>NC_140595.1:861733055-862130654 GCF_964204655.1 Triturus cristatus | reverse complement strand
AAAAAAGCAATAAGTGTCATGTGTATATATATATACATACATAAACCACATAAGAGCGTATACATACGCAAATAAACTTTATATATAATTCAAAATAAACATATCAAGTGAAATACCATAGGATAGTATTGACACATAGGAAAGCATAGAGAAAAAAGAATCACTTTACTGACATATCCTTGTCGTTTTATAGTCCAAACTCTAGCCAATCAGGCGCAAGCACCCTCTAGAACCTTCTCCTCAGAGGCTCAGGCCCTCAGATTTTCTACCGCACGTCGTGTGAAGGGAGTCTCCCTGAGCTCTGCTCAGTCTTTGGTCTGGTTTGAGTTTTTCTCATCATGTCTTCAAGTAAGAAGTCTCTTTTCCGTCCCTGTTCCTCTTGTGGGAAGTTAAGACTTTTTTCTGAAGACCCTCACGAAAAATGTATGTATTGTCTTTACCCTGACCATAAGGTAGCCAACTGTAAAATTTGTAAAACTTTCTCTCAAAAGACTTTGAAGGACAGGGAGGGTCGCCTATTGTTGTGGCTTCAAAAACTGAAGGATACGGATAACCCCCTTTCTGAAGTGGAAAGTGTGGCCTCTGCTCGAACAGGAGTCTCCTCCAAGCGTAGTAGTGTTCAGGACTTGCCGTCTCCCTTTCTAAAAACGAAGAGACTTCACCTTGGAAAAGTGTCTGCAGGCCAAGTCTCTGTTACTACGCCAACGCCCCCGAGATCTAGCTCTCAGGCGTCTCTGACTCCGTCAGCGCATGTTTCTGGTCAAAAACGTGTAAAACCACCACTTCATCAACCTCGTCGACGACGATGTCGAGCAGATTTCCTGCGTCGTTGACGACGACTTCGTCGACGTTTTCACCATCGACAGTGGTGTGTGTTTCCCTAAAGACTGTCTCGTCGACGATTCCACTATCTTCTTCGTCGTCGACTAGGAAGATTGTGCTTCCGTCGACGTCTAAAGCTTCGTCGACGATAATAAAGAAGAAGTCATCGCCGCCGGCAGCATCATCGACGACGCCGTAGTCGTCGGCGGCCTCGTCGTCGACGACAGTCTCGTCTTCGCGAGCTTCGTCGACGGTCACTTCGTTGAAGGCAGCCTCGTTGACGACGGCCTCGTCGACGGCGACTTCGTCGACTATCTCCTCGACGACGGTGGTGTCAAATTTTGTAACTATGCCATTGGTGCCAATGTCTACACCAGCACCAGGGTCGGTGGACAACTCCTTGCTGCAACGTCGTCATGCTGTGCTGGACTCTGTCATGATGCCACCGGTCACTCGGCCACCTCATCAGCTATTCCCCTCGGGTGATGAGGAAGTTTCTGATTCTGATGAGGATGTTCAGTCCACTTTTCGGGATGCTCGTAGTCCTTCTGAGCTCCATATTAAGTGCCAAGATTTCGAGGAGGATGACTATTCGCAGGACTATTACTGTCAGGAGCAGGAGCAACACCACCCTGCACAAGTTCCTATGGCGCAGCTTCCTTTGTCGCTCATCTCCAACCTTCAATTTATGTTGGAAGATTACAATCGTCGCTTTCCGGCTTCCTCTCGTGGTTCTCCACGTGAAACGTCATCTGCCGTTCCGTCTACTCCTCTGTGTTGCCAACAATGCCGACACCATCCGCACCTGCATTGGTTCCCCCTGCAACAGATGAGGTTGTGGATAATCTGGATACGGAGGAGGGAGAGCTTCAAGATGACTCTATGGCTGACTTGGATGACTATTAAATCAATTCGCCCGTATCGCCTCCAACATCGCCAGTGAACTCACCACCTGTCGACATAACAGGATTCCATCAGCTGATGGAAAGGGCGGCTCAACGTTTTCACCTTCCCATGGTGGTTAGGGAAGAGGACTGCTTTCTGTACGACTTCAAGTCCCAGCCGCAGAAACAGGTACGGGCCGTGCCCATTATAGACTTTATCTGGAATGAAGGCATTAAGCTAAGATGCCTAACTCCATCCCGGAAGTGCTCCCGCGATTGGAGAAGAAGTTCAAGGCCCCGGACTCTTCTCCAGCTTGCTTAGTGTCTCAGCCTAAGCCAGACTCTGTGATCACCCAGGCGGACAACGTCGCTCCAAAAATCCCTCGTCTCCACTTTTGTCACCTCCGGATCGTGACGGCCGCCGCCTGGATGCCATTGGCAAGAAGTTTTCGACCATGGCTTCAACAACAGTCCGAGCAGCAAATTCTTTGGCCATCCTCGGTCGTTACGATCGACAAATGTGGTCGGACATGGCAACTTTCGTTAAGCTTATCCCAGAAGACTCTAGAGCGGACGCTCTAAAGATCCTGCAAGAGGGTGAGAGGGCATCCTCCGAAATCATCGACTGCTCCGTCGACATTGCCTCCACGGGTTTTCGTCAATTGGCTGGAGCGGCTGTTTTAAGAAGACAGGGTTGGCTTCGTTCCACCTCGTTCCGACAGGAGGTCCAGGCCAAGATTCTGGACATGCCTTATGACGGAGAATCTTTTTTCGTCCAACATGTGGAGGACGCTTTGCAAGCCATCAAGAAGGACAAGGAGATGGCTCGCTCCCTCGGCACTCTCCAGTTCCGGAAGCAGCCCTTTCGGGGTGCGCGCGGCCACGGCACCTCCTCTTCCTTTCGTGGGTCTTCTTCCCAGTACCGCTCCTACAACCAAGGACAACAACGTTCTTCCTCACAGCCGCAGCAGTCTTACAGGCAGCAGTCTGGCAAATCTTATAGAGGAAGGTCCAATTACAGGGGAAACACTTCCAAAAAACAATGACTGTGTACATCAAGTGTCCCCTCTCTCCAGTTTTTCCCTTTCTCCAGTTGGAGGACGAATCTCCCAGTTCTTTTCGAATTGGTCCTCAATCACTTCGGACCGTTGGGTTTTGGACATTATTTCAAGGGGCCATGCCTTAGAGTTTGTAAAGGTCCCCCCACACACCTCTCCATCCGGACCTCCTCCCGCTCACCTCAAATAACTTTTCAACCAAATCCAGATAATGCTCAAGAAAGGGGCCATCGAAGTGGTTCCGAAATCACAAAAGGGGTTGGGGTTCTATTCCCGTTTTTTCCTCATACTAAAGAAATCTGGGGAGTGGCGCCCCATCCTCGATCTAAGGTCTCTCAACAAATTTCTCAAGGACCGATCATTCCCCATGCTCACACTGAAGGACATCCTTCAATTCTTCTCTCAGGGCGATTTCATGACGACAATCGACCTTCAGGATGCTTACTTCCATGTGCCCATAATTCCACGCCACAGGAAATACTTACGTTTTCGTGTAGGCCACAGGGATTTCCAATTCAAGGTCTTGCCCTTCGGCCTCCGTTCAGCTCCTCGAGTCTTCACAAAGATCCTGGCCCCGGTGGTGGCCCATTTGAGACTAACGGGCATTCAAATATTCCTGTATTTGGACGATTGTCTCATCAAATCTCAGTCCTCCCACCAAGCGGACCTCGATACTCAGCGTTGTCTCACTCTGTTTCAGTCTCTGGGTTTGTCGATCAACGTGCAAAAGTCTCAGCTCACGCCAGCTCTGTACAAGAACTTTCTCGGCGCTACCATCGATTCGAGCAGGGCTATGGCCTTTGCCTCTGCAGAGCGGCAAACACGAATTCGACATCTCGCAAGCTCCATTGCAACAAAGCAGTCAGTTTCAGTACGCATATTAAAGTCCTTTCTGGGGATGGCGTCCTCCTGCATCGCTTTGATCCCACATTGCAGACTGAGGAGTCGTACCATTCAGGAGGAATTGGACAAGCAGTGGCGTCAGGTCTCTGGTTCCTTCAACGACCAGCTCGTGGTGACAGCTCGCATGGCTCAGGCGCTGCATTGGTGCACTCGTTCTTCCAACATCGCAGCGGGAACATCTTTTCTGGCGACAGCCCCAGAGCTCGTTCTTACCACGGATGCATCCATGGAAGGATGGGGCGGACATCTTAAAGATTTGTCCGTCAAAGGCAAGTGGACAATGGTTCAGCGTTCCTGGCACATCAACAGATTGGAGCTGATGGCCATTTTCCTGGCGTTGAAATCCTTCCGCCTCCAGCTCCAGGGGGAGTCAGTCCTTATTCAGACTGACAACACCACCAGCATGCACTACCTGAACAAGCAGGGCGGGACAAGATCTCCGCTGCTTTCTCGACTGGCTCAGAGGATTTGGAGTTGGGCCATAATCCATCGGATTACGCTCCTGGCAGTTCACCTGCCCGGCATTTCCAATATTCTAGCGGATGCACTCAGTCGGTCAACGTCATCGGCCCATGAGTGGGAATTGCACCAGCCGACTCTAGACTTCGTCTTCGGCCTTTGGGGTCGCCCGACTATCGACCTTTTTGCAACCCCAGAGAACAGCAAATGCCAGTCCTACGCAAGCTGGTTTCCCCACAAAGGGTCGTGCGGAAATTCCCTTGCGATAAATTGGTGCAGGATATTTGCGTACGCTTTTCCGCCGATCCCTCTGATTCCTCGAGTGTTGTGGAAGATGCGGCAACAACCGTGCCATGTGCTCCTCATAGCTTCACGGTGGCCTTGGCAGGCATGGTTCTCGGAGTTGCTCCTCCTCTCCCAATGCGAACCCATCCTACTTCACCCGAGGCCGGATCTTCTAACAATGAACGACGGTCGGATATGTCATCCGAATCCCAGTTTACTCAGCTTGTCGGCTTGGAACCTGAGCACCTTGAATTTTCTCATTTGAACATTCCACCAGCCTGCAGGGAGGTGTTAGCTTTGGCAAGGGCGCCCTCCACAGTGAAGACTTATAAGCTAAAGTGGAAGCGATTTTGTCTTTGGTGTGCGTCGGTACACATCCATCCAGTGCACGCCTCCCCGGAACACATTCTGCCGTTCTTCCTGCAGTTGGCGCAGTCTGGACTGTCGCACTCTACCTTTAAAGGTCTTTCTAGCGGCAATATCTCGCTTTCGTCAGGACGGCTCGTCCTCTCTCTATTCATCTAGAGTAATACAGCAATTTTTCAAGGGTCTCTTCCGAATGTTCCCGCCCATTCGACGTCCTCCACCCACGTGGCGGCTTAACATCGTATTGGCTCAGCTCATGAAGGCGCCCTTTGAGCCAATCCATTCGGCGGATTTCAAATTCTTAAAATGGAAAGTGGCCCTCCTCCTTGCACTGACTTCATCCCGCAGAGTAAGTGACATTCACGCCTTTACAATACAACCTCCGTTTCTTCAATTTAGATCGGACTGTGTAATTCTCCGCACTAATCCTGCTTTCAAGCCTAAAGTGCCATCCGATTTCCATCTCAATGAACCAGTAATCTTGAAGACCTTTTTCCCGCATCCGCAGTCTCCAGCGGAACAGAGTCTACACTCTTTGGACTTAAAGAGGTGCCTTAAGTTCTACATCAGCAGAACACAATCCTTTTGCAAGTCGGATCAGCTGTTTGTGGCCTACGGACGCACTTGTAAAGGACAGTCGGTTACCAAGCCCACGATTGCACGTTGGGTTTTTTCAGCAATCTCCTTTTGCCATCAAAAGGCTGGCAAGCCTCTTTCTTCTGGAGTAAGGGCTCATTCTACGAGAGCAATGTCATCTTCCACTGCCCTGTTCGCTGGTGTACCCATCCATCAGATTTGCCGGGCAGCTACGTGGTCCAGCAGTCACACGTTCACGAAGCACTACTGCCTGGAGTCGATTAATGAAGCGGACACGGCTGTGGGACAAACAGTTCTGCGGAATCTGTTTAAATAAGATGAGCCTCTGCTACTTCCCTCCTCCTTGGGTATTGTCAATTGCGTATTAAATACATTATCATTGTATTTCATGCAATATTAATACGGTATTGTCAGCCGGTTGCTGCTTACTGCTCACTATTCTATTCAAGCATGTGAATCTATGAAAGACACCCCAATACTGGAGAAGAACAAATGTTACTTACCTGTAAACTGTGGTTCTCCAGTATTGGTGTCTTTCATAGATTCACATGCGACCCACCCTCCTCCCCTCAGAGGCTCTCTTCTCCTCATCGGACTATTGGTCACTCCTGTGCTACGAAAATCTGAGGGCCTGAGCCTCTGAGGAGAAGGTTCTAGAGGGTGCTTGCGCCTGATTGGCTAGAGTTTGGACTATAAAACGACAAGGATATGTCAGTAAAGTGATTCTTTTTTCTCTATGCTTTCCTATGTGTCAATACTATCCTATGGTATTTTCACTTGATATGTTATTTTGAATTATATATAAAGTTTATTTGCATATGTATATGCTCTTATGTGGTTTATGGATGTATATATATATACATGACACTTATTGCTTTTTTATATACCGTGGGACTCCCACTTCGACGACGGGGAATATTCAAGCATGTGAATCTATGAAAGACACCAATACTGGAGAACCACAGTTTGCAGGTAAGTAACATTTGTTCTTCTAAAAACCAGGGTAGGCAATGACTGATCTACTGTTGCAGTTATGATCAATAAACGTATAATTGTCTGAAACATGGAGTTTGGCGCCTGGAATCCCAGGCCCTCAAGCTTTCCCAATGCACTAAACTGTTAACGTGGATGGAAGCTGACTACGTTCGTCACTGCAGCTCCAGATGGTCTTCTGGAGAACACTGCCTTTGTCAGTGATGGGCCGAGTGGTGTTACTTAAGATGGTGGCGTTCCCTCTGCTTTTGTATTATTTTGCATACCTGCCCCTTATGTCACCACATTTTTCTTTCGATCACTAGAGGGGCTGATACATGACTTTATCTGGAACAAATCTTGATTCTGAGTAGTGTTAGGCAAACTATACCAGCCAACCGCGGCCGTCTGGAGGTACCCAACTTTGAACAATATTACTTAGCTGTGCAATTGCAGTCGGTGTTGTGTTGGCTTGTTGCAACTAATTTAGCTGACACAGCCACGACATTGCCTGCCTGGAGTCACTCCGACCTACTACAATTTTTCCATCCATGCGCTCGGCCCTTTTTGCCACAGTTCCTGCTTGTTCATGCTGCTCACTGTTGTTACAGGCGGTGTTTATCCATTATGTGCTGCACCACTCCATATGCCTCAGCATTGCCAATATTAGGCACACCGCGAGGTGACAGGTTCACAATTAGAGCAGAGCTTGTGGAGTGGGAGGCAGCTGGCGTTCAGACGATCGACGACCTTTATAGAGATGGTACCCTCTTACCCTATGACATCCTGGTGACAGACCGTGGATTCCATCCAGGACAGTTTTTATTTCATGCCTCACTCGTAAGAGCACTGAGCAACAGTTGAGGTGACATGACCAACGAACCACCCATGCATCTCACCATACTATATCTACATATTCTAAGGCGAGAAAACACCTAATCTGCTGACTGGAAAAATCACACACATCGCTTACTCTTGTGCAGTTGCATGGCAGGTGGGAGACTGACATGGGCTGCCCCCACACTGATAAAGAGTGGTAGGTGGTGCTAGAAAGCCCTGTCAGCATCCCTCGGAATGCTAGATTCTGCCTGATACAACTCTGTCTTACACAAAGCCTATCTTACCACAGAGAAAATAAATAATTTGTGCACAGCCCCTGGCAGCTGGTAAATGCTGATCTATTGCTTATGTTGTGTGGCTACCTCCAACGTGCGCTCTACTGGATAGCAGTACAGGAGCGTTTGATGCATTACACAGAGCGGGACATTACTTTTACGTGGTAGGTCTGTATTTTGGGGAGGTACCGTAGGGGTAAGAAACACAAGACCTGTCCCGTTTTTTCGATCGGGGACAGATCCTGCAGAGCACACAGGCTAGTCACACCGAGTTAGCCGCAATTGCTCAGGGGGGCAGCAGATGTCACTGCTAGGGGAACCTATTCATACTCGCTAATGCATGCAAATGATATGCAGCAGTGGGTGGGTGCGACCAACCAATTAGTGGGTGGGGGGGAGACAGGTGGTCATCTCCCCTTTCTCCTTTTCCTCCCTCTCCCTTTTTTCTCCACTGGTAGCCATATGCAATGTGCATGTTGTAAATGTTATGTTTGTTTTTTAGTAAAACTGTTTATCTCTGTAATTGATACATGTTCTATACTACAGCATCTGACGATGTTCACTAACAGCGACTATTGTACACATGTTAGCAAGGAACTGTCCAACCTCTTGTCATGTTGTAGCAGGCAATATAATGTAACCGTGAACATGTAATATAATCAGCGACTTGGATTTTCACAGCTATGCTCGTAAGTAATGCCTGTGTGAATTGTAACTTGAAACAACTATCTTGAAAATACAATAAAACAGATTTAAACAAAAAGAAATGGAGTAGCATCACTCATCCTACCTCTTTCCATGTGCTTAATGCACATAATAACCCTGCACACCATCAGACTATTCAGAAGTGATGGGTTTTATAAATAGGGCAGAATACCAAGATTAATCCGAAACCTGTACAAAGAGCATTGACTAAGCCGGCGAAGGCTGCAAAACGTGTTGCTTGTGCTTTTAATGTCAAATATGGATGGCGGTACGTGAATGTTTTGACAAGGAATGAATTTCGTACTCTTGAACTGGATTTATCTGATTTGAAGCTAATAAAAGCGAAGAAACTGCCAAAACGGAGTAAGGTGAGATACATTTTCAGGTATGGTTTTCAGTGAATAGTAAACTGAACACGGTGCGTCAGCACATTGTATATTTTGCTTCAAGTTGGAATAGGCACATGCAGCTTTGTCGATTCACTTCAAGTGTGTCGGAGATTTTTAAGTTACCACTATAAAGCTCTACAGATGCCTCGTCGCATGCAGGGACCCCAGCTAATTCGACATTACCAGTTTTGCCAGTGCATATCTAGTTTTCCGGGAGTCTCCTGCTGATGCTTCCGCTGCTGTTCTACAGCTTATGTTGACTGACGAGAACTTACAGGAAAAAGGCAACTGGTCACACATACGGAGCCAGTCCCAGATACTGTACCTGTGTGCTGCTGTTTATCTTCCATACCAGAGCAGTTAATGACTGCATGGCATCTGAACACTTGGGTCCAATGTAAAGAGAAGTCAGTGGCCACACTAACCAGTAGGTTGAATATGTGACCCCATATATTATAAAATTCGCTTCCTCCTCGTTCCCCCCCAGCCTCTGTTTTTTCTTTCATATCTCTCTTTAGCTCTGTTTTTTTCATCTATTTTGACCCTTTGAGCATTGGTAACCTTGAAATAACTATTGTTGCAGATGAAATCAGTGAAGATGTACCTGGCACCATTGAGAGGAAATAGGAGGGGTGCACAGATCGAAGATGGAGAGAAGTATTCAACCAGGAAAAAAGTTCAGCAGTGTGAAGGCCTTAATGAGAAGGGTAAGAAGGTTAAAGAGAAGGCAAGTTCGGCCCTGGATTGTGAGGACAGCATGTACCCCGTGGACGGCAACAAAGGGGAGCACCCTTCTGCCAGCGATCGTGTACACACTGTGGACAAGGTGAAGAGTATCAAAAAGGAGAAACCGTCAGCCCGGGATTGCATGGACCAAGAGAATTGTGTGAGGCCCCGCAAAGGGGCAGAACCATCTGCCAAAGAGAGTGATGTCATTGTGGACAAAGAGGTAATTAAACTGGGAGGTGCTCAGCATGCCATAGTCTGGGATGAGCCAGCTAATGAAAAATCCAAGAACTCCACTGAGCCTCGAAAGATGGAAGTTGAGAGGTCATCAACTTCCCAGCTTCAGCAGGATTCAGACCACATTGTGAAAACAGAAGAAGGCAAGAAGCAATCTCTCAAGGATTGCGGAGTCATCACGGATATTACAGATGGTAACAGATGGAAGGATTGTGAAAACCATATGGAGCAGGTGAAAAGCTTTAAAGAAGAGAATCCTTCATCCTTAGATTTTGATGGCATCATGGACCCTGAGAGGGGCAGCAATGAGGGGAAGCATTCTGACAGATTTTTGGATGACAACGTGGACATAGTGAAGGTTGAAGTAGGGGATGCCACATCTGTCTTAGACACTCCGCACTCCATGGGCTGGCTTAGTGGAGAAGACGGGGGAGAGACAGCTGCTGAGAAAAGCAACGACTTCACTGAATTGTCTTCCCAGGTTTCGAGTCTCCTTGCAAATGTTGAAAAAGGCGAAGATCAGTTTCCCAGGGATTATCCACATTCTTCACTATATGTGCAAAATGAAAATCAGGAAGAAACCCCTAAGAAAACACCACAGGGCGTAATCAAACAGATAATGTTTAGACCTGATGAAGACGATCCATTGCCCAATGATCCCCAGCACTGTGCAGAAGGACGGCGGCTTGAAAGTTCAGTCGCAGGTAAGCAATAAATGCTAGTGTATAACGTGATACAAAGCACAGTTCTCACCTGTTTAAGAAAGCACCACTCTGATACTGTGCGATGCAGAACAAGTGTAGGTTTACAAGCCCCTCCTCCCCATCTGCCCTAGAGACAGAACTTGGCTGACACAGAATGATGTGGGGACAGGATTTGGGGTTTGTGTTTGACCTCATTTTCCAGTCCTATGAGTGCCAGTCTCTCTACCTTCAATTCTGTGCTATGCCAAAACAGGTTTTTATTATCATTCCTAGTCGAAAGCATTGTTATTGGCTTGTTAAAAAACTATACATTTGTTCAAGTGCTGAGCGACTAGACAACTTTATTGTATTCTATTGCAACATTTATAAAACGCCTACCCTCCCTATATGGAACAGTGATGTGTGTCATATACATGTGAAAGGGCCAAATGTTGTTCCCTCTCAGTGCTTTGAACTAAGCTCTCTTGATTTATATGCCTTCCCTTCCTTAATTCCCCCCTCCCTTCCTCTTGTCATTCCTCGCACAGTCATGATCTCCCTACAGCACTTTAAAGTGGAAGCTTGATAGTGGCAGGCGCTATAGAAACATAACCCATCATAGTGCTAATGAAAGCCAGATACTAATTAAGTGACTTGAAGAAAGTTCTCAGTTCAAGCAGGAGTGAGGCGTATGCAAACTGTGCAAATTGAAGCACATTCTGGCAGATCCAGACTGGAAGGTGGTATCACTGCAGCTGAAAGTTGTGAGGTTTTGAATTTCTTTCCTTGTAACACATATTGATATCAAACTTCATGGTGCAATGAGGAGACAAAAGGGGCTGAGGGAGCAGGAGATGCTGCCATTGAGATGGGTCCTCGAAGTGCTGTTGGTAGGGGGAGCACTGCGGTTGTTCATGTCCCCGATACCCTCTTCTTTACTTGTGCACAGGTGAATTTCTTGCTGCTAATATATCGGAGCCAAACCAAAGATAATCTCTTGTATAAGCACCCACTGTTCACTGTGAATTGAGAGAGAGGTCAGTAAGAGATAATCTCAAGTTACAGCCATGGAAGAGCCATCTAGTACATATCGTTTGGGACCCACCTTGCCACAGAGTTTTGAACCACTGATAACTTGGCATAGGGTCAGTTCTGTGGGGCCTGTGGAGCTCGAGAATATCTAGGCAATCCTGTGACAAATACTGCCTGTCCCCGGAATGACAGCGGCCAGATAGTACTGCAATCTCAATGAATTGTAAAGTATCTCCTTTCAAGTTTTGTCTTTTCAGTGGGTAATAAAGTCAGACAGTCAGTGCTTGGAGGGTGGTGTGCGCTAGACCGTCTAATTTCATTTGGCGCACGTATCTCTTATAATAAATATAATGTCCAGAAAGTGTGACCTCTTTTATAATAGAGAAAATACCTTATTTAGATTAATAAAAATGTGTAGTAACTTATGGAAGTTTGTTTGCATTAATTCTTCATACTCTGTTAAGATTCTTCCAATGTCAGGTTTATGTTCATGAGATGCTGTGCACACTGGTCACAAGGATGCAGTCGTGTGAGGGGACTTTTAGACTAGCACGTAGCACAAAAGCTCACAGTTCAGTCTTTCTAGGTTTCATAGAGGGTGTTAAATTGTTCAACTGGCCGCTGATGGGGATCCTGTGACTCGTGCACTGGTTTTGCGAGCCTGTGGTTACTTCTTTTCTCCAACGAAGAGTAAAACTGGCTGCATTATGCAGTCTGGGGACTCATTGGATCTGTCAGATGCATCTTCACATGGACTTGGCATCGCTGGGCTCAGTCTGTGGGTTGCAGGAGGTTTCACATCTAGATATGGATGGGTATGTTGGTTCTGAGGCTTAGATGGCTTCACACACCAGTCAGCACCATGCTAGGGGTGAATGATGTGGCTGAGTATTACACTAGAAGATCCAGGGCCATCAAGCAGAGTTTACATCAAAGGATGGTATTGTGCAGCACTACTGCTGATGCTCACAGGCCCCATGCTCAAGTCAGAACCGCAGCAGGGGGAATGATAAGGCTAAGCACCAACCGGCTGCAAAACAGAAAGTGGAAATACTGAAAAGTGATGCGAGAGAGCGCGGGCAACATGCTCTTCCTTGATCTGCATGTTTCAGGGTCCACTTGGTGGTATAATATGGGCTGAGCAGAGGTTGAAAGACTCTGCTATAGGTCGTTTCTGTGCTTAGCTTGATAGTCCATTTGTGGGTGCGACTAAAGTCTGTGAAAAAATGCAGAAACAGATACATCAGCGGTGCCCTGCTTGGTGATTTGACAAGCCACACTAACTCAATAATCCTGCCATTTGTAACCTCTCAAACATCACTGTCAACACCCAGAAACTTTGAGGGGGCAGCAGCTACAGTCCTGCCTCATGCTACACAATATGCCCCCCATAGATGAATCCTCTTGCTAGATTCACTGTCACAACCTCTTATACACAGGGCTTTCAGACAGTTGTCATGACACCATCACTCTTCAGCATCTGCCAGAAATCTTTGACTTACACAGACTTGAGGTTTTGTCAGGCACTTAAAGTCTCTTATGGAAATGCTGCAAAAAGTAGAAGAAAAGGACTGGAGCCTCATGGTCCACACACACACACCCATCCACGCTTCCTACTTTGGTTCCGTAACACTAGAGATATTGTATGGTGTTGTACTGGAAATGCATTAATATCATGCCTCAAACGGATGACAAGCTGACAAGGTTTGCGGTCTGGCAGCATGCTACTTTTTTTTTTGGATAAACTTTTTATTGGTTTTCTTAGAGCATAAAGAACAATCTGTGACATAGCATAGCTTGAGAATCATTACATCAGTATACATAATATCAGTCCACATCAAAAACAGCACGACCATCAGTGTCAGGTATAGTATCTCTACTGGAAGTATAAGCACTCCAGCCAGGACCACAACGGCGACCCTCCATCTCCCAGTCCATCCCCTCGTTATGCCTATTCACTAAGTTCTGAATCAGAGTTGTCCCTCGGGGGCTCGCAAATGTCTCCTCGGTAGCTATTCCATGCCCCCCATATCTGTGCCCATTTCTTGGGGCATCCCCTATGGATATACACTGCCTTTTCAGCCACCATGATGGAATCCATGTCTCTACACCACTGGGGGAGGGTAGGGGACTGACTGGACCCCCATTTCTGCGCTATGTTTCGTTTTGCAACCATCATGCCTATTGTTACCCATGTTTGCAGTGCGCGGTTTAGATCAGTGGAGTCCCATATATTGAGGAGACACCTCCTGGGCTCCGGAAGCGTCGTAATGTGTGTTACCTGCGAAAGTGTACGCATGACCGCCTTCCAGTATTGACTGATTATGGGGCATATCCACAGGGTATGAAAGAGGGTCCCCTCCTGCCCGCACCGCCGAAGACAGAGGGGTGAGTCTGTCTGCTTGAGGTTATAGAGGAGAGTTCGGGTATAGTACGTGCGGTGTAGTATTTTCAGCTGTATGAGCTTGAGTGTGGATGGTATCGCCACCTCCCTGGGGGAAGCTATGCCCCCCTGCCATTCCGTCTCGTCACAGTCACCGATCTCTCCCTCCCATCTCGCTTTCAGGACCAGCAAAGGGTCCGGCTGATTGTTTATGATTTTATGATATGTCAGGGATATGGCCCGCTTGGTAAGGTGGTCCGTGAGGAGTCTATCCTTCAAGGGCAAGGCCTCCGCCAGTCGAGTGCCCGGCGCTATCTGCGCCATGAGCGCATGTCTGACTTGGAGGTATCTGAATCTTTCGGCCTCATCCATGTCATACTCAGTCTGCAACTGCTCGAAGGGTATCATATCTCCCTCCCGCCAGAGGTCCCCCACTCGCGAGATCCCTATCAGGTCCCACTGTCGAAATCCTTTAGTATTGTGCAGTCTACCCAGCCTCTGCACGTCCCACAGCGGCATGGCCTGTGTTATCTTTCCATCCCAGCCCAGGTGCTTCTGCGCCTCATGCCATATCTGCACAGTGTGCGCCGTCGTGCCTGTCAGGGTGTGTCGCTTAGTTTTGTTATATAATGCCCCCATGACGCCGCCCTCGCCCAGCAGATGCCTGTCCATACGGTATGCTGGATCATCACCTGGCGCGTGCAGCCATTGGTTTACCACCGCTAGCTGCGAGGCCCAGTAGTAAAGTTTGATATCTGGGATGGCAATGCCGCCGTCATAGCAGCCTTTCGATAGTTTACGCATCGCTATTCGTGGTGTCTTGCCCTCCCATAATAAGCTGGTAACCTCAGCATTTATTGCTGCGAAATACGCGTGGGAGACCAGAAAGGGCGTATTTTGTAGGGCATACAGGAAACGGGGGAGAGCCATCATTTTGAAAAGGGCCGCTCTTCCCAACAGTGTACGCGGCAGGGACCGCCAATGCCTGACATCACAGCGAAGCCGCATAAGGGGCTGCGCGAGGTTCTTTGCGACGAATTGTGCCCTGTCGGTGGTGACATAGATCCCCAGATATTTGAAACCATCTCCCGCCATCTGCATCCCACATTCCTGTGGAAGCCGCGGCGGGGGGCCCCGGAGCACATAGAGACACGATTTGTCCCAGTTAATGGTATACCCGGACACTCGGCCATAGGACGTGCAAACGTCCAGGAGACAGTTAATGGAGCTCGCCGGCGACGCCAGGTAGAGCAGGATATCGTCCGCGTAGAGGGATATGCGATCCTCCCAGCCCCTTGCCCATTTGAGACCACGGATAGCCTGGTCCTGCCGAATCCAGGCCACTAACGGCTCCAGCACCAGCGCGAAAAGAAGCGGCGAGAGGGGGCACCCCTGCCGCGTTCCACGTCCCAACGGAAAAGTGGTCGATACGTGGCCGTTCACTACGACCTGCGCCAAGGGGCGTGTGTAGAGTAATTGGACCCATGCACAGAACTTGGGACCGAACCCCACATGTTGAAGAACAGCAAAAAGAAAGGGCCATTCCACGAGGTCAAACGCCAGTTTGGCATCAAGTGACAGAATAACAGCCTCTTCTTCAATAGTGTGCTGACGCGCCAGGACCCCGTGGAGACGCCGCAGATTCAGGGCGGTGTTCCTGTTGGGCATGAAGCTAGATTGATACGGATGAATTATGGTGGCAAGATATACCTGTAACCTGGTGGCCAACACTTTTGCCAAGATCTTTGCTTCCGCATTGATCAAGGAGATAGGCCTGTAGGAGGTACACTCGTGCTGGTGTTTTTGGGGTTTGTGGATAGTCACTATCATGGCCAACCTCTGGTCCCGCGGCAGGGCCCCCCTCTCCAGGCTGTCCGTGTACATATTCAACAAGTGGGGCACAATCTGCGGCGCTGCCTTTTTATAAAATTCTACAGGCAGGCCATTCGGCCCCATTGCTTTCCCGGAGTGTAGCGCAGCGATCGCTGCTGTTAGCTCCTCAGGGGTCAGGTCATTTTCTAGGGCAGCCACCGCCGTAGGGGCCATGGCCGGCATATATATGTCCCGGAGGAAGGCCAAGTTGTCGTCCACGGTATTCGTGGCTTTCGGGGTATAAATTCCGCTAAAGTGCAACGCAAATGCCTCCGCTATCTGCTGCGGCTCTGTCGTAGACTCGCCTTCAGCCAGTTGGATCTGCGCCACCCATCTACCGGCCCGTTCCCTGCGATCTAGCCATGCTAACAATTTACCCGCTTTATCGCCCAATTCGTAGACAGTGTGCCGAGTGTCTTTGAGCCTGGTGTGCGCCATCCCCCAGACATATGATTTATATTCCTGCTGCGCCAGATGCATCTGATGCGTCGTGTGTTCATCGATCTGCAGCACATGCGCGGCTTCCGCCCGTGACACCTTCTGTTCCAGCCCCTCAACCTCCTTTTTCTGGGATTTTTTGTGATCTGCTACTAGCGAGATAGCCTGCCCCCTTAGGACCGTTTTATAGGCCTCCCACAACGTCGTCGGGGATGAAACCGTGTTTTTGTTTTCTGCAAAGTATTGTTTCGTTGTCAAGAGAAGCCCTTTGGCGATTTTCGGGACCTTGAGATACCCAGGAGACAGTGGGAAGACCCTACGCCCCCGAGGGGCCACCGCTGTGTATGTGAGGAGGACAGGAGAGTGATCAGATATGCCTCTAGGGAGGTGCGTCACCTCCGCACCCCCTCCCGTCCCGGACACTAGTGTGAAAATGTAGTCCAGTCGAGAAAGGCTGTTGTGTACCCCGGAGTGGAATGTATACTGTCTATGAGCGGGGTGGCGAGGTCTCCATACATCTACGAGCCCAGGCGCCTCTGTGAACTCCTGCAACTGAAGGCTGGCCGCATTGGGCCCCCTAGAGGGCTGCCTATGTAGAGACGTGTCCATGGTGGCATTGAAGTCGCCCCCTATTATTAAGTCGCCATGTGGAAGGGAGAGGAGGAACTCCCCCAGCTCACGCAAAGCGGTTTGATGCAATGTGGGAGGGATGTAGACTGCCACTATGTTGTATGTCTCCCCTTCCCATTGGCAGGTGATTGCCGCAAAACATCCCTGGTCGTCCTTCCGGGAGTCAGTGACTATCAGCGGGAAGCGCTTGTTCACCAATATCCCCACTCCCCGCGAACCCTTGGTGAAGTCGGAATGTACTACCATTTTGTATCCCCACCTATCTAGGGCTTTGCTGGACGAGCCTGTCAAATGCGATTCTTGGAGCAGTGCAACTGCCGGACCTCTGTGCTTGATATGCTGCAGTACCAGCCCACGTTTAATTTTATCGCCCAGCCCATTGACATTCCAGGACAGCACCGTGAGGCGTGAGGCGGGCGCCAGGGGAAGATGTACACTTACACCTGATTCAGCCATTGGGGTCCATCATCACAACCCATCCGCCCCTACCGCCCTGGATCCGCCCAAGGTATATGTCGCCCTAATCGCTGCAGCGCTGTGGGTGCCATACAGTAGTGTCCTATGCGTCACAACAACACTTCCAAGTAAACCAATAGTAACTTTTGCAAACTGTGACCCCCCCCCCCCCCCCCCCCCCGCCACCCCCCTCCTTGCTTCCCTGCCCGGCGGATTTTGAACTACCCGCCACCCCAACTCAGCAGAGTGCTTGATTCCCATAAATGTATACTTGCGTAGGGGGAAAAGAGTCTCTACATGCCGCTCTGCCATCGCCGAGCCATAACACTATTCATTGCAAGAGTCTGAGAGTCCAAAAATCTATGAGTCTTATATACCCCAGCGCGGGCCGAGCCACACACCGGACCAGCAGCAGCATCTCGTGTAGCTGAAGCCCATGCACCTGCCATCCCTCTTCAGTCCGCCGCGTGGATGTCCTGCGTCAGTGCCGCGTCCTCTAGTTCCGGACTGTTGTCACCGGAGGGCAACGCTGTCTGCGGCCGCAACCCGCAACCCGCGTGCCGGATCTGCACGCCGAACATCGCGTGCTGGTCTCCAGCCTTCCAGCCAGTCAGAGGCCTCTTCGGCGTTTTGAAGAACACGTTTTCCCCTCCGCTTCAACGCGTAATTTCGCGGGGTATAGCATGGCGTATTTGAGTTCACGACTACCCAGCTCCCTTTTCACATTCAGGAAGTCTTTACGCTGCTTGGTCACCGCAGCCGTGTAGTCTGGGTACAGAGTGATAGTACAGTTATCCAACCTTAGTGGGGGGGCAACTCGAGCCCGCTGCAGGATAGCGTCCCGATCTCGAAAGTTAAATATTCTGGCCAGGATCGGCCGCGGCGGGGCGCCCGGCCGGGGCCTGCCCCCAGGAACTCAGTGCGCCCGCTCCACGGAAAAGAAATTGGAGAGACCACAAGGCTGCAGTTGATCCAAAATCAGCTTCTCGACGAAGAGATCTAGGGCCGGGCCACGGACACTCTCTGGTACACCCACTAGGCGTATGTTGTTCCGTCTCGACTGTCCCTCCTGATCCTCCAGCTTATCCAGCAATTGTTTTTGCGTCTGTTCCAGTGCACGTATCTGGCTTTTGAACACTGCAGCGTCCTTGGTCAAGGTCTCTGTGGTGGCTTCCACCTCCTTGACTCGCTCATTCATTTTGGAGATGTCAGCACGAAGCAACCCCACCTCCGTCGAGATCGATCCCATAGTGCCATTCATCTGCGCCAGTGCGGCCATCACGTCTTTGAGTGTGATCTCCGGCGGCGTCGCAGGCGACAGGTCCGAGCCCGCCGTGCCTCGCGGAGGCGATGCCTCGGTGCGCCCTGTGCGATATGCGTTTTTCGCCAGCTTGTTGTGGGATGTCGAGCGCTGCCCCTTGCTCCCCATCGTGTCCAGGAGACGGGGGCGGAGTCCAGCCCCCCCAAAAGTCCTTAATACGGATGAGACCCGGCTGTCGCCGCCGCCTGCCACGGGGGTGTTCCCTCGCGCGGCCTGTCGGTTTCACCGGCCTTTGGTGGGCAAGTGTGCATGGGGGGTGGATCGCCCCAGCCCCGAATGTATGCCGCCTGCCTCCTGCTGTGCAACCTGGTCCCGCCCGGGTCGTCCGCTTGCCCCCTCCAGCAATTGCGCAGGTTGTCACTCTGGCGCCCACTCGCTGCGACGCTGCATCCCAGCGCCTCGAATGACCCCGGAGCAGCGCCCGTTCCGAATATCCTGGAGCTTAACAGCGGCGTCTATCGGGGCCCAAGCAAGGGGTCCTACGCCTGCAGTCCGGCCAGCGTATATAGTGCAGTCCCGGAGAGCGGCGTCCCCGCCGCGCTATGGGCCCCTCTCGGCGTCCGGACAGCCGGTCCCTGCACGTCAGGCCACAATGCGGTAGTGCACCCCCCGTTCAGGGGCCCGTATCCCTTTTTGTCGCACCCCTCCCGGGGCGGTCAAGGCCTCATAGGCAGTCTTCCAGCTTTAATGGCGGGCGCTCGCTCCCCGGGCCCAGGATATCGTCCACTCACCGCCACCAGCCCCGGGCTGTCACTCCGCAGTCCAGTTTGTGCTCCGGTGGAGGGGGGGCCTACCGCGCCGCCCACCTTGTACCTCCGAGCGCTCGTCTCTCCGGCGCCACCAGGTCACCCGGGGTGCCGCTGTGTCCTCCGTCGCCCTCCGCAGACCTCTGCTCCGGGAAAGGCTAAATCGAGGCCCCGGCTCCCACGCGGTCACCGGGCCGGATGCTGCCGGGCCCGCCGCGTCGCGCCTGGACGTCCGCCCGGGGTCGGATCTTCTCCCGATGCGGCACCTCAGACTCCTAGAGCACCGCCGCTACGGGAACTCACAGGTTGCAGCGGATTAGTGACAGGATTAAGCGGCGGGCATAGTACAGGCACGGAGCCCTCTTAAGCTGCGGCCATCTTCGTTCGTTGCTGGCCACGCCCCCCAGCATGCTACTTTTGAGTTATGAATTTTTTAAAATGTGTTTCTAGTGTGACCTGTGTGAGAAGGGTGTTGGTGTCATGCATGATTGTTAAAGACTGCTGATACCTTGCCTTTGCAAACATGTGACCTTGTATGCATTGAGAGGAGGTGGAGTGATAGATCGCTATGCATGTGTGTGTTTCTACCATTCTTGGGTGAGATTTGGTTCCAGTTGTAGGTGGGTAGGATCGAGAGAGTTCTGTCTGTGAGCTTCTTCTGGTGATTAAAGGTTTTGGCTGCTGGGGTGTGTTCGACCCTCCATCTGTTGAAGAAGACCTCATGGGCTAAAGGCTGATTCAGTTGCACTCTGCTAATCCAGCCTGTGCCTGTCGGGAGGTGGGGTGTGCTTCAAGTGACTGACAACTGTTGTGAAAAACACACACAGTGAAAAAAAAGTGGAAAATAAAATAGTGTACAGTTGAATGGTATAATTAACTTTATCTTAATGGTCCATGCCAAATACAGCATAAAGCAAGTAACGCAAATCAACAGTACAAATATATACTACCGATTATCACCAAACGCTAAGTCATTATCTTAGTGAGAAATTATTCCAAAGCGTATTCTAATTCAGATAGTCAAAAAAGGTTTCCACCATTGTCCGCAAATGTGTGAATTCTTATGTAGCCAATTTTAATTAATGTACAATTGTGCAGCAGTTATTGAGAGAAAGATAATACAGTGACATGGCCTGGGAACGACATCATTATTGCCAAAGAATATACAAAGATTATAACCTGAGCTGAGAATCTAAAGCAGTCATTTCTTGAGGATAGTAATATGTTTGATAATGTGTTCTCAGTATCGATATGCATGCAGCATTCCTCAAACATACAAAACTCATCTTCCAGGTTTGCTCCTGTAGGAGAGTAGGGTCTGCTTTCTATGTTCACCCCCACTTTTTGCTTTTGCTTCACTGGTTTTCGACTTAGATATATGGCTGTGGGCCTGCTAATCAGACCCACAGCCCAGCTGTTCTCTCTCTAAATTGATACTATATACTTTAGGTGCATAACCCAATTGGTTAGGATCACCTTATTGGCCCCTGTACAGTGTACCTTAGGTACCCAGGGCATACGTGTACCCTAGGCCTACCAGGGGCTGCAGCATGTATTATGCCACCCCTGGCCTGGCCTTCCATTATGACACAACTGGCTGATCACTCAGCTGGGGCAAGGTCGTGTAATCCCCCCTTGCTTAGGTGTAGTATTCCTATACCTACCTTATATATAGACACATGTTATGTTATGTTATGTTACAGGAATTTATAGAGCGCACATATACCCGGGGGTGTCTTGGCGCTAGACATAACAGTGATACAAGATTACTTTGCCCCTAATGCTGAAAGAGCCAAGTTTTCAGTTGTTTCCTGAAAATCGTCAGGGAGCTGGCATTTCTGAGGGAAAAAGGAAGAGTGTTCCACAATTTAGACGCTCCGTAAAAGAAACTGCGTCCACCCCAGTGGGCTTTAAAAATTCTAGGAACAGCAAGTAATCGAGCTCCAGTGGACCGCAGCTGTCTGATGGGACAGTACCAAGAAAAATGATCCTGCAAGAAAGACGGACCAATACCGTGCAAAGCCTTAAAGACAATACACAGGGCTTTAAAATCAATGCGCTGGGGTATAGGAAGCCAGTGAAGATAGCGAATTCCATTGGAGACAGAGTGATATTTAGGAATATCCAATATGAGACGAGCTGCTGAGTTCTGGATCATGTGTAGTTTGTGCAGATGTTGCTTCTGGGCGTTAAGGAAAAGACCATTGCAATAGTCAAGCCTAGATGAGATAAGGCAAGAGACTACTGTTCTCTTGGTGTGATTGGGGATGTAAGGAAATATTTGCCTAATTTTTTTGATAAGAAAATGCGATGCCGACACTACCGCATTTGTGTGGTGATGGAAGGTGAGTTTGGCATCCATAAGCACGCCCAGGTTCTTTGCCTTAACCACCGGTTTGGGCGGGGAGCCCAACTCGACGGGCCACCACAGATCATTCCAAGGGGGCTGAATACTGCCGAAGATTAGGACTTCTGTTTTACTGGAATTGAGCCTCAGGCAGTGTGCTGTCATCCACTTATTAATTGCGCTCATGCAATTCCTGAACTGCGGAGCCGAAGATTGTTGGGATTTGGAGGCTGCCACCACAATCTGAGTATCATCGGCATAGGTGGTCAGACTGAAACCAAAATCCCGAATAAGGGGCGCTAGTTCAGAGACATATATGTTGAATAGAGTGGGGCTTAAAGAGCTCCCTTGCGGGACACCACATGGGAGGGTATAGGGATCTGAATTAAAGCCGTCCATGGATACGGTGGATGTTCTATCAGCGAGAAAGGAGGCTATGAGTGCTCGTGCTGAATCTCCTAATCCTAGCTTCTCCAAACATCTCTGCAAAAGGCGATGATCAACCGTATCAAATGCTGCAGAGAGGTCGAGGAGCACCAGAGCTGCTGCACCTCCCCCATCCATAACTGCCCTGATCTCCTCGGAGGCTTTAATCAATGCCAACTCTGTACTATGATCCTTACGGAAGCCAAATTGGGTGTGATCCAATAGGCCATTGGTATTGATAAATAGGGACAGTTGGTTGTTCATTATTTTGTCCACTATCTTTGCTGGCAGCGGCAGTCTGGCAATGGGCCGGTAGTTGGTGGGATTAGTCACATCAAGAGTGTTTTTTTTTTTAGTAAAGGTAGAATGGAAGTCTGCTTCCAGTTGGTCGGGAAAACACCAGAGGAAAACATCAGGTTATAAATATCGGTGAGTAGAGGACTCACCGAATGTACCAGTTCTTGATAGACCCTTGGAGGACAGGGGTCTAAAGGTGAACCCGACTTTGCTTGAAGGACAAAATCTCTCACTGTGTCTATCGAGATTGCAGAGAACACAAATGGTGGATGCTTGTTAGTGCTTGGGCTGTTTGGGCATAAAGCTGGGCTGGGATCAGAAAACTTCTCTAAAAGCATTAAAAATATCTAAAACCTTAGATTTAAAAACCTCGGCCACCTCGTTGCAGAATTCCTGATTGACCCTCCTGCCTGAATTAATGGGTGTCGAGAACTTATTAATCACTGCAAACAGTTCTTTAGAGGAGTTGGCAGCAGACTCGATCTGAGAGGTAAAATATCTTTTTTTTTCAGATATGAGGAGTTTTTTATAGTTGGATAGTGCAGTCTTATATGCTGATTTCTGTGACTCATCATAGTTTATCCGCCACCGTCTTTCTAAACGACGACAGTGCTGTTTTTCAAGACGAAGACAGTCAGAGAACCAGGGGGCGGAAGGTGTAGACCTATTGGCTGAGAGCGTTCTTTGAGGGACTGAAGCATTCGCTGCAACCTGTATCCAGTTGGTGTAGCTAGCCACAGCCGGGTCTACCTGGTCCTGTATGGGGGGATAGGAGGATTCTAACCGAGCATTAAAGGACAGTAAGTCTGCTTTGTTCCATGCTAGCCCAACAGAGGCAGAATGTTTACTGACAACCTCCTTGGGTTCGCTGGGCATGGGAAGCGTGAATTTGATTAGGGAGTGGTCTGACCAAATTAAAGGAAGCGTATCCTTGATCATAAGACCCTGAACTGAGGAGAACACACCATCTAGTGTGTGCCCAGCAGTATGTGTGGGGGATTGCACCAATTGAGAGAGTCCAAGGGAACCAAAACTATCCAATAGCTCTCTCGTATCTTTGTTCCCTGCATCCTCTAAATAAAAGTTAAAATCCCCAAGGATGATAAAATCGGAATTTAAAATAGCTGATTCAAATAGACTGCCCAGATTGGTTAAAAACGTAGTGCGAGGACCAGGTGGGCGGTAAAGAAGAATTCCTTTGAGCGTTAATTTAGGATGAAGTGTCAGCGAGAAGTGGAGGCCTTCATAAAGGGAGGAGGAGATGGAATAATGAGCTGACGGAAACTGATCCCTAAAGATAATGGCGACTCCACCCCCACGCTTAGCAGACCTATCTTCCCTAATCACTTTATATCCTGTGGGTATAGCCGTGATGAAGTCGGGGTCAGATGCCGCATCGGCCCAAGTCTCTGTTATGAATAATATATCAAGGGCCAGGTACTCTATCGTATGAGCAATTTCATACTTGTGCTTGCCCAAGGACCTAGCATTGATGAGTCCGCTATGGAAAACAGACTGGGCCTGTGGCAAGGTCTCCTCTAACTGCTCATAGGCGCGAAATGCCCTCACTGGTGTAGGGAGGGGGAGAGCGAATCCACAGGCACAGTTAGTTATCATTTCCCCGGGATTTAAAATACAGCAAGTCAGCTCCCTAGGATGTCCCAGGGCGTGTAAAGCTCTGCTCGTATATTTCACTGTTGAAGATGTATTATGCAGGGCCCTGGGCACGGACTTGGCGCGGACGGGCGCAGACGGGCTTGCCTTAGGCGCGCCTTCGGCGTGCCAGCGGCGCACCCACTGCGCGCGTCCGCTGCGCGTCCGCCCCATCGGTACTTATGAACCCTTCCGGTGAGCGCCAAAGCGCGAGCCACCGGAAGCGGAAAGGAGGAGGCGGTATAGCTGAGTGTTGCAGGTACCGCCCTCCGCTCAATCGGCACAGCAGCCGTGACGGAACAGGGCGGCCCCAACACCAGCAACAGAGCAATACAGAACAGTGAGTACAATGAGAGTTAAGAACACAGTAAAAGTGCAATAAAATACAATAAATACAATAAAAGATGCTGTTCGTGATCCCAGACAGAACAGTCCCCCGGGTCCCCAAACTGCTAACAAAGGTGCAAGGTGCCTAGTAATGTGCAAATAGCAATAGGATAGCAGCGTAATTAGGCAAAAATATAGATAGCGTTATGAGGCGCGTAATACTTGCAGGGCAAAGTTATGTGTACCTATCAGCCACTCCTATGGCAGGCCTTAACAATCCTGGAGGCAGAGTGCTTGGTAACATGTGAGATGGTGCTCTAGCATGAGCTGAGCCTGTCTGCAGCTTTCGGAACCATGTCCTTATAGCTGTTCTATGATATAGCCTACCATATACTCTTAAAGTACCTTATAATCTTAAACGGTTATGGTAACTATGGTTTGGCTTTATCGAAACATGTTGTGTAAGGTGTCTAACACTTTGGAATAATACCCCCATACCATTTCTGGCCATGAGGATATTATTCCTCCCTTCTAGAGGGAGAAGAAATGTTGAAACCTACTTACCCGGTTAAAGTTAACCAGAGCCCCAGCATCACAAAATGGATGCTGCTGCCACAGACACAAGTCTGACCTCCTGCTGCTGGGAGACCTTCCAGCGAGGGAGGCTTGGACAATAGATTTCCTGCCTTGGGAGGTGCTAGCACCACCCCAGACAGGCCTTAGTGTATTGGGGCAGGGAGGGATGAAAGAAACTAGACACTGCCTGGGGCACACAAGGTGTCCCATGCATAGTCCAGTTCAAACCGGCGCTGGGGCACTCCAGCCCCAGCTCTGGCGCGAAACTGGACAAAGGAAAGGGGGTGTAGCCACTCCCCTTCCTGGTCCCACCCATAGGAGGGACCTTGAAGGTAGCCCAGCCCACTAGCCCAGTATGTCAGTAGCTAGCTGAGCCCTGCTAAATTGGATTATCCTAAATCTGCAACTTGAACAGAAACTCTGGACCTTCGACATTCGACCTCAGGAAGAAGACTGAAGAAATCTCCCTTGTGGCCAAGGAGTGACCACCCTGGGCAACCAGGCACCATCCAGCGACCGCTGCTTGCTTTGCGACTGATCCTACGAGGGACGACTGCAGAGACTGACCAGCGCCGAGACTTCCAGACACCTCTGACCCCGATCCACATCTCCAGCGAAGTTGAGACCCGTGGAGGTGACGAGGGACGTGGGACCGGCGACTTGGGAAAAGTGGCTAGTAACTGACCAGCGCGACTTCCGAGGCTCCCTCGAGGCTGTGCTTGGGGAATTGAGAAGCCCCAATCCCGAGCACCATCTGCAATGAAGATCAGCTCCCCACACTTCACGTGTTCTGCGTGAGGCCCTTCTGCACCTGAGTTGCTCGACGTGTTGTCCGGTTTCTGGCCCGTTGGCTAGTGACCTCTGCGACGACGAACCTTTGATTTCACCTTGCTGGTCCGGCTCCTCCAGACTGGCACCCGCTCCTCTGTGAAAGAGAAGCACCCCAGACCTTCCTGGTCTGCACCAGAAGCAAGTCCTCCATCCTGCGTGGATTCCGCTTGCCAAGGCTTGTTGGGTCCTGACTCGACTTCGACGCCACCGACAGCAAGAGCCTTCGTGGGACAGCTCACCTCCTGGTCCTGATCGTCCTCGACGTCTCCTGGTACCCGTGGCTGCTGCGACAAGCTTCACCTCTTCACCTGCATCTTCACGCCATAGCCCTGTTTGAGAACGTGATTTCGCCAGCCACACTTTTGTCTGTATGACCTTCTTAATGACCTCAGTGTAATCCCCCTGCCCTATTATGTACTAGGACCTTACACAGGAGTTCATGCCAATCACAGGGGTACCCCAACGCATAGTGTTCCCTAGTGTATGTAGGTGTTTTCACTGTATTCTAAGTGTCTTTTAGCATAGCACTGGCCCTAGGCCTGGTTAGTCAGTCAGTTACCACCTGTACCCGTCAGCAAAAAGTTGGGGGCACAAGATGACTTTGCAAAAAGGCCTCTCTCTGCTCCTCTCTTTGTACATCTCTTGCTTCTTTTTGCACCTTGCTTTTGTCTTTCTGGACTTCTGTTGCCACTTTCTGCATTTCTCTTGCTTCTTTCTGCGCCTTTCTTCCTCTGTCTGCACATGTCCTACCTCTGTTGGCATAGTTAAAAATTAGCATTTAAAAAACCTTTGAAAGTCACAGTAAAAACCACAGGGTTCGAGGCATATGAGCTGCAGATTATACACTGTGCATAGCTCGCCATCTGGTGTTGGGCCCGGATGTTTGCAGTTTGTTTTTCCTCTTGGAAAGTCTTTGGAAGTCACGAGGTTGGTGACTCCTCCTTTGGTTCGTATTGCGCATGGGCTTCGGCTCCATCCTCAGATTGTTTTTTTCCGCCATCGGGCTCGGATGTAATACTTCGCGCTCCGGTTCCGAACTTTCCAGTTCGACGATTGACGCAAAAATCCTCGCTCATCGAGTTTCTTCAGACAATAAATCATCTAATCACCTTCTCTTTGGCACTTCTTCGATTCCGGTCGTCGACGGCGGCATTCGGGCCTATTCCGGCTCCGGTCTCGGCTGATGGAAAGAACTCCCTTCAAGAAGTGCCCTCGATGTGGGTCCAAGTTCCCCCACACCGATCTTTATGAGGTGTGCAACCTCTGCCTCTCCCCTGAACATGAGGCCCGAGACTGTCCCGCCTGCAAGTCTTTTCGCTCTAAAAAGACTATTCGAGATCGACGGGCTAGACGCAACATGGCGCACTCCTCGACCTCCGCTCCAGTCGACATCTTCGGGGACGACGTCGAAGCTCCGGGACAGCAGAACATCGATCAGGAGGACGACGACCTCGCCAGCGCTTCCGAGGCCGACGACTCAGATGTGGAGGACATCACCCCGGTGCAGCGGGTCGTGAGTACAATTCCCCCTCCCACGCCGATACCCAAAAAGGCTTCGGTCACACCTTCGCCTCCGGGCCTAGGCAAGACCAAGGATACTGCTTCTCACACCCCACCTTCGGGCCCGGTAAAGAAGCCTATTAAGCCTTCCGGCAGCTCAGGCTCGAGCCGGCCGACCAGCGGTACCGAAAAACACCCTTCGGCACCGAAGAAAAAATCAGCCTCCACTTCCACACCGAACCCGACACCAAAGCCTTCGGTGTCGAAACCTGCCCTTCCGGTGTCGACCAAACATCACAAGGCCCTCGACACCGACACTCCCGTGCCGAAGCCTTCCTCTGCACCGACCAAAAAATCGGAGGTCCCAAAGAAGCACGGCTTAGACAAGCCTAAAAAGCCGTCGGCACCGAAAACTTCGGCGCCGACCGAACAATCAGTGTCGCAAGAACTTTTCACGCCGGATCCTCTGCAAAAGACACTCACCAAGGATCCTAAAACTGGACACTTGACATTGTCTTCAAAAAAGAGACACTTGGACAAACCAGCTCCACCTCCACCTCCAAAAAGGAAAGACATTACTACCTCTCCTTTCAGAGTGCCTTCCCCGCCTCCTCCACCTCCTCCACCCTCCCCACCTCCACCCCCTCCACCTCATCGTTCCCCAACCTTGTCTCCTGTCCCAGATGATTTAGGAGACCCTTAATATGATCCAGCAGATGTGCCACAAGATCCCACCCCTACTGGATCTCCAGACCCATGGCACGACTATAACAATCCGGACATCCCAGATGTCCCACAGGATGACCTTTACCCATCTAGGCCATCCCCACCTGAGGATTCCTTAGGCTTTCACCACTTGTTACAAAGGGCAGCACACTAACACGGGGTGGAGTTACATACTGACCCAGTGGAGGAAGATTTTCTCCTAGACACCTTCGACGATGCACATAGGTCTACTGCCATTCTACCTATGTTAAAGGGAGTAATTAAACATGCACCTGAGGTTTTTAAAGACCCAGTCAGAGCCAGGGTCCTAAACCCCCGTACAGAGAAAAAATACAAAGCCGCCCCCACAGACCCTTCATACATTAAAGGCCCTGCACCATTGGATTCCCTAGTGATATCTACAGCTAGGAAGCGCTCAAATTCTCAGGCGTCAGGCGAAGCATCACCACCTGACAAAGAGTCCAAGCTCCTAGACGCGTCAGGGAAGCGCACTGCGTCACAAGCCGCCAATATATGGCGTATCGCCAATAAGCAAGCGCTGTTGGCCCGATACGACAGGGCGCATTATGATGAGCTAGAGACCATCATGCACCATCTCCCTGAAAAGTACAAGACTAGGGCTAATGAATTGATTCAAGAGGGAAAAACAATAACTAATACCTCTATACACTGTGCCCTAGATGCAGCAGATACAGCCTCCAGGGCCATAAACACCAGTGTCCTTCTCCGTCGCCATGCCTGGCTCAGAGTTTCAGGTTTTAAACCTGAGGTACAAGCCTCTATATTAAACCACCCATTCGACCAAGATCATCTATTTGGCCCCAAAGTTGATGAAGCCCTCGAAAAGATGAAGAAAAATACTGACACGGCGAAATCCATGGGAGCCCTGCAGTCACATACTCCCAGGCGCTCCTTTCGCCGCTCTTCCTTTCAGGACACGGGCAGAGGCTACTCCTCGGATAGTGCATCCACGTCCTACAAATCCCCTCCTCAATCTACCTTCACAAAGGGTTATCAAAGAGGTGGATACAGAGGCAATAATAATAAGGGCAGAGGCAAGACAAATACCGCCCGCTCTGCCACACCTCCTGCCCAATGACTTTCCCCCGCTCCCTCCAGACCATTCCACTCCGGTCGGGGGCAGAATACAACATTTCCTTCACGTCTGGGAGACAATCACCTCAGACAGATGGGGGACACAAATTATTCGTTCAGGGTATTGCCTAGAACTAACATCTATCCCCCAAACATTCCACCCAGGCAACGCCCTATATCCCAAGAACATACTACGTTACTAAAACAGGAGGTAATCTCCCTCCTGCAGAAA
This sequence comes from Triturus cristatus, assembly GCF_964204655.1. Classification (NCBI taxonomy): domain Eukaryota; kingdom Metazoa; phylum Chordata; class Amphibia; order Caudata; family Salamandridae; genus Triturus; species Triturus cristatus. The sequence goes on along the minus strand of NC_140595.1, from coordinate 862,101,565 downwards.
GAAGCCATAGAGCCAGTCCCCATAAATCAACAAAATTTATGGGTCTACTCCCTGTACTTTCTGATTCCAAAGAGAGACGAGACTCTACGACCTATCCTAGATCTTAGACCTCTAAACACTTACATACATTCAGACCATTTTCACATGGTAACCCTTCAACAGGTTCTTCCGCTCCTCTCCCAGAGCGATTTTCTCACCACTCTGGATTTGGAAGACGCATACTTTCACATCCCAGTACATCAGTCTCACAGAAAGTACCTCAGATTTGTGGTGGACGGGCAACACTACCAGTTCAAGGTGCTCCCGTTCGGGGTAACAACAGCACCAAGGGTATTCACCAAGTGCCTAGCGGTAGTGGCTGCACACCTCGGAAGACAGCATATTCACGTCTTCCCGTATCTGGACGACTGGCTAATAAAAGCCACGTCCTACGAACAATGTGTGCAACATACCGCCGCTATGATCCAACTACTTCACCAGCTACGTTTCACGGTGAACCACCAAAAGTCCCACCTAATACAGTCACACATAAAACAATACCTCGGAACTACCATAGACACCTCAAAAGCCATAGCCTATTCCAATCCTGCCAGGATTGCAAACATACAGGCTCTGCGTCACAAATTCATAATTCAACACTCTCTCCCAGCAAGAGTGTTTTGCAACTGATAGGGATGATGGCCTCTTGCATCTTCATAGTGCCCCATGCAAGACTCCAGATGCGTCCACTCCAAGAGTGTTTGGCACGCCAGTGGAACCAGGCCCAGGGGCAACTGACAGATCTGGTGTATTTGTTTCTTTCTCTCCACCACATAAAGGCAACCCTATTTCTAAATCAGGGATAGCTAGGTGGATTGTAAAATGCATACAGATTTGCTACCACAAAGCAAAACGAACGCTATCTGTTCCCCCTAAAGCCCACTCTACAAGGAAGATAGGGGCTTCTATGGCTTTTCTAGGAAACATACCACTAGATGACATCTGCAAAGCAGCGACATGGTCAACACCGCACACTTTCACAAAACATTACTGTGTAGATGTGCAAACCAAGCAACAAGCTAGTGTGGGCCAGGCTGTACTAAAAACACTGTTCCAAACAACTTCAACGGATGCCGGTGGTCAGCGCTAGGGTTGGGTACTGCTATATAGTCTATGCACAGTGTATAATCTGCAGCTCATATGCCTCGAACGGAATATGCTACTTACCAGTATGCATCTGTTCTTGGCATGTAGAGCTGCAGATACACGAAGAAAAGTGCAGGAAGAAGGATAACGTGCAGAAAGAACAAAAAGAAGAGCAGAAAGAAGCCTTGTTGCAAAATCATCCTGTACCCTCAACTTTTTCAGACGGATACTGGTGGTAACTGAGTCTGACTAACCAGTCCTAGAGCCAGTGCTATGTTAAAAGACACTTAGAATACAGTTAAAACACCTACATACACTAGGGAACATTATGCGTTGGGGTCCCCCTGTGATTAGCAAGACCTCCTCTGTAAGCCCCTAGTATATAATAGGGCAGGGGGATTAAAACTACCTCTTAAAACAGGCCACAGGGCGTTTTTGCACACGTTAACTCAGGCCCTGTCCCCTCCCTTCACCACTGTGTAAACACGCCCTGTGACCATTTTTAGTTGGGAGATTAAGTTCATTTGAATCCTGAGGGTCCCTAGGGTCCAACTAGCCCACTAGGTACCTCCAGTAAGTGCCACAAAGCTGCGTTGCAGAGAGGTGTAAAAAGTGGCACGGCCTGGACCACCTCTCTGCAATGCAGCTCAGTGGCGCTTACTGGAAGCACTTGGTGGGCTAGTTAGCCCCCAGGGGCCCTCAGTATTGAAGGGAAATGATATCCCCAATTTAAAACGTGCCATAGTGCGTGTTTGCACACGTCACCTCAGGCCCCGTCCCCTCCCTTCACCACTGTGTAAACGCGCCCTGTGGCTGTTCTAAGTTGAGAGATTAAGTCCCCTTGAATCGTAAGGGTCCCTAGGGTCAAACTAGACCACTAGGTACCTCCAGTAAGCACCACAGAGCTGCGTTGCAGAGAGGTGTAAAAAGGGGCTTGGCCTCAGAACACCTGTCTGCAGCGCAGCTCCCTGGCGCATACTGGAGATGCCTGTTGGGCTAGTTGGCCCTCAGGGACCCTCAGTATTGAAGAGGAATTAATTCCCCCAATTTACAACTCGCCAGGTGGCGCGTTTGCAGAGTGCTGCAAGGAGGGGGCGTGGCCTCCGGCACGATGCCAGTCTTTTATTTATTTTAATTTTTTAAGAAGGGGGGCTGTGTTGTTCCCCTTCTTATTCTAATTTATTGGCCCTGATGACCCCATCCCCCAGGGCCTGTCTCCTAATTATATTTTTTTGACCCCCAATCCCCAGGGCCGGCCACTGTTTTGTATTATTTTAAAAAAATATATATTTATATAGATACACCTAGGACATGCTGGACAAACCGTACGTACCTATCACCATGACGATTTGCGTGATATTCATTAAAAGGCGACTATGCATACAATGAATCCACGTGGAATGTATTTACACCACTAGTGAAGCTCTGACATGTCTGATGCCCTACCGTGCCTAATCCCGGTAGACACCCTTGTTGTTTATTTATACAAACATGGGTAGCTATTGACGGGCACATTTAATACACATGCACACCAAGCCATTCACAGGGGATTCGACAAAAATTCGATCAAAACTATGCAAGAAACCCCCCTCACGGTTAATAAAACACACATCCACTGCCGGATGTGTAATACTTTTTATTTTACTCTCTGGAAAGGGGACGAACATCACTTGAGAGTCACAGCGCGCTCCTGGCAGAGCCCAATGCTGTGTTACACCCACCATTGCCTGTTGAGTGCCACACACCTCTGTGTTGTATTCCACTAGCTAGTGCATATGCTATGACACTCTCTAGCCCATGTGCACTGTAACACCACCCCGTGAATATGTAATGCCACACTTGTCTTCGCACGGGTTATATTGCCCCATCTAACGTGCCTTCCTCGATGCCTATGTTATAACGCACAGTGCTATGCCATACATATTACAATCTGGGATCCATATCTTTGTCACAGTGCATATGCAATGTTACACTCCCCAGCACATATTTTATATTACAACTTTAGAGACTAGTTAGGTTACACAACACTGCCCTGTGCATATTACACTCCAAGGCGCATATCGCATAGCACGCGCTAGTGCCTGTGCTATCTCGCGCTCTCCAATGAATCTGTCATTGCGCACAATGTATTGCATATTATATTTCACGCCCGGTTCATCTTATGTCACACTTTTTGGTGCATAGTTTATACCATACACTATATCTAGTTTTCATTTTCAATCGTGCTCTCAGGACTATGTTCTATATAACACTGTGTTCACCTACCCTTTTCACGGGCATTACATTTTGCGATAGGGGGGTCAGGGGGTGTTTCTGCCAAGTGAGCCCGGAGTCACAGTCACAAACGTCCTCTTCTTCCTGAATAAAAGTGAGATTATACTGCATACTTGTTCATATTTTAAGTAGTTCGCACAGACACACGTTTTAAAAACAATAAAGTTCCTAATACCCGCCTTCTCTGAACAGTTAGCTTGCTGCCCCATCCCCCTCCTCCCTATCCTCTGTTGTGTGAATCCATGGACTAGCCTCCTCCCTCCTGCCATGCATGGTCTGATGTGCTGCCACTGCCCTCAATTTAGTATGATCTACCAGTCCACTCCTCCTGCCCTCCATTGCCCAATTATATGCCCCATCATTGACCTTCTGCTTAAACTCTGTGCTTAGCTTGCTGCCCCTATTCTCCTTCCCCCTGCCCTCCAATGTCTTTGTGCATGCCCCTGCTCCATCCTTTTTGCCCACCATGTTCCATGGACCTGCCACTCCTATCTGAGTGTTCTGTTGAGCTGCCACTCTCCTCCCACCTGCCTAGCATTGTCAGATGACTGTAACCTGTCCCTGCCACCTCCACCCTGCCTGTCCACATGCCATGCCCCTATCCTCTTCCTCCTGTCCTACATGGTCCATTGTACTGCCACACCCTTCTGCCCTCCCTGGTCTGTTGTGCTGCAACTGCTCCTCCTGCCTGCCCCGTGTCGTCTGTTGTGAGGCCCCTTCCCCTGAACTTTGTCTGTGCACAGGTCCTGACCCTCCCTTCTATCCTCCATCGTCCTTTGTGCATGCCCCTGCACCCTCCTTCTTGCCCATCATAGCCATTGTGCTGCCACTAACCCTCCCACTTGCCATGCATGGTCTTCTGTGCTGCCATGGCCCCTCCCACCTTCCCTGTGTGGTCAGTTAGCTGCCCCTGAACCCCTCCCACCTTCCCTCCATGGTCTGTGTGTATGCCATCACAGTCTCACTGTTGCTCCTCATGGTGTGTCTTGCTTCTAGTGCCCATCCTGACTGACCTCCATGGCTATCTTGCTGCTCCTGCCCTGCCCCCTTTCCCCCAGCCCTCTGTTTACATGTGCAGACCCCTACTCCTTCCCTCCTGGCTTGTCTGTTCCATTGTAATGCCCCTGATCCGTCCCTCCTGCCCTTTATGGTCTGTTATGCTGCAGCTTTCTCTCCTGTCTGTCCATTATGGTCAGCTAGCTACCATTGCCTCTTGCCCCTCAGTTCTCTGTTGTCCATGTGCATGGTCCTGTCCCCTACCTCTTGCTTTCTATGGATTGTTGTGCTGCACTCCCGTCCCGCATGCCCTGTGTGGTGTATTGTGCTGCTGCAAATCCTGATGCCTGCCCTGCAGGGTCAGTTTGGTGCACCTCTCCATGTCCCTCCTGTCCTCTGTTGTCCATGTCCCTACCCCATTTCCTTCCATGATCCAATGTACCATACTTGCGAACATTTTGAACTTGGTAAGAGAGAGATTTTGAAAAAAAACTGGGGTATTGATTTTCCGCTTTGAGTTGCATTGAAAAAGAGGAGACAGGAGACAGATCAAATAAAGCCCATTTGAGCTTAAAAACATTGGACGTTTCCTGGCTGAATCGGGTCTGTTGGCATGTATGGTTGTACTACCATTGCCTCTTCCTTCTGCCCACAATGGTCTATTACATTGCCACAGTATTGTTGGTTTGTTGCCCCTGCCCCCCTTTCCACTGCCCTCCATAGTCTGTTGTGCTGCCACGGCCCTCTGCTGATGACGTCAGATATTACATCACTGTATTTAGACACTTATTTACCCATGTCTTCTTCCATTCATCTTTAGCTATACATATATTACATTTTTTTTTTTTTCAGAAAGACACATATGTCATCAGTGATGTAATATCTGACGTCATCAGCAGAGGATTGCGGTCGCGTGAGTTATAGTTGCCTGCACTAACTATAACGGGGGAATTTCATTGGTTTTTTACGAGGGAAATGCCCAGCTAACTATAACATGTATGAAACCTATGGTTTTTTAAGTGAATTTGCAAGGTTTTTTAAATGCTGATTCCTAACTATAACGTGTGTGAAACCTATGGTTTTTTCAGTGAATTTGTACGGTTTTTTAAATGCTAAGTTATGTATTTATTAATATATTTTTTGAAACAAAACTTTTTCACGGCGCGCGCGATTCTGATTGGTTGTTAGATCTTAGTAAACATTCGAATCGGTCGAAACCAGGAAGTGTCGGCCGCCATTTTGTCTCTCGCAGTCTGAGGGGGTGAAAAACAAAGGTGGAGAACGTGAAAAGGGGGCAGGGTGGACAGTTCCTAACCCCCTAGCCTTGGTCAGGGGTCCCAGAAGGACCCCCAAGGGCAAACATTTATTTTAAGTTTTTTTTCGAAAAATCGCGGAATGCGCGTAGCGTACGCGCACGGCGTAAACGGAAAAATCCCGCGAGAAAAATTCCACGAACTTCGCGTAACTATTCCGCGATTACGCGTACCGTACGCGCACGGCAAAAAAAATTTTTTCAAAAAGGAAAGCTTAAAAAAAAAAAAATTGTGAGGTAAGGTTGGCTCTTAAAAGAGCCGTTGGGTTAATACAGGGATAGAGGAAAGAAAGAATGGGAATATTATGAACGTCTACAAACGTGCTGGTCTATCTTATTGTTAATAAGGGAAACACTGGTCTCCCCAAAAACAATAAGACCACAACACGTTGTACACCTCATTGAAACCCTCCGAAATCGAGGGTTAATGTCCAGAGGAGCTGAAGAAGGTGATGCTCCCACCTCAGAGGAAGGGCTCAGCTGAGCTGCCGATGATGTACTCGGCTGAGCTTCTGAGGTTGGGTTCCGGTGACTTACTGAAGAGTTTTCTTCAGTATGTCGAGCAAAGGTCCTGGGATGTTTATCCCTAAGGTGTCTCATCATAGAGTGATTTCCAAAGGAATACTTCTTCCTTGGATCTCCTCTAGATAAAACACGGTCACAAAGTGTGCAAGTGACCAATGGAGCATTGACCTTTTTCTGCCCCTCTGGAAAAGTAAAATACTCCCACACAAAAGAATCCTTTTGTTTCCTCCTTCTCTGTCTGATGATGGTGCTGCTAGGCTCACTCTCAGAAGAGGTCTGCTGTTCTGCCATTGTATCTCAATGTCAATTCAGCTCCTTCTCCTAGGGGATCTCAAGCAGTAATGAGGGGAATGGGTGTGGTGTGGGAAGTTTCTGGAACTGAAAGTAGTTTCAACCAACGAAAAGTGTTCTTTGTGGATCACATGACCTACCGTGCGCGCTCCGTAAGCTTACGGTACGCGCTCGTAAACAAGTACGCATGCACAAACGTGACGCTTACGGAGCGCTTACGGAGCGCGTACGTAAGACGCACTCGCGCATGCGCATTACATGCCCCTGGGTAACCGCGACGTTGCTTCCGCGCAACGCGCATGCGTGTACGCGTACGTCACGTTCGTATCACGTAAGTGCACCGTACTTATGACGTACGGAGCGCGTAGCGTCAGTACGCGCACGGTAAAAAATGCATTAAAAAAATACAAGTTTCAAGAGTTGTAGAAGATAATAACTGTGATGTACAACTGTATGTAAACATTAATTTTAAAAAAAATTAACCATTCCATAATGCAGGATATAGTACATATATTATTTTATACATAGGTTGGATATTATTTTTTACCAAAAATCTCAAAAAAAAATTTGCATTTAAAAAACCGTACAAATTCACTGAAAAAACCATAGGTTTCACACACGTTATAGTTAGGAATTAGCATTTAAAAAACCTTGCAAATTCACTGAAAAAACAATAGGTTTCACACATGTTATAGTTAGCAGGACATTTCACTCGTGAAAAACCAATGAAATTCCCCCGTTATAGTTAGTGCAGGCAACTATAACTCACGCGACCGCAATCCTCTGCTGATGATGTCAAATATTACATCACTGATGACATAGGTGTCTTTCTGAAAAAAAAATATTTGTAATATATGTATAGCTGAAAATTAATGGAAGAAGACATGGGTAAATAAGTGTCTAAATACAGTGATGTAATATTTGACATCATCAGCAGAGGATTGCGGTCGCGTGAGTTATAGTTGCCTGCACTAACTATAACGGGGGAATTTCATTGGTTTTTCACGAGTGAAATGTCCTGCTAACTATAACATCTGTGAAACCTATGGTTTTTTCAGTGAATATATATATATATATATATATATATATTCACTGAAAAAACCATGGGTTTCACACACGTTATAGTTAGGAATTAGCATTTAAAAAACCTTAGAAATTCACTGAAAAAACCATAGGTTTCACACACGTTATAGTTAGGAATTAGCATTTAAAAAACCTTAGAAATTCAGTGAAAAAACCATAGGTTTCACACATGTTATAGTTAGCTGGACATTTCACTCGTAAAAAACCAATGAAATTGCCCCGTTATAGTTAGTTCAGCTAACTATAACTCGCGCGCCCGCAATGCACTGCTGATGACGTCACATATTACATCACTCATGACATGGTCAGTGACATCACTCATGACATCACTGATGACATCTCAAATGACATCACTGATGACATCACTGATGACATCATCCAGTGAATGTGTGTTTTTCTGAAAATTAAATATGTTTTATATATGTATATCTCAAGGTCGATGGAAGAATAAATGGGTATATAAGTGTCTAAATGGATGATTTGTTTTTGAAAAATTGATTGTGTAACTGACTGATTAAGTGTATCTCTCACTTTGTGTATAAGTGGCTGCATGGGTTGGTGAGTAGCTACATGGGTGTCTATATAGGTTATTAGTTGTTTTTTTGAGTATCAGTCTGAGTGTCTGTATGGTTCGGTGGGGGGTATTACGTAGTGCATAGGTGCATGAATGAGTGACTCACTGTTTGTATGTGTTGAAGACAGCATGTGTGCAGGACTGTATGGGTGGATGAGTGTGTGTATGGGTGTGTTAGTGAGTGAATGACTGTCCCAATAGTGTCTTCAGGAGTAACTACATATGTTTTAAACTAGTATATGTGACTATTGGTGTATATATGTGAGTATATGTGAGAGGGAGAGATTGAAAGAGTTCCTGTATGAATAAGTATGTGTTTCTATAAGTGATTGTTTAAAAGACTAAGTATGTGTAAGTTTCCGTAGAAGTAAGTGTGGTGGTGTGTGTATAACTGTATATGCAGGTGAATGTATGTTTGATTCTTTATTAGCATGAGTGACTATGTGTGTGAGTAACTCTATGGATGAGTGGCATTATGTAACAGGATGTATAGGTGTATGAGTACATATGATGAGTGAGTACATGTATGAGTGACTGTATAGGACTGTTGGTGAATGAGTGGATGTGTATGTGGATCTTAGAATTACTGAAGAGGTTGTTGTAACTGGTATTGGTATGTCCATTGTTTTGAAATTTTTAGTCTCTATTTTTGAATGTGTGTATCAAAGCTTATATTAAGGTGAGAGGAGGTCTGCCACTCTATCACAAGGATGATGTCATCAGTGATGTCATCAGTGATGTCATTTGAGATGTCATCAGTGATGTCATGAGTGATGTCACTGACCATGTCATGAGTGATGTAATATGTGACGTCATCAGCAGTGCATTGCGGGCGCGCGAGTTATAGTTAGCTGAACTAACTATAACGGGGCAATTTCATTGGTTTTTTACGAGTAAAATGTCCAGCTAACTATAACATGTGTGAAACCTATGGTTTTTTCACTGAATTTCTAAGGTTTTTTAAATGCTAATTCCTAACTATAACGTGTGTGAAACCTATGGTTTTTTCAGTGAATTTCTAAGGTTTTTTAAATGCTAATTCCTAACTATAACGTGTGTGAAACCCATGGTTTTTTCAGTGAATTTGCAAGGTTTTTTAAATGCTAATTCCTAACTATAACGTGTGTGAAACCCATGGTTTTTTCAGTGAATTTGCAAGGTTTTTTAAATGCTATTTTTTTTTTTTATTCTTCATTTTTTTCAAACATATTTTTAATTTAATTTTCTTACCTTTTATAAAGACTATGCTTAAATTTTTAAAATCCTTAAATATTGTTTTTATATATATTTTTTAAAATAAACATGTAAAATTTATTTCCAGATTTTTTTTTTTTTTTTTTTTTTTTTTTATAGTACGCGTACCGTAAGCTCACGGTAAGCGTACGGTTTACGCAACGTCCGTAATCTATCTACGCTGCTTGCGTATAGTTACGTACTTTGCGTAGCCGCGCGTACTGCGCGTGGGTCGCGTGCGCGCTTACGCCACACGCGCACGTTACGCGGAAGTGCCGGGGAGTGACTGTTATGCGCATGCGCGCAAGCGCGTGTCTTTTTTACGCGCACGCGTACTTTTTGCCGTAAGCGTACCGTAAGCGTACCGTAAGCGTACGGTAGGTCATGTGATCTTGAAACACAACTTTTGATTGGTTGAAAGTACTTTCAGTTCTAGAACTCTCCTACACCACACCCATTCCCCTCATTTCTGCTTGTGATCCCTTGGGAGAAGGAGCTGGTTTGTCTTTGGGATACGATGGCAGAACAGCAGAGCTCTTCTGAGAGTGAGGCTAGCACCAGCAGCACTGTCTTGAGGCAGAGAGCGAGGAAAGTAAAGCCTTCTTATGTTTGGGATTATTTTACTTTTCCAGAAGGCCAGCAAAAGGTGAATGCACCCTTAGTTACTTGCAAGCTGTGTAAGCGTGTACTTTCTAGAGGTAATCCTAACAGGAAGTATTCCTTTGGGAATCACACCATGAAGAGACACCTCCAGGATGTACACAGAAGGACACATGGTCATCTTTTTGGAGGTAACTCTTCAGAAAGACGAGCCAGTACATCCACAGCAGCTCAGCCTGGACCATCATCTGCAGAGCTTACTCCTTCTTCTGCAGGTCAGGTGAGCCCTTCATCTGTGGGGGGAGAATCTCCTTTTGCTGGCCCTCTGGAAATGAACCTTCGATTTCGGAAGGTTGATATTCATTGCACATTTTGTAAAGGTCTAATTTGTCATAGGGAGACCAGTGTTTCCCTAGTGAACAACAAAATAGATCAGCACATTTGTAGCTATGAATGATTTTCCCATGCTTCCTTTCCTCTGTCCCTGCATGAACACAACGGTTCTTTTAAGAGCCAACCTTATCTTTCATCTTTTTTTTACATGTTTTTAAAAACTTTTTTTTATTTTTTTTTTACCGTACGCGTACGGTAAGCGTACCTTTTTTTTATTTTTTTTAAAAAAACACTAAAAATCATTTATCACATTACAAGGTCCTTGAGAGACTACAATTATTATTATTGACTTACCATACTCACTCAAAAAAATATTTATTCATTTGTTTTTTTAAAAAATAGTTTTTAAAATGGTTGTAGTTTCCGAAAATTTTCTATATCGATCTGAAAATAAAGAAAAAAGTATTAATATTTTTAAACCATTTTATAATACAGTACACATATTTACATTTTTTACCAAAAAATATTTTTGCCTTATTTTTGCTGTTTTCAGAATATATTGCATTTCACTATAAATTGTGAAAGCAATTGCATTCATCATTTTACAGCGGGCAAAAAAAATTAACAATCACAAAGATTGTATTAAAAAAGCCCAGAATCTCTTCTCACTTAAACTTATCATTACAGAAATGCATATTATTCTAAAAAAATATCATCTAAAAACAATACTTTTTTCTTTAAAATACCGTCTGATATGTTTGTTTGAGAAGTATAATCACAATATTATATCTCAAATAACTCCAAAATACATCTGATTTTATTTCCTTTAGGCCAAATAGTATTTTTTTTTTTTTTCCTGGAATAAATTTCCAAGGGAAATCCATTAAAATTCTAAAGTTTAATCTGTCCAGATCTCACCGATTCTCTGTAACATTTTGGTTCACGTAAATTTTTTGAATAATTTATTTAGTCCACAATAGAATTGCTTACTTTTCCACATGGCCAAATAGTAATTTTTTAAATCATTTTTGAAAAAATTTCCAATGGCAGTTCAATAGCATTCCAAAATTTAAAATGTGCAGAAGTTACCGATTATCTCTAAATTATTGGTTTTTCAAAATTGCCTTAAAAATTAAAAAAGTCCACATTACAATTGGTTATCTTTCCTTTAGGCCAAATGATAATTTTAAAAATATTTTTTCTACAAAATTGCAATGGTAATCCAGTAAAATGGTAAAATTATTTTGTCCAGATCTTGCCAAGTCTCTCTAAAATTTAGGTTTCAGGAAGATTAGATAGGAATTTGCTAAATCAAAAGGCAAACGTTGTTTGAAAATCAATTGGGAATCATTACACAGTGTCCAGCCTTTTTCACATTTTAGATAAACTGTGTAATGTCCAGAAGTAACAGTAGGTCCATCATGGAAAATTATTGCAACAGTTACAAAAGTTTTTCCTGAAATTGATAATTGCTGTCCTGTAAACTTCTTTATTAAAGTATCCAATTTTGATCCATCAGCTCTACATCGTTGCATCATTAAAATTACATACTGTCCGTATTCCCTTAAAATTAATGTTGATAACATGTCAGAATTACACTCACCACATTTCATGCTATGATTAGCATCTTTAACTAATTTTGCAAAAGTGACTGTTTTACTCTCTGGCAATGTCAAATAAATAAACCTTTCATTATCAACAATAGAGCCACATATATTATAACAATTATCACAACTATGTTCCCATTTATAAGAGAGACCAAAAAAAATGTCAATGGGAACTCCTTCTTCTTCCACTACCTGAAGAAAATACATCAAAAATTCGTGTGCATCTTGCTGTTCATTTTGAGAAAACTGTGTTCGTCCTGAACATACATCTAAAAGTTTTCTAATGTCAGTAGCACTTTCTATTTGAGTTTTATCTTTACTCAGCTTTTGAAAAAGGAGACTCAGCTCTGAACAGAATCTTTTTCCCTGATTTACTATTATCTGCTCTTGCAAACTTTCCAGATAAAATGCAACATTCAGCACTACATTTGCATAGCAGTTGACACCAGAGCTATTTTCAAAATGACATCCTACAACCTGTTCTTCATTTTCCTTTTTCTTTTTGCTTGCAATTACATCACTCCTCTTTTTTTTCCTCTTCTCTATATCTTCATTACAGATATTCTCATTTCTCCTTTTACGAGAAACTACACGTTTCTCCAACACAGGATACTGACCTAAATGAGGAGCATAGCTTCTTCTTAATCTATTATACTCCTTTACACAGTTTGTATCAGCACTAACTTTTGAGTCATCAAAGTCTATCATGAATAAACCTGATAATGTTTTGACTCGTGATAAAGCTACATATGCCATACCTTCTTTGAACACAGTTGAACCAATGTTCACAAATGCACAATCTACAGTCAATCCTTGAGACTTGTGGATAGTTACAGCATATGCTAGTGAAAACGGAAACTGCTTCCTACGTACATATAAGTCTTTCACAAGCATAAAACGAACTGTACAACGACAAATATCTTTAACTTCTTCTATCTGATCAAATTTTATTTTTAAACATTCAATTCCTTCTTTTTTCTGATAATTAATAAAACCCACAACTCTTCCCATTGCTCCATTCACTAAGCCTTTCTCAACATCCAAATTTCTCCTTAAAAACACTCTACAGTTCATGCAAACATATAGATTTTTTTCTAATCCTGCTGTTTTGGAGATGTTCTTCTCTAGTGAGTCCAATTTATTTTTCAGTTTGCCTGTTACTGTGACAGTAATTCTTCCATCCTCAATTTTGTCCACTGCTTCCAATTTCCTGATGTCTTCCTTTTCCAATTTCAAAAGCTCCTCATTAAATATTGAGCATTCACGTAGAGTTGGCATTAAGCAGATGACACTTTTGTTTTCTGCAATATTCTTGTATATTTTCTCTGCAACTATTTCTTCCTTTGGAAATAAATTATGTAGCAGCCGACTCTGTAATGCTTTTTTCCCAACTTCTGTGAGTATTCCAATCCTGATATCTTTCAGAATACTTCCATATTCTTCATCGTTTGCTTGCCTCATATTAGTTGTAAGTTCCTTGTACTCAAAGAAGGACCAAATATTTGTATTTCCAATGCTTCCCAATGACTTCTTCGTGTCTTCATGTGTCACAGTATTAAACACTGGTTGTCCTTTAACTGGAGTAAGTTGCAAAAGATCCCCAAAAACTATGACGTGTTTTCCACCAAATAACACGTCATAGTCTGTCTTCAAAATTTGCTGCATTCTTAAATGCACAAAGGCAAGCATTAAGTTTGATACCATGCTCACCTCATCAATAATGAGAACTTGCATCTTCTTCAATACTCTTGAAACTTCCAAGGATGCTTCTCCAGTTAGCTTGTTGAATTGTATTTTGTTCTCATGCTCCACTGGTAACATTAGCAAACGATGTAAGGTGATTCCTTTTATGTTATATGCTGCTAACCCAGTTGGAGCAGTAACCACACAAGACAAAGTAGAATCCGTTTTTTGCTTTAGGTAGCTTCTGATGACTTTAATTAGGAAACTTTTTCCAGTGCCAGCTTGTCCGCTTACATACATCCTGATTGGATGAAATGATGTGCATGAGCACTCTTTTTTGATATGTAGAAATCCGTGATCAATTTTGTTTTTGATCTCTTCATAAATTTGTTGCTGCTCTTGATTCAGTTGTCTTTCCAAATTTTCTAAGTCTATAAATTCTTCTTGACCTTGATTCATAGCCGTTTCCACTTCATTCATGGCTATTGATGCTTCATTTTCAACGATTGGTTGTCCTAGGGGATCTTGACTGTATGTTCCTGAACTTTGGCTGTCCTGAGAACTGTCTCTAGCTATTTCTGCTGCAATTGTAGTTTCCTGTTCAATTTCTTCATTTAACATTTGCAGATAAGTTGAGAATGTACTGCATTGTATGCTGTCTTTACAAGCATTAAAAGAATCTTCATAGCTCTGGAATTCTCCCAGTAGTTCATCCTCTGTACGCCATGGTTTAAACAACTGTAAAAGAGCCAAGTAGTAAAATTATTTCTTGTCGGTAGTGTCGCAACTCAGCTTCCGGTGATTTATCAAACTTCCTTTGGTTTGCTTCACCAAACATCCTTCTTCACCAACAACTTTATATTTTCCACTGTTGATGTCTTCTGCAGCTTTCCGTGAATAAATGTAGTTCTGTAACACTTCATAGAGACACATGTTCTCCAGATGATGACTTCTCTTGGGATAATATGTGTCCAACATGTTTGTTTTCAATATATCTGTACTTTCTGGGTCATTCTCAGCCAAATATTCAATTTCTCCAACAGATTTCAGTACCCGATTTCTCATTGCTGCAAGGCCTAAACTTGCCCAAATTATTCTTCTTGACTTCGAGTAGAGACTTGCAGAAGATAACCTATCTGAACATTCGTAGGATCCAATTTCTCGATGCGATAACATCTTCAAACTGAAACTGTACAGCTTCTTACTGACAGTCTTCTCGTGAGAAATCTCTTCCCACATTTCCTTCAATTCTGTTTTTTCTGATTTCGTAATGTAAGACGTTACATATCGAGCAACAGCAATGGAATTGTCAGCAACATACTGTATATCCATGTTAGCGTTCCACATGGATAAAATGACTGGGTTGTAGTCGTTTATATTTTTAGATTCTTCTTTTCTTTTAAGGTTGTAGGTATTCTTAGGTGATTTTCTTGTGATAGTATGTCTCACAGCTGACATAAAACTGTTGACTCTTCCATTTGAAAGAACAGGTCTAGGAAATCCAAATCGACATTTAGTGTAGTATTTTTCTTTGCTCTTGTATTTCCGTCGACAGTATTTTCCACACCGATGACTTTGGAAACGTAGAACTTGCTCCTTTAACTTGTTCTCTTCTGTGCTTTTTGGTATAGCACATGTTGCATATTCTTCAATGTAAGATAACACTGCTTCATCAGTATCTGTTCCAAACTTTGGGGCATCCTTGATCCACAGCAGCATATGAATATGAGGAGCACCTCTTGCCTGGTACTCTTTTCTCCAAAAGAAATCCACTACTTCTCCAAGGGGTGGATTTTTTTTATTGCAGATGAAGGACATCATAGCCTCAAATCTATGATTGAAATATCTGCAAACATTAACCGGATCCAATGAGCACAGTTCTCCTGCTGTCTTGTATTCGATGTTTTTAATGTTTGAATTGGCCTCTCGTAGAAAATCCAGTAAATCATCCCAAGCGTACTCGGCACAGCTTAGGGTAAGGAACCATGTTGGTGTTCCTAAATTGCGTAACATGCATTTTAGTTCACCATGGCGTCGGTACCAATATTCATTTGTCCCACGCTGACAAGCCATCAGATTGATCAGTTGTGTTTCCAAATGATCATCTCGGTGCTGCACTTTCTCCATAAAATCCTTAGCAGACACATTTTGTAAATGTACTCCACTTTTTAAAATGTGATTTACTGCATAAGACAGTGCAGACAAGTCGCTTTCAAATAAAAGATGGAACAAATAAGGAATACTTTGTCGAAATCTGGGATCTTCAGCATATAGTCTTGTAGTTCGATACTCTGAAGCTGGAATCTGTTCTGGACGTTCATCGTATCGTCCTCCTTTTCCTTTAGGAAACAGCTGGGGAAAACATCGAGCTTCCAAGCTCTCCTCCCATACACTCACGGGATTTCCTTTTGCTTTCTTCATCTGAAAGAGATCAATATTGTCTCCCATAACTTCTTTCGAATGGAGAGGATGTATGCTAAAATGTTCATAAATTTCTTCTTCCTTTGACTTGTCCACTTTTTCAATTTGTCCAGTTGGTGTTTCTGTGTCTCCTTGTAAATCTTCTTCTTCTTCTTCTTCTTCTATATAAATTGATTCATACCATTTGTTATTTTTTTTCAAATACAAATTTGCTCTTTGTACTTTCCGCACATCTACCAGCTCCTGCCAAATCTTCTTATTCTTTGTAGGTACACCATTAACCAGAATAATTAATGGTTCAGTTTCCAAAGTATCCGCATCAATAGTTTCCATATTTTTTTTCAAATCCAAGGGCAAATACACCACTCTACCTTTTAAACCTCTCAGTAAATCTGAAGGAGGTAATTTACCAGTTTTGGGCTCCATACGTACTATGGTCTGGAACGGATGAACACATTGAATGAGTATAGACTCATATGTATTTAATTCAGAAAGTTCAGCAGGAATAGCATCCAATTCTAAATTATTATGTACAGCTCTGGTCGGCATTCTATTTTCCTCTAACTTGTTATAACAGTATTTACAAATACGCTGATCTTCACCCAATTCAAAACAATTTTCTAGAAATATATATGTGGCAAAATCCTTCCACTTATAATTATCTTCATTTTCACTCTTTCTGTAGAGATCAACATTCCTAGTTTGTTTTCTATAATGAGTTCTGCGGCAACAAATACAAGTAAAATTTGGTCTTTCATTAGAGACTATTGCAAATTTTGTTATATGATCATTAAATGTGTTACTTACAGAGGGTTCTACATTGTCTTCCACTTCTGCCTCATTTACTGTGTCCTTCTCTGCACTGTTTTGTTCAGGACCAAAGTAACAAAACTGAATTTCATCAACAACCTTCTCTACATCTGATACCGTTCCTCGGAACAGAGCCCTATTCAATTCATTTAACTTTATTGCTGGACTTTTGGCAAAATACAACCGTCTCACAAACTTTCTCATTTCAGTATGATGAACAGCCAGCATCCTAAAATGATGGAAAACACTATTGCACACTTTTCTAGATAGACAAGCAAGAGAATGACCCTGCAAACCAGTATTCTCTCTCACTCTGCATGGATCCAGACTTTGAAGCACCTTAATCTTTTGTTTTACACTTTTTTTACTATATTCTCTTAGAAACTCTCGAAATCTGTCAATAGATTCCTGACGCACAGTGCAAATACTACTACAATTCCAAGTGTACACTGGGGCTTTAGGACGTCTCCCCATTGCCTCATCTGCCATCACTTGTACCTCATCTCTTGGAACCATTATCTCCTTCTCCATTATGCAACCATTTTTTACTTCGTATGAACGACCTCTGGTGTCAACTGCATGCAGCAAACTATTACTTTGAAAATAGCTCTCTTCATTAAAAAAAGGTTCACTACTTGAACTATGCATCCACTTTCCTAAAAACACTTTACAAAAGTTTGTTCTGTTCACTACTCTTTTGCTTTTGCTTTGTGATTTCAGTACATTAACCATTTTATCTAATGTACGCATCCTATTCAAAATTAATATGAATAGTTTCCTTTTTAATTCTAATGCTTTTGCTGCAATGGCTTCAATTTCTTTTTTTCTCTTGTAATATTTAGCCTTTTGCTTATATTTCTTTATATCCTTTATCAAATTGGACATAACTCTTCTCTGAAACATTTTTCTACGTATCTCTTTAAATGCTGTTTTTCTGTTTATGTTAAACTTTTCAATTGCAGAAGGTATATTTGCAATAACTAAATTCTCAATTTTTTGCTGTTCTCTATGTTTTGTTACATTTTTCCGAGAACAGACATTTTGTACATTTTTCTTTGTTTTAAATATTTTGTTTAGGAATTGTTTTTTTTGCTTACCAGAAGATTTTTTCTTTTTCCCAACATCAGCATCTTCTACTAACTTTGGTCCTCCAGTTGTCTTCAAATATAGTTTTTTTTTTAGCGTTTTTTGAACTCGAGATTTTGTAGGCATCTTAAATTTTGTTCACTGTTCTTCAGCAATACCTGAAAAAAACTAAAAAAAAAATCTGTTATTGTATTTAAATATATTACTACATTTCTTTTCACAATAGTCACAAAACGAAATTTCTTTGCCAATTTGAATGCACACAAACTGCTCTTTTTTTTGGGCAAGTGAAAATCTCTTTTACAAACTGTCACATTATGAAACCACTTTTCAGATTTTTTAAAAAGCCCATGTCCACAGTGCTACACTCCACCAAGGGCAACCAGCCTTAGTGATGCTGAATGTATTTGCATTACAGACTTAAACCTGAAAACCCCACTGGCTTGTAAATACTGTGCATGACTATACACGGCAAGGACATGGGTGTGTGCTAAGCCTCTGCTTCTTCCCCCAATAATTCGCTCCCCCTTTCCATCTAATGCAACTGTGAAATCACCAGAGCAAGACGCAATAAATCTCTGCCTATAATTCTTCTATGCACACAGAGTCATGTTTTCACATTAGTGCCAAAACGAAATTTCTTTGCCAATTTCAAAGCACACTTACTGCTCTTTTTTTTTCGGGCCAAGTGAAAATCTCTTTTTACAATTTGAAATCACTTTTACAGACTGACACATTATGAAACCACTATTTTTGATTTATTTAATTGGACGTGTCCAAGCTGTTTTTTTTTCAGACCAACACCATGTGCATTCTCTGTGACTGCCTACACTCCACCAAGGGCAACCAGCCTTAGTGATGCTGAATGTATTTGCATTACAGACTTAAACCTGAAAACCCCACTGGCTTGTAAATACTGTGCATGACTATACACGGCAAGGACATGGGTGTGTGCTAAGCCTCTGCTTCTTCCCCCAATAATTCGCTCCCCCTTTCCATCTAATGCAACTGTGAAATCACCAGAGCAAGACGCAATAAATCTCTGCCTATAATTCTTCTATGCACACAGAGTCATGTTTTCACATTAGTGCCAAAACGAAATTTCTTTGCCAATTTGAAAGCACACTTACTGCTCTTTTTTTTTCGGGCCAAGTGAAAATCTCTTTTTACAATTTGAAATCACTTTTACAGACTGACACATTATGAAACCACTATTTTTGATTTATTTAATTGCACGTGTCCAAGCTGTTTTTTTTTCAGACCACCACCATGTGCATTGTCTGTGACTGCCTACACTCCACCAAGGGCAACCAGCCTTAGTGATGCTGAATGTATTTGCATTACAGACTTAAACCTGAAAACCCCACTGGCTTGTAAATACTGTGCATGACTATACACGGCAAGGACATGGGTGTGTGCTAAGCCTCTGCTTCTTCCCCCAATAATTCGCTCCCCCTTTCCATCTAATGCAACTGTGAAATCACCAGAGCAAGACGCAATAAATCTCTGCCTATAATTCTTCTATGCACACAGAGTCATGTTTTCACATTAGTGCCAAAACGAAATTTCTTTGCCAATTTCAAAGCACACTTACTGCTCTTTCTTTTTCGGGCCAAGTGAAAATCTCTTTTTACAATTTGAAATCACTTTTACAGACTGACACATTATGAAACCACTATTTTTGATTTATTTAATTGCACGTGTCCAAGCTGTTTTTTTTTCAGACCACCACCATGTGCATTCTCTGTGACTGCCTACACTCCAGCAAGGGCAACCAGCCTTAGTGATGCTGAATGTATTTGCATTACAGACTTAAACCTGAAAACCCCACTGGCTTGTAAATACTGTGCATGACTATACACGGCAAGGACATGGGTGTGTGCTAAGCCTCTGCTTCTTCCCCCAATAATTCGCTCCCCCTTTCCATCTAATGCAACTGTGAAATCACCAGAGCAAGACGCAATAAATCTCTGCCTATAATTCTTCTATGCACACAGAGTCATGTTTTCACATTAGTGCCAAAACGAAATTTCTTTGCCAATTTCAAAGCACACTTACTGCTCTTTTTTTTTCGGGCCAAGTGAAAATCTCTTTTTACAATTTGAAATCACTTTTACAGACTGACACATTATGAAACCACTATTTTTGATTTATTTAATTGCACGTGTCCAAGCTGTTTTTTTTTCAGACCACCACCATGTGCATTCTCTGTGACTGCCTACACTCCACCAAGGGCAACCAGCCTTAGTGATGCTGAATGTATTTGCATTACAGACTTAAACCTGAAAACCCCACTGGCTTGTAAATACTGTGCATGACTATACACGGCAAGGACATGGGTGTGTGCTAAGCCTCTGCTTCTTCCCCCAATAATTCGCTCCCCCTTTCCATCTAATGCAACTGTGAAATCACCAGAGCAAGACGCAATAAATCTCTGCCTATAATTCTTCTATGCACACAGAGTCATGTTTTCACATTAGTGCCAAAACGAAATTTCTTTGCCAATTTCAAAGCACACTTACTGCTCTTTCTTTTTCGGGCCAAGTGAAAATCTCTTTTTACAATTTGAAATCACTTTTACAGACTGACACATTATGAAACCACTATTTTTGATTTATTTAATTGCACGTGTCCAAGCTGTTTTTTTTTCAGACCACCACCATGTGCATTCTCTGTGACTGCCTACACTCCAGCAAGGGCAACCAGCCTTAATGATGCTGAATGTATTTGCATTACAGACTTAAACCTGAAAACCCCACTGGCTTGTAAATACTGTGCATGACTATACACGGCAAGGACATGGGTGTGTGCTAAGCCTCTGCTTCTTCCCCCAATAATTCGCTCCCCCTTTCCATCTAATGCAACTGTGAAATCACCAGAGCAAGACGCAATAAATCTCTGCCTATAATTCTTCTATGCACACAGAGTCATGTTTTCACATTAGTGCCAAAACGAAATTTCTTTGCCAATTTCAAAGCACACTTACTGCTCTTTTTTTTTCGGGCCAAGTGAAAATCTCTTTTTACAATTTGAAATCACTTTTACAGACTGACACATTATGAAACCACTATTTTTGATTTATTTAATTGGACGTGTCCAAGCTGTTTTTTTTTCAGACCAACACCATGTGCATTCTCTGTGACTGCCTACACTCCAGCAAGGGCAACCAGCCTTAGTGATGCTGAATGTATTTGCATTACAGACTTAAACCTGAAAACCCCACTGGCTTGTAAATACTGTGCATGACTATACACGGCAAGGACATGGGTGTGTGCTAAGCCTCTGCTTCTTCCCCCAATAATTCGCTCCCCCTTTCCATCTAATGCAACTGTGAAATCACCAGAGCAAGACGCAATAAATCTCTGCCTATAATTCTTCTATGCACACAGAGTCATGTTTTCACATTAGTCCCACAACGAAATTTCTTTGCCAATTTGAAAGCACACTTACTGCTCTTTTTTTTTTCGGGCCAAGTGAAAATCTCTTTTTACAATTTGAAATCACTTTTACAGACTGACACATTATGAAACCACTATTTTTGATTTATTTAATTGCACGTGTCCAAGCTGGTTTTTTTTCAGACCACCACCATGTGCATTCTCTGTGACTGCCTACACTCCACCAAGGGCAACCAGCCTTAGTGATGCTGAATGTATTTGCATTACAGACTTAAACCTGAAAACCCCACTGGCTTGTAAATACTGTGCATGACTATACACGGCAAGGACATGGGTGTGTGCTAAGCCTCTGCTTCTTCCCCCAAAAATTCGCTCCCCCTTTCCATCTAATGCAACTGTGAAATCACCAGAGCAAGACGCAATAAATCTCTGCCTATAATTCTTCTATGCACACAGAGTCATGTTTTCACATTAGTCCCAAAACGAAATTTCTTTGCCAATTTGAAAGCACACTTACTGCTCTTTTTTTTTCGGGCCAAGTGAAAATCTCTTTTTACAATTTGAAATCACTTTTACAGACTGACACATTATGAAACCACTATTTTTGATTTATTTAATTGCACGTGTCCAAGCTGTTTTTTTTTCAGACCACCACCATGTGCATTCTCTGTGACTGCCTACACTCTACCAAGGGCAACCAGCCTTAGTGATGCTGAATGTATTTGCATTACAGACTTAAACCTGAAAACCCCACTGGCTTGTAAATACTGTGCATGACTATACACGGCAAGGACATGGGTGTGTGCTAAGCCTCTGCTTCTTCCCCCAATAATTCGCTCCCCCTTTCCATCTAATGCAACTGTGAAATCACCAGAGCAAGACGCAATAAATCTATGCCTATAATTCTTCTATGCACACAGAGTCATGTTTTCACATTAGTGCCAAAACGAAATTTCTTTGCCAATTTCAAAGCACACTTACTGCTCTTTTTTTTTCGGGCCAAGTGAAAATCTCTTTTTACAATTTGAAATCACTTTTACAGACTGACACATTATGAAACCACTATTTTTGATTTATTTAATTGCACGTGTCCAAGCTGTTTTTTTTTCAGACCACCACCATGTGCATTCTCTGTGACTGCCTACACTCCAGCAAGGGCAACCAGCCTTAGTGATGCTGAATGTATTTGCATTACAGACTTAAACCGGAAAACCCCACTGGCTTGTAAATACTGTGCATGACTATACACGGCAAGGACATGGGTGTGTGCTAAGCCTCTGCTTCTTCCCCCAATAATTCGCTCCCCCTTTCCATCTAATGCAACTGTGAAATCACCAGAGCAAGACGCAATAAATCTCTGCCTATAATTCTTCTATGCACACAGAGTCATGTTTTCACATTAGTCCCAAAACGAAATTTCTTTGCCAATTTGAAAGCACACTTACTGCTCTTTTTTTTTTTCGGGGCAAGTGTAAATCACTTTTACACACTGACACATTATGAAACCACCATGTGTAACTACAACAAAAACAATTCCCATTTCTATTATTCATTTCTTAAGTTACCACATACATCCCCTCTCAAACTGTAAACTCACCTTTAAAATTAGTTAGTTGTGAAAGAAATGTGACACTCAAACAGCAGATTATCAGAGCCAGGATCTCTGTTGTGTTCACCTCTCTCCTCTCAGCAGAACCAGATAATGGCAAACTTTCCCTCTATTTTTCCACACATATACATGTAAGTTTCAAATCTCAGTGCTTCCCCCTTTTTTTCACATGTATTCACACATTTCTATTGGTTGAAAACGAACCCTTTTCCAAAAGTACCCTTCCCCCAACTTGACTTCTGCCTAGTACCCTTCCCCCAACTTGACTTCTGCCTGCTACCATAGCAACAGCTCATGGAACACTGCTGTGTGCAGTTAGGTCAGAAGTTCGACACACAATGTTTCAATTCCACAGAGCAAGAGTGCTTGACTTTTCAAACCTAACAGCAAATCCATAGTACTGTTCTTTGGTTACACATTTTTTTGTACCAATACAAAACATGCTTCTATTAATTTTCACATACAGCCTAGTTTTTATTCTGGAATGGTATGAAACAGCCAATCAGTTCTTTTTGTTTTAAAAAAATATGTATGCCTCCATTTCCAAACTGTCTTTCTTTTCATATTGCCATTCTACTGAAAGACACCTCCTGAGTGCATCCAGTTCTCCTTTGAAGATGTTCACAGTGTGGATTGTAGGGCACAGCTATGTCTTCTGGAGTGAAAAGTTTGCAGAGAAAACAGATATGGTGAGAGACCTTGCTTTGCCAAATGTAGACATTAAATGGATTGGTCAGAGAGGGTTAAAGTGGCACCAATTGATGCCATTGGTGAAATCCTTCATTCAAATCCAACACCCTGACCTCATAATAGTGCACTGTGGTGGCAATGACCTAGGCACTTTGACTGGGGTAGGTCTGGAAATGCTTATGAAGGACACCTTTGCACAACTGTTTACACTTTTCCCTAAAACTGCCTTTGTGTTTTCCAACATATGCCAAAGGCAAAAATGGAACTGGTCCAATCATTTCTGTCCACAGATTGACAAAGCGAGAAAGCACGTCAACAAATCTGTTTCTGCTTTCCTCCGTGACTATGGTATGGGTGCCATTTACCACAACAACTTGCGTTATGACATGCAAGACATTTATAGAGGAGATGGTGTGCACTTCAATGATGAAGGGAACAGAGTCTTCCTCTTGAACCTTAGACTCTGCATCGGTACTTACTTGTAGGTACCACTAAAAAAATGACTTCATAAACACAACAGCTCTTTTTAGAGCTCCCTAATTTCTAAACTCTTAAATCTGCTTTTCATTTATTTATTTTTATTTTTTTTACCGTACGCTTACCGTAAGCTTACCGTACGCGTACCCCGTGATTTTTTTTAAAATCAATAAATGTTTTTTTTGTACTTTTCTGTCCTTCTTTGACCCCCTTACAATTGTTAGGGGGTCTGTAACTCTCCTCATTGCCCCCTTTCCTTGTTTTCACTCTTTTTTTTCAGAGTGAAATACACAAAATGGCGGCCGCCGCTTCCTGGTTTCGGCCGATTCGAATGTTTACTAAGATCTAAGAGCCAATCAGAATCGCGCTCGCGCACGCCACCGTACGCTTACCGTAAGCGTACGGTAAGCGTACCGTAAGCGGGCTCAGATATATATATTGATTTAAAGGCTATTTTCTCAGAATCTACTGAACAGATTTACACCAAACCTACAAAAGGCACTTCCTTGACCTAGGGACTACCTCTCTGCCAAATTTTGAGTAATTCTGTTCAGCCGTTCGGGCTGTAGCTCGTTCTAAAGGTCCTATGGAAAAATGCATGGGAAAAACGCGTTTTGGGACCCCCCTTTTATCTCAGCCCCCGCTTGACGGATCCCCCCGAGACTTTCAGGGTAGGAGCGGAGCGTAGCGCCCCACCTATTTTGAGAAATTCGCGAGGATTCGTCGACCGGCGCCAAAGTTATTCAAAATAGAATGTTGAGGTTTTCCTATGGAAACGTGGTCCTAACTATAACTACCTACTGGCGACCGCCAGTAGGTAATATATATATATATATATATATATATATATATATATATATATATATATATATATATATATATATATATATATATATATATATATATATATATATATATATTCACTGAAATAACCATAGGTTTCAGGGGCGTTATAGTTAGCCGGACTTTTCACTCGTACAAAACCATTGAAATTCCCCTGTTATAGTTAGTTCAGCTAACTATAACTTGCGCGCCCGCAATGCTCTGCTCATGACGTCACATATTACATCAGTCATGACATGGTCAGTGACATCACTGAAGACATCACTGATGACATCTCAAATGACATCACTGATGACATCACTAATGACATCATCCAGTGAATGTGTGTTTTTCTGAAAATTACATGTGTTTTATATATGTATATCTCAAGGTGGATGGAAGAATAAATGGGTATATAAGTGTCTAAATGGATGATTTGTTTTTGAAAAATTGTCTTGTATAACTAACTGATTGAGTGTATCTTAGTGAATACATGGCTTAGTGAGTAATGTTTAAACATGTAAATATCTGTATCAGGCTCTCACTTTGTGTATAAGTGGCTGCATGGGTTGGTGAGTAGCTACATGAGTGTCTATATAGGTTATTAGTTGGTTTTTTGAGTATCAGTATGAGTGTCTGAGTGTCTGTATGGTTCGGTGGGGGGTATTATGTAGTGCATAGGTGCATGAATGAGTGACTCACTGTTTGTATGTGTTGAAGACAGCATGTGTGCAGGACTGTATGGGTGGATGAGTGTGTGCATGGGTGTGTTAGTGAGTGAATGACTGTCTCAGTGGTGTCTTTATGAGTAACTACATATGTTTTAAACTAGTATATGTGACTATTGGTGTATATAAGTGAGTATATGTGAGAGTGAGAGATTGAAAGAGTTCCTGTATGAATAAGTATGTGTTTCTATAAGTGATTTTTTAAAAGACGAAGTATGTGTAAGTTTCTGTAGAAGTAAGTGTGGTGGTGTGTGTATAAATGTATATGCAAGTAAATGGATGTTTGATTCTTTATTAGCATGAGTGACTATGTGTGTGAGTAACTCTATGGATGAGTGGTGTTGTGTAACAGGATGTATAGGTGTATGAGTACATATGATGAGTGAGTACATGTATGAGTGACTGTATAGGACTGTTGGTGAATGAGTGGATGTATATGTGGATCTTAGAATTTCTGAATAGGTTGTTGTAACTGGTATTGGTATGTCCATTGTTTGGAAAATTTTAGTTTCTATTTTTCAATGTGTGTATCAAAGGTTATATTAGGGGGAGAGGAGGTCTGTCACTCTATCACAAGGTTGATATCATCAGTGATGTCATCAGTGATGTCATTTGAGATGTCATGAGTGATGTCATGAGTGATGTCACTGACCATGTCATGAGTGATGTAATATGTGACGTCATCAGCAGTGCATTGCAGGCGTGCGAGTTATAGTTAGCTGAACTAACTATAACGGGGGAATTTCAATGGTTTTGTACGAATGAAAAGTCCAGCTAACTATAACGCCCCTGAAACCTATGGTTTTTTCAGTGAATTTCTAAGGTTTTTTAAATGCTAATTCCTAACTATAACGTGCCTGAAACCTATGGCTTTTTCAGTGAATTTCAAAGGTTTTTCAAATGCTAATTTCTAACTATGCCTACAGAGATAGGACATGTGAAGAAAGAAGAAAAAACGCACAGAAAGAAAAAAAAAATGCAGAAAGAAGCACCAGAAGTCCTCAAAGACGAAGAAAAGTGCGAGAAGAAGGATAACGTGCAGAAAGAACAAACAGAAGAGCAGAAAGAAGCCTTGTTGCAAAATCATCCTCTACCCTCAACTTTTTCAGACGGATACTGGTGGTAACTGAGTCTGAGTAACCAGTCCTAGAGCCAGTGCTATGTTAAAAGACACTCAGAATACAGTGAAAACACCTACATACACTAGGGAACACTATGCGTTGGGGTCCCCCTGTGATTAGTATGACCTCCTCTTTAAGCCCCTAGTATATAATAGGGCAGGGGATGAAAGCTACCTCTTAAAAAGCGCCACAGGGCGTGTTTGCACACGTCACCTCAGGCCCTCTCCCCTCTCTTCCTCACTGTGTAAACACGCCCTGTGGCCGTTTTAAGTTGGGAGATTAAGTCCCCTTGAATCCTGAGGGTCTCTAGGGTCCAACTAGACCACTAGGTACCTCCAGTAAGCACCACAGAGCTGCGTTGCAGAGAGATGTAAAAAAGTGGCACGGCCTGGACCACCTCTCTGCAACGCAGCGCAGTGGAGCTTACTGGAAGCACCTGGTGGGCTAGTTGGCCCGCAGGATTGAAGGGGAATTATTTCCCCAACTTAAAACGTACCACAGGGCGTGTTTGCACACGTTAACTCAGGCCCCGTCCCCTCCCTTCACCACTTTGTAAACACGCACTGTGGCCGTTTTTAATTGGGAGATTAAGTTCATTTGAATCCTGAGGGTCCTTAGGGTCCAACTAGCACACTAGGTACCTCCAGTAAGTGCCACAGAGCTGCCTTGCAGAGAGGTGTAAAAAGTGGCACGGCCTGGACCACCTCTCTGTAACGTTGCTCAGTGGCGCTTACTGGAAGCACCTGGTGGGCTAGTTAGCCCCCAGGGGCCCTCAGGATTGAAGGGGAATTATTTCCCCAACTTAAAACACGCCATAGGGCGTGTTTGCACATGTCACCTCAGGCCCCGTCCCCTCCCTTCCCCACTGTGTAAACACGCCCTGTGGCCGTTTTTTTAAGTTGGGAGATTAAGCCCCCTCGATTCCTGAGGGTCCCTAGGGGCAAAATAGCCCACAAGGTACGTCCAGTAAGCGCCATAGCAGAGAGGTGTAGAAAGGGGCACGGCCTGCACCACCTCTCTGCAACGCAGAGCAGTGGTGCTTACTGGAAGCACCTGGTGGGCTAGTTGGTCCACAGGGTCCCTCAGGATTGAAAGGGAATTATTTCCCCAACTTAAAACGGGCCACTGGGTGTGTTTGCACACGTCATCTCAGGCCCCGTCCCCTCCCACCACCACTGTGTAAACGCGCCCTGTGGCTATTCTAAGTTGAGAGATTAAGTCCCCTTGAATCCTAAGGGTCCCTAGTGTCAAACTGGCCCACTAGGTACCTCCAGTAAGCGCCACAGAGCTGTGTTGCATTGAGGTGTAAAAAGGGGTGTGGCCTCAGAACACCTGTCTGCAAAGCAGCTCCCTGGCGCATACTGGAGATACCTGTTGGGCTAGTTGGCCCTCAGGGACCCTCAGTATTGAAGGGGAATTAATTCCCCAACTTACAACTGGCCAGGGGGAGCGTTTGCAGAGTGCTGAAAGGAGAGGACGTGGCCTCCTGCACGATGCCGGTCTTTTATTTATTTTATTTTTTTAAGAAGGAGGGCTGTGTGGCCCCCCTTCTTTTTCTAATTTATTGGCCCTGGGGACCCCCTCCCCCAGGGCCTGCACCCTAATTTTTTTTGTTGAAAAAAATAAATTTGGCCCTCCCAAGGCCTTAATCGGCCCCGGGGACCCCAACCCCCGGGTCATGGCCTTTTTAAAAAAACAAATCTTTAGGAGGGGGGCTGCGTTGCCCCCCTCCTCAGGCCACTTATGGCCCCAGGGACCCTATCCCCCGGGGCCGGCCTTTGTTTTTTATTATTTAAAAAAAATATATATTTATAGAAACACCTAGGACATGCTGGACAAACCGTATGTACCTATCACCATGACGATTTGCGTGATATTCATTAAAAGGCAACTATGCATTCAATGAATCCACGTGGAATGTATTTAAACCGTTAGTGAAGCTCTGACGTGTCTGACGCCCTACCGTGCCTAATCCCGGCGCCCCCGCTGGTGGGCACTCTCCAAGTAGACACACTTGTCGTTTATTTATACAAACATGGGTAGCTATTGACGGTCACATTTAATACACACGCACACCAAGCCATTCAAAGGGGATTCGTCAAAAATTCGACCAAACTATGCAAGAAACCCCCCCACGGTCAATAAAACACACATCCACTGCCGGATGTGTAATACTTTTTATTTTACTCTCTGGAAAGGAGACGAACCTCACTTGAGAGTCACAGCGTGCTCCTGGCTGAGCCCAATGCTGTGTTACACCCACCAGTGCCCGCCGAGTGCCACACACCTCTGTGTTGTATTCCACCAGCTAGTGCGTATGCTATGACACTCTCTAGCCCATGTGCACTGTAACACCACCCCGTGAATATGTCATGCCACACTTGCCTTCGCACGGGTTATATTGCCCCATCTAACGTGCCTTCCTCGATGCCTATGTTGTAACGCACAGCGCTATGCCATAAATATTACAATCTGGGATCCATATCTTTGTCACAGTGCATATGCAACGTTACACTCCCCAGCACATATTTTATATTACAACTTTAGAGACTAGTTAGGTTACACAACACTGCCCTGTGCATATTACACTCCAAGGCGCATATCGCATAGCACGCGCTAGTGCCTGTGCTATCTCGCGCTCTCCAATGAATCTGTCATTGCGCACAATGTATTACATATTATATTTCACTCCCCGGTTCATCTAATATCACACTTTTTGGTGCATAGTTTATACCATATACTATATCTAGTTTTCATTTTCAATCGTGCTCTCAGGACTATGTTCTATAAAACACTGCGTCCACCTACCCTTTTCACAGGCATTACATTTTGCGATGGGGGTGGGGGGTCAGGGGGTGTTTCTGCCAAGTGAGCCCGGAGTCACAGTCACAAACGTCCTCTTCTTCCTGAATAAAAGTGATATCCTATGGAAGGAAATTCAAGTTACTGGTAAGTACGGTTAGAATTACTTTTCAGGATCAGTACTGGGCTCAAAGATGTAGCACTGAGGTCTCTCCTGATAACAGGTGAGTAAATCGGAATTCGTAGTTCGGCTGATTTTAGATGAATATTTTAAAGTTCCAAAACTCCACACTTTGAAGAATTTCCAAGTGAAACCAGTCAATGTTAGCCTATGGAAGAAAAGTGAGTTATCGGCTTTTAGGTAAGTACTCGACTGGAAGAGTTAAGGTTCTGGGCATAGACTCAGGGGTCTCCCAGGGTCAAGTAGGTACAGTTGGTACACCCTCAGCGGCACAGGGACAGCCGGGTGCAGAGGTAGTTAGGCCCAATGTTATCCAATAAAAGGCAGGGGGCCTTCGGTTGGTGGCTGCTGGCTAGCAGGCCACGCGGCTGTGGGAGCTGGGCTCCTGGTCACTTGCTCAGGGAAAATGGGGAAGTAGGATAGGACAAAGTTTGCACTGCCAGGGGCACTCGGGCGGCTGGGTGCAGGGTGCTTTTGAGCCGTCGGGCATTCAATGTTATTCAGTGGAGATCTTTAAAAGGGAACAAAGGCGGCAGGCTCGGGGACGGTGGATATTCTGGTGCGACCAACACTTAAAGGGGTAAGTTGGGATCTTGGAGGGTAGGTAGGCACCCTGAAGTTGTGCACAGAAGGCTGGGGGTGCCGGGTGCAGGGGTGTCTTTGGACATCGGGACATCTTACCCTCTGCTGGTCGCAGTTGGAGGGGTCCCTGGTTCTGAGTCTGCAGGCGTTGTCTGGGTCGTCGAGGAGGGTCCTTGGGCACTGGATTCCAGGTCCGAATCGCCGGGGGGACATCCTCAGGATCTTTGTCCACTCGGGCACAGGCCGGGCTCGGCGGGTGCAGAGTGGGCTGGATTCGCGGTTCCTGGCTGGCACCAGAGGTGTTACTGTTTGAGCAGAGCCACTGCTCGTGGGAGTCCCAGTCTCTAAGAGGGTCAAGGCAGGCAGGTCCTCCAGGGTTCTTGAGGTTGCTGTCCGCAGGAGACGCCGGGATCTAGCAGGAGCAGGTTCAAGGATCAACAAGCCTGTAGGGCTAGGGCCAAGTCAATTGGTCTCGCCCTCTTGTTAGCAGCTGCACCGCAGGTCTTCTTCTTCTTGGTCTTCTTTCTTGTTTCGAAATCGGGATCTGAGGAAGGAAGGTTCAGGGTGCCCTTAAATACTAAATTTAGGGGCGTTACAGGTAGGGGAAGGGCAGGGACCAATAGGTCCCTGTCCTAGGGTGAGTACACCCCCTATCCTGCTCCTCTCCAGTGGGAGGGGGGCAGGAGCCTATCTCTGATTGGGCAGGGCTCCCCATCCTCAAGATGGCCGGGGCCCAGAGTTGTGCTTCACCTCGCCTCTCCCACCTGAGGGGTGGAGTTGGCACAGGCTGGCACTCCTCCTTCCTCACGTAGGGTTCCCGCCAGTCTTCCTGCCTGAGTGGGGATCAGAACCGGTGGGGGCCAGTTGCTGAGTACAGCAAGTGGTCTGGAGAAGCTCACAAAGGCAGTATGCATTTGAAGCTTACCCCTGCCCATCCTGGGGGAGGAGACCTAGCACCTCGCCCAGGATGTGCATTGTTGCAGGCCTAGGAGAGCGGGGGGCTCTCCACCCAGGGGTCCAGCAACATGTCTGCTGTGTGGCATCCTAGGCAGCCTCTCAGACAAGACGTGGATTGTAGGTTAGGTTTCAGGGGGTATCTCTAAGATGCCCTCTGTAGTGCATTTTACATTCAATCCCACACTGGCATCAGTGTGGGTTTAATGTGCTGAGAAGTTTGACATCAAACTTGTCAGTCTTCAGTGTAGCCATTATGGTGCTGTGGAGTTCGTAATGACAACCTCCCAGCACCATATACTTTTAATGGCATCACTGCACTTACAGTGCCTAGGAATGGCCCTGGGTACTGTAGGGGCACAGGGCTCATGCACCTGTGCCCACACCAATGGCATATGGCACCCAGCTAGAGGGGTGACTGATGTATGCCAGGGCAGTGGGTTTGTGGGCATGGCACACAGGGATGTGTGCCATGTTGACTCTTTATTTAGTTCTGCACCAGGACACTCAGTCTGCAAAAGCAGTGTGTGGGTGTCAGGGTGCAGGGCCCCTAAGGGTGGCACAATAAGTGCTGCAGCCCTTAGGGGTCTTCTCTGGTCACAGTGCCCTGGGTACCTAGGGTACCATTTACCAGGGGCTGACATGTGGCCAGAGATGCCAATTGGGTTTCAGCTTCAATGCAGTTTTAGGGAAGGAACACAGGCCCTGGGCACCTGATTGGCAGGAGCCCAGGGCACACTCAGTCAAAGCACATCAGCAATTCAGCAAAAAGTGGGGGCATACCATGCAAGAAAGATGGCACTTTCTCACAGATGGGGCCTGAGGTGACGTGTGCAAACACGCCCTGTGGCGGGTTTTAAGATGGGGAAATAATTCCCCTTCAATCCTGAGGGACCCTGGGGGCCAACTAGTCCACCAGGTGCTTCCAGTAAGCGCCACTGCGCTGTGTTTCAGCGAGGTGGCCCAGGCTGTGCCCCTTTTTACACCTCTCTGCAACGCAGCTCTGTGGCGCTTACTGGAGGTACCTAGTGGGCTACTCGGACCCTAGGGACACTCAGGATTCAAGGGGACTTAATCTCCCAAATTAAAACAGACACAGTGCGCGTTGACACAGTGGTGAAGGGAGGGGATGGGGCCTGAGGTGACGTGTGCAAACACGCCCTGTGGTGGGTTTTTAGATGGGGAAATAATTCCCCTCAATCCTGAGGCACCCTGGGGGCCAACTAGTCCACCAGGTGCTTCCAGTAATACTACTGCGCTGCGTTGCACAGCGGTGGTCCAGGCCGTGCCACTTTTTACACCTCTCTGCAACGCAGCTCTGTGGCTCTAACTGGAGATTCCTGGAGGGCTAGTTGGACCCAAGGGACACTCAGGATTCGAGGGGTCTTTATCCCCCAAATTAAAACGGCCACAGGGCGTGTTTGCACACGTCAGCTCAGCCCCCACCCCCCTTCACCAGTGTGCAAACGCGCCCTGTGGCGCGTTTTAAGAGATAGACCCCTTCCCTATTATGTACTAGGGGCTTACAGAGGAGGTCATTCTAATCACAAGGGTACCCAACGCATAGTGTTCCCTAGTGTATGTAGGTGTTTTAACTGTATTCTAAGTGTCTTTTAGCATAGCACTAGCTTTAGGACTGGTTAGTCAGAGTCATTTACCACCAGTACCCATCTGAAAAATTTGCAAAAACTGCACCAATACCCAAACACTTATAAATTCACCCAGGCAGTCTCCTTGCAGTACTGTAATCATTCAGTCAGTACCCAAGTATTCATGCAGTCAGCCAGGCCTTAACACATGGACTGCTTCAAACCCCTATCCACTATGCATGCAGTCCTCTACCCACCTACACACTTGTCTTTCACACCTTCAATTCCCCAGTCAGTATACATACACTTCCAGCAAACACCCTGTCACTCCCTTTGCACTCCTCTAGTGACCCATTCAGCACCATGTACTAATCCATTCACTGCGCCAAAACCCAACCACTTATAAATTCACCCAGGCACTCTCCTTGCAGTACTCTAATCATTCAGTCAGTACCCAAGTACTCATGCACTGGGCCAGGCCTCAGCACATGGACTGCTTCACACGCTTATCCACTATGCATGCAGTCCTCTAACCACCTACACACTTGTCTTTCACACCTTCAATTCCCCAGTCAGTATACATACATTCCAGCAAACACCCTGTCACTCCCCTTGCACTCCTCCAGTGACCCATTCAGCACCATATACTAATCCATTCACTGCTCCAAAACCCAAACACTTATAAATTCACCCAGGCACTCTCCTTGCAGTACTCTAATCATTCAGTCAGTACCCAAGTACTCATGCACTGAGCCAGGCCTTAGCACATGGACTGCTTCAAACTCCTATCCACTATGCATGCAGCCCCCTAACTAACCAACACACTTATAGTTCTGCACAAAAAAAAACAATATTTCAGTTTCAATATTTTAAAAAACATTTTTATTTCCATTTATATAAAAAAATATATAAAGTAATTTAAAAAACCTTCGAAATTCACTGAAAAAGCCATAGGTTTCAGGGCTGTTCTAGTTAGCTGGACATTTCACTCGTACAAAACCATTGAAATTCCTCCGTTATAGTTAGTTCTGCAAAGTATAACACGCGTGCCCGCAATCCACTGCTGATGATGTCACATATTGCATCATTCATGACATGGTCAGTGACATTACTGATGACACCACTGATGACATCTCAAATGACATCACTGATGACATCATCCACGTGACAATCAGATACACCTCATCATACACTAGTATAACCTTTCATCACTCACTGTAAAATACAGAGTACCATATTTGAATCCATTGACACACCAATACAAGTTTCTAAAAACCCACTCAGTGATTCCTAGATCTACAAACACATCTAATCACTTACCTATAGATTCCCTCATACATGCTGTCAATGATCAATAGGACACTATCAAATATACTTATACACCTATATACTTACACACCAGCACACATCCTATTCACTTATGCAGTCATCCTACTCACTTATGCAAACAATGGATCATACTTACCTTTAGTCAGCTACACACTTATACAAACACCACTTCATGTATTCATATAGATAGTAACTCATACTTAGTGTGTTATAAAATCACTATTACAAGTATACAGTTATCCACACAGTCACTCATACAATCTGAGTCTTATGTATACTTATTTAAATACAACAACTGTCACATAGACAGCCTTTTATTTTTCTAGTTTATTGGACATGTACCATTGAGAGATATATTTGCTCATCACCAAACCCATAAAGATATTCACTCACCCAAACAACTGTTATAACATGCTGTCTTAACCTCATATACCTACTGAATCAACTATTCACACATCTTTGGAAAGTCACACACCCCCCACCAAACCACACACACATTCACTCTCCCACACAAATACTCAGTTAACTAATCAATATAGATTTTCACGTAGCGAGTAACCAACTGGTGCAGCAGTTTTCACAACAACTGACAAAGTGATAAGAATATTCACACAGTTTAGTCACTATCCAATATAGTTAGTGAGACACTATAAATTAGTCAAGTAAACAGTGAATCACACTGCTACTAAATCCTCCATCCAGATATTTATATATCCACTCATTCTTCAATGCAGATTGCTATATATATAATACATGTGTTCGAGGCATATGAGCTGCAGATCACACACTGAGGATAAGATCGCCATCTGGTGTTGGGCTCGGATGATTGCAGGTTGTTGTTGTCTTCGGAAGAAGCCTTTGGTCACGAGGTTGGTGACTCCTCCCCTGGACAACAGTGCGCATGGGCATCCACTCCATCGTCAGATTGTTTTTTTCCGCCATTGGGTTCGGATGAACTTTTTTCCGCTCCAGCAGAAAACTTTTAGCAATCGATTTATCTCTTTAATCTTCATTCCATCGACGTCGAAATCAACTCGGACCGGTTCCGGAAGCGGCTGATGGACAGGACACCCTTCAAAAAATGCCCCCAGTGTGGAGCGAAGTTCCCCCACAGTGACCACCACGAGGTTTGTAACCTCTGCCTGTCGCCGGAACACAACGAATCCACCTGTCCAGCTTGTGCCGCTTTCCGTTCGAAGAAGACCCTCCGGGACCGAAGAGCTCGACGCCATATTATGGCCAAACCAGCTCCAGAACCGGAGGACATCTTTGCTCAAGATAGATGTTCCTGAAGATGACACCGAAGATCTCGAGATCGTGTCCGAGGCCGATGATTCCGATGACCTCATCACTCCAGGGCAGCGTGTGAGTACCACCCCCCCTGCCCATGCCCCATCCAAAAAGACAGTGGTCAAGACTCCGCCAGCTGGGCCCAGTCGCGACCGGAAATCCTCTTCAGCAGCCCCGCCCTCGGGCCCGGCTCCGAAGACATCTAAGCCTGTAGGTAGCTCGGGCTCGAGCAAACCTCATGTGATTATGCCTTTAACACCCTCGGCACCGAAACAACCACTGTCGGCACCGAAACAGGCTTCAAGACCGAAATCTCCTTCGGCCCTGAAACGTTCCTCGGCACCGAAGTCTCCACCGGCGCCGAAACGTTCTTCGACATCGATGCCTAAAAGTCCCTCGGCACCGAAGCCATCGGCACCGAAACATACATCGGCACCGAAAACTCCATCGGCTCCGAAAAATCCATCGGACCCGAAACATCCTTCGGCACCGAAAACATCATCGGCACCGAAAACTACGTCCACACCGAAAAAAGCTCATAAAGACCCGAAGCGGCCGTCGCCGCCACCACCTTCGGAGCCAGATGAACTTTTTCGCCCAGATCCTACTCAAAAGCGGATCTACATCAATCCCGACACTGGACATGTGACTGCCGTCCCATATAAAAAGCGGAAGCTGGACATCACACCTCCTCCAGCTCCCATACGGAAAAAGGACTGTGCCACTTCACCACTTCGTCCTTCTCTCCTGTATTACCTCCTAACCCGTCCCCCCCCCTCCTCCTCCTCCTTCTCCTTTACCTTTACCTTTACCATCTCCCTATCATTCACCTCCTCCACAGGATGATAATGATGACTTAGGGGGAGGGGCGGACCCTGATTTATTTAATGATCCTGTTGATCCAAACGACCCTTTTACATTTCCAGACACAGCACCAGTAGATGACTGGTCTTATCCAATGCCTGACATGCCTGACCCCACTACCTACCCCTCCAAGCCCTCCCCTCCTGATGACCATTTGGGGTTTGGCCAACTAATAAATAGGGCAGCAACATTCCATGGTGTCACTATGCACACGGACCCCCTTGAAGAGGACTTTCTCCTCGATACTTTTGAGCAGTCACAAAAAACTGTTCACATACTGCCCATGATTAAAGGGGTTATAAAGCATGCCACTGAGGTCTTTAAAGACCCTGTTCGAGCGAGGGTTCTCAACCCCCGCATCAAAAAAAAAGTACCGACCAGCCCCGCAGGACCCTGCATACATTAAAGCCCAGCTCCCTTTAGACTCCTTGGTCGTATCAAATGCCAGGAAGCGCGTTAACTCACAGACAACTGGAGAAACGCCCCCCCCAGACAAGGAGTCTAAGCTTTTAGAGGCCTCAGGCAAACGAGTCGCCGCACAGGCGGCGAACCACTGGCGTATTGCCAATACCCAGGCCCTGTTAGCCCGGTATGACAGGGCGCATTATGACCAACTTGAGGACCTTATGCAACACCTGCCTGATCCCTTTAAATCCCAGGCCGCTGACCTCATTCAAGAAGGCAAGTTAATATCTAATGCCTCCATTAAATGCGCCTTAGATGCGGCAGACACTGCTTCTCGGGTGGTCAATACTAGCGTCTTACTCAGACGACATGCCTGGCTCCGTATTTCCGGTTTTAAACCAGAGGTTCAAACCGCAATTCTAGCTCAACCTTTCAACCAAGAGCAGTTATTTGGCCCTGCAGTGGACACTGCATTAGAAAAAATGAAAAAGGATAATGAGACTGCCAAGTCCATGGGAGCACTGCAGTCTCCTCAAAACCGGGGTTCCTTTCGTCGCTCCTTTTATAGAGGAGGCTCCAAAAACACAGCAACTGAGACCACGTCCACCTTTAAAAATTCTGGACAAACATCCCCTAACAGAGGATATTTCCGGGGAGGTTATAGGGGAAACAATAACAAAGGTCGAGGGCGGGGCAACAACAACAACACCCGCACCTCCCCAGCCACCAAACAGTGACTTGCCACCACTCCCCCCAGACCATTCCACTCCGGTCGGGGGGCGACTCCAACAATTCCTACCTGTCTGGACTTCCATCACCACAGACAGATGGGTAAGACAAATTATCCAGTCTGGCTACTGCCTAGAACTCATACAATCCCCCCCCAAACATACCACCCAAACAACGTCCAATGTCCTCACATCATCTCTCTCTCCTCAAACAAGAAGTTCAATCCCTGTTACAAAAACATGCGATAGAACCAGTCCCTCTTCAACATCAGGGAACAGGGGTGTATTCTCTATACTTCCTCATTCCCAAAAAGGACAAAACATTACGGCCCATACTGGATCTCAGACTGCTAAACCAGTATATATATTCAGATCATTTTCATATGACCACCCTCCAACAAGTCCTCCCACTGTTACAACAGGGAGACTTCCTTGCCACATTGGACCTCAAGGACACGTACTTTCACATCCCTATGCATCCCGCTCACAGAAAATGTCTACGATTTGTGGTAGATGGGCAACACTATCAATTTACAGTTCTCCCATTCGGAGTAACAACAGCACCCAGAGTGTTCACCAAGTGCTTAGCAGTCGTGGCAGCGCACCTCCGAAGACAACAGATCCATGTCTTCCCCTACCTGGACGATTGGCTCATAAAAGCCAATACTTACCAAAAATGCGTTCTCCACACTCATCGCACGATTCAAACTCTCCACAATTTGGGGTTCACTATCAACTACCCCAAATCCCATCTACAACCTTCCCACTTACATCAGTATCTAGGAGCAACCATAGATACATCCAAAGCCATTGCTTATCCCAGCACTGCCAGGATAGCCAATATACAAAATCTCATCTCTCAA
Organism: Triturus cristatus; assembly: GCF_964204655.1. Taxonomy (NCBI): domain Eukaryota; kingdom Metazoa; phylum Chordata; class Amphibia; order Caudata; family Salamandridae; genus Triturus; species Triturus cristatus. The sequence goes on along the minus strand of NC_140595.1, from coordinate 862,063,180 downwards.
TTTCAAACTCATCCATCTCTTCCAGCAAGAGTGTTCATGCAGCTCCTAGGCATGATGGCGTCCTGCATCTCCATAGTCCCACACGCACGACTTCAGATGCGTCCCTTACAGGAATGTCTAGCACAACAGTGGAACCAAGCTCACGGACAATTTACCGATCTGGTGTTGGTGGACAGTCGCTCGCTTCGCTCACTGAAATGGTGGAACACCATCAACCTGTCCAAAGGGCGACCGTTCTTAGAGCCTCTTCCACAAGTTGTGCTAACTACCGACGCATCTCTCACAGGGTGGGGAGCCCACCTCCTTCACCATACCACTCAGGGCAGATGGACCAGTCAACAGAAACTGCTCCACATCAACCACCTGGAACTCTTAGCAGTGTTCCTAGCACTAAAATCCTTTCAGGTTCACCTAAAGAACAAAACTGTCCTCATACGCACAGACAACATGACGACAATGTATTATATACAGAAACAGGGAGGGACACATTCTCTCCAACTGTCCCAACTGGCACAGCAAATCTGGAGATGGGCAATTCCCCAAAGCATCTACCTGTTAGCAGAACATCTCCCAGGAATCCACAATCAAGTGGCCGACCTCCTAAGTCGCCACACACAGCAGATCCACGAATGGGAACTACACCCCAAGGTTCTACTCCCCTTCTTCCAAAAATGGGGACAACCAGACATAGACCTGTTCGCCACTCCCGAAAACACAAAATGCCCAACCTTCGCCGCCAGGTTTCCACACCCACAGTCGAAGGGCAATGCCCTATGGATGAACTGGTCAGGCAGATTTGCGTACGCTTTTCCGCCTCTCCCACTAGTTCCATTTGTGGTACGCAAACTGAAACAACAGTCACTAACACTAATACTAGTGGCTCCCACTTGGGCACGTCAACCGTGGTTCACCACACTTCTGGAACTATCTTTAGTTCCACATCAAAGGTTACACCTCTCCCCGGATCTATTAACCCAGAACCATGGAGAAATCAGACACCCAGATCCTCAAACACTGAACCTAGCGATCTGGCTCCTGAGGTCTTAGAGTTCGGATACCTCAATCTCCCTCCAGACTGTATGAATATCATAAAGGAAGCCAGACGACCTACTACTAGAGCGTGTTATGCCGCTAAATGGAAACGATTTGCCATCTACTGCGCTAATAATGACATACATCCATTGGATGCTTCCATCCAAAACATCATTTGCTATCTACTACACTTGCAAAGATGCAATCTAGCGTATTCCTCTATACGTTTACACCTAGCAGCCTTGGCAGCCTACTTGCAAAATAGGCAACACCTGTCCCTTTTTAAGGTACCAGCCATCAAAGCGTTTATGGAAGGTCTCAAAAGAATTCTTCCCCCAAGATTGCCACCTGCCCCAGTGTGGAATCTCAATGTGGTTCTAACAAGACTCATGGGTCCCCCATTTGAACCTATGCACAAATGTGAATTACAATTCCTAACATGGAAGGTAGCTTTCCTTATCGCAATCACTTCCCTACGCAGAGTAAGTGAAATACAAGCCCTTACACTAGAGGAACCTTTCTTACAACTACACCGTAACAAAGTGGTTCTTAGGACAAACTCTAAATTTCTTCCAAAAGTGATTTCCCCTTTCCACCTTAACCAATCAGTAGAGCTACCAGTCTTTTTCCCAAACCCAGACTCCGTAGCTGAAAGGGCCCTACATACCTTAGATGTCAAAAGAGCCTTGCTTTATTACATCGACAGGACAAAACCTTTTCGAAAGACAAAACAACTCTTTGTTGCTTTCGCACCACCACATAAAGGCAATCCCATCTCCAAATCAGGTATAGCCCGGTGGATAGTTAAATGCATCCAAATATGCTACCTAAAGGCTAAACGTACACTTACAGTTCCCCCTAGGGCGCACTCCACGCGTAAAATAGGGGCTTCTATGGCCTTCTTAGGTAACATTCCCTTAGAAGACATTTGCAAGGCAGCCACGTGGTCTACCACGCATACCTTCACTAAACACTATTGTGTTGACGTGCAGGCCAGACAACAGGCCTCAGTGGGCCAGGCTGTCCTAAAAACTTTATTTCAAGCTGCTGCAACGGATACAGGCGACCACCGCTAAGGGGAAGCACTGCTGTATAATCTATCCTCAGTGTGTGATCTGCAGCTCATATGCCTCGAACGGAATATGCTACTTACCAGTATGCATCTGTTCTTGGCATGTAGAGCTGCAGAGTCACACACGCCCGCCCGCCTCCCCGGGACCTGTATCTGTTCCAGCATCCGTCTTACTTAGACATTACACATGGACATCCTTTCTTTCATTCCTATACACTCCATCTTTTCCCATCATGGCGAAAAAACAATCTGACGATGGAGTGGATGCCCATGCGCACTGTTGTCCAGGGGAGGAGTCACCAACCTCGTGACCAAAGGCTTCTTCCGAAGACAACAACAACCTGCAATCATCCGAGCCCAACACCAGATGGCGATCTTATCCTCAGTGTGTGACTCTGCAGCTCTACATGCCAAGAACAGATGCATACTGGTAAGTAGCATATTCCTTAAATAACAAACCAAACCACATTCACTGGATGATGTCATTTGAGATGTCATCAGTGATGTCATCACTGATGTCACTGACCATGTCATGAATGATGTAATATGTGACATCATCAGCAGTGGATTGCGGGCGCGCGAGTTATAGTTAGCAGAACTAACTATAATGGAGGAATTTCAATGTTTTTGTACGAGTGGAATGTCCAGCTAACTATAACTGCCCTGAAACCTATGGGTTTTTTTCAGTGAATGTCTCAGGTTTTTATACAAAACATATTTCAACTTTACAGAAACACACAGTCACTGGATGATGTCATCAGTGATGTCCTTTGAGATGTCATCAGTGATGATGTAATATGTGACACCAGCAGGGCATTGCGGAGGCGCGAGTTATAGTTAGCTGAACTAACTATAACGGCCGAATTTCTCTGGTTTTGTACGAGTGAAATGTCCAACTAACTATAAAGTCCCTGAAACCTGTGATTTTTTGAGGGAATTTCTAAGGTTTTTTTAAATGCTAATTTCTAACTATAACGTCCCTGAAACCTATGGTTTTTTTCAGTGAATATATATATATATATATGTATATGTATACCAGTTGTGTTGAATGAATTGAACATGATGTGCACAAAATGTGCAGAGTGAGTAAGATACTGGGTTTGGAAGAGTTTTTCAGACCCTCCATCATTTAGCTATTTCGTAATTTACAAAATAATCACAAAATCAGTGGAGGAGAGCGAAGACCGCAATATTTATTTGTTTGGTCGCAAAAAAGGTCTCCATCAGACAGGAAAATAAGTGGTGTTGTCTTATTGGCTGTACTCACACACAATACTTTGTGACGCCATAAAAGCTGCCATTAGGAATCACAGAAGCAAATGTACAGTCATGTCAATGGGTCCTGCACGGTTAAGAGTTTGCATTCTCACCTGCAGGCACCTCACAGAACAAAGGGGAAAACAATGCTGTGAACGGAAGATGAGAAAACAAAACTAGCGCTTCACGGGCAAACTCTGTATAGTGGCGCTAATGTGGTTCGGTGTGAATAAATCTAATCCGGCCACTATGGCCTGTTTGTACATTTTTTTCATTCTTTTTATGCTCTGTTTCGTGGCTGCACTTTGAAAGATAAACATTCTGAAAAAGACAACATTTTCAGCAATGTAATTTATTTCGTCTTTTTGGATCTATTTCACATTGGAACGAATGAAGGAAAGGAAAGGAAAAAAGAGTGTAGGCACCATTTCTCGACGTCACGATTTTCAGCAGGTGAAGAAGAGTGAGATAGAGACGGAATAAAGGGGAAAGAGAGAGGAGAGGGAGAGAGAGAGGATAGAGAGAAAGGGAGAGAGAGAGAGTAGAGGAATGAGTGAGGAGAGAGAGAAAGAGGGTGAGAAGGAGAGAGAGGGGGGAGGGAGAGAGAGAAAGAGTGAGAGGGGGAGAGAGAGAGAGAGAGAGGAGGGAGAGAGAGGATAGAGAGACAGAGAGAGAGGGAGGAAGAGAGAGAAAGAGTGAGAGGAGGGAGAGAGAGAAAGGAGGAGGAGGAGGAGAGAGAAAGAGGGTGAGAAAGAGAGAGAGTGAAGGGGAGAGAGAGAAAGTGAAGGGAGAGAGAGAGAGAGAGGGGGAGGGAGAGAGAAAGAGTGAAGGGAGGGAGAGAGAGAGAGAGAAAGGAGGAGGAAGAGAGAGAGGATAGAGAGAAAGAGAGAGGTGGTTGAAGATCAGTCAATGAAATGCGTGAGTAAGGCTTGAGGATGGAATCCTTGGGGTGTGGGTAAGCAACTGGGAGCAAACAATGGAACACACGTCTACAAAAGGCTAGAGTGAAGCCGCAGAGGCAATGTGTGATCTTGGCCCAGAACCAATTACAAACCATGCCAGGAAGAGTAGGGCAGTACACTGCACACGTGTGGAGTCAGAGCTATAAGAACTGAGGGCAAGACCGTAAGTGAAACGGAAGACTAAACTACTGACAAGAAGTCAGCTTAAAATGAAATATCCTGCTTTTGTTCTGTGAACTTGAAAACACCCATTGGCAGGAAATACGTATATTATTGAGCACTGTTGGCGTGTTGGTACGCACATTACAACAAATCTGTTAAGAAACCCCAGTGGGTGAGAAGGCCAGCAAAAACTGAGATGGAGCGCAAAAAACGAAAAGGGACCGAAGTTCAACCAGCAACGACAAGGAGGAATCGATAATGGGGGACGAAGAATAAAGGGGGGGCGGCGCTGTATGTAGGTAGCAGCAAGCAGTGGGAGTTATTTAAAGACACTTTTATGTTCAGACGGGAATGCATATTTTCAGAAAAACACATATTTCAAGTTATTGAGAAGAGAAAATACATCTTTTTTATTTTAATCTATTCAACCATGTGTGTAGCTGTAAAGTGACAAATGCCACATGCTTTTTGGACATATTTTTATTGGATACGTCATTTGTGATTACTTCAGACACTTCTATTTTTTTGCCATTAGCAAGTCCCATTTTCAGGACTTGTGTATCTGTCTTTACAGTAATAATCACAGTCTTCACTCCATCCAAGTTTGGCACAATTCGACCGCCTCCATGGGTTGGTCCAGCAAGCTGACCTTATTCACACCTTTGTGGGACTCACAGAAACTTGGGTACCTGGGCAACACTCGGGGATTTGACAAATGGGACCTGATTGGCGTGTCGCGTGTTGGAGATCTGTGGGATGCAGGGGGGATTAAATCCTTTTCCTCCCTCCAGCATCAATATGCTATGGCAGACACAGAGCGTTTCCGGTATTTACAGATACGACACGCGCTATTGGCAACGCTGCCCCAAGACACTCCCCCACCCAAGTACACACCTCTGGAGGATAGGCTGCTAGACGGCTATCTGCCTGAAAGAGCAATTTCCCTAACATATAGGAAGCTCATCAATAATATGGAGGACCCGCTGACGCCACTGCGAGAGAAATGGGCAACAGATGGCATAGAGTTAGATGACGAGACTTGGCAGGTTGCGGTTTCCTCCCCTAAAACTTTCGCCATATCGGCGCGTCTCCGACTGGTACAGCTGAAAATCCTGCACCGAGTTTACGTCACGGGGCCCCAGTTGGTACACATGGGTAGCTCGGACGACGGTTACTGCAAAAGGGGGTGCATGCAACAGGGTACATTCATTCATATTATCTGGCATTGCGACCCTATACAGGCCTACTGGCGAGCCATCCATACCATAATGTGCCAGGTGCTTGAACTTAATATCCAACCGGAAGCGCCTAGATGCCTCCTTAACATCTAGGAGCCCACGGACCTGGGCTCGCATGCGACACAATGGGTTACACTGGGCTGCATGGTGGCCAAAAGAAACATTGCTCAGCTCTGGGGAGCTGTGCAGGCACCAAAGGTTAACGACTGGAAGGCTGATCTTGACTGGTGCATGCTCAGAGAAAAGACGGTCTATGCTGCGAGAGGATGCCCCAGAAAGTGGGCAAAGGTCTGGTCACCCTGGAACGCATACCGTGGTTACATATGTACCCCGCCAGAGGAGCCTGAAAGTGACAATCCCCCCTCACCATGACTTCCTCATTTTCTCCTCATTCTAAAATGTGACTTGTTTTGTTGTGCTCTCTGTAATGTGATTTGATGGAACTGTGCTCAGGCTGTATGTTTTCCATAACTTTAATAAAAAGAATTGTTAAAAAAAACGAAAAGGGGCCTAAGTTCAACCAGCAACGACAAGGAGGAATCGATAATGGGGGACGAAGAATAAAGGGGGGGGCGGCGCTGTATGTAGGTAGCAGCAAGCAGTGGGAGTTATTTAAAGACACTTTTATGTTCAGACGGGAATGCATATTTTCAGAAAAACACATATTTCAAGTTATTGAAAAGAGAAAATACATATTTTTTATTTTAATCTATTCAGCCATGTGTGTAGCTGTAAAGTGACAAATGCCACATGCTTTTTAGACATATTTTTATTGGACACGTCATTTGTGATTATTTCAAACACTTCTATTTTTTTGCCATTAGCAAGTCCCATTCGCTGCTGCCCGTCTCTGTGTTTTTGCCCGTTTTGTTCTGTCCTTGTCAGTGTTTTGTTATTGTGCCTTTGGTGTCTTGTTATTGTGCCTTTTCTCTTCTTTGTGCCTTTTTTGCCTGTTTTTCTGTCTTTCCAGTTGTTCCTGTTTGTGTCCTCGGTGCCCATTTCTTTCTCGCCGCTGCTGCCTCGCGGCCCCTCTCCACTGCCGGTTCCTGCTCTCGCCTCCCAGCTGCGTTTCCATCCCCCTTCCCTATTTAATGGCACCCGCTGCTCGGGTGTCCGAGCAAGACCTCCAACCTCCTGGTAAGAGAGCTTCTCTCTCCACCAGCAGCTCCGCTGTTGTGCCGCTGCCCACGTTTCACCTCTGCTGGTAGATGTTCGAGGCCCTCCTCCACCTGCAGGCTCCTGCCTGCGCCTCATCCCTGGTGGTCCAGTGGGAGAACCTTACTCTTCTGTTGGTCTCTGTGTTCGTGCCCGTTTTGTTCTGTCCTTGTCAATGTTTTGTTATTGTACCTTTGGTGTCTAGTTATTGTGCCTTTTTTCCTCTTTGTTTCTTTTTACCTGCCCTTTTGTCTTTTCTGGACCCCGGTCACTACCGAAGATACCACCACGACCATGAAGAGCACTCACTCAGGAGCCCCCACGGACCCCTGCCCGCCGCACATCTTCCAGAGAGCCACCAGAGCATCCGAGCTACAGTGCACCATCCACGCCACCTTCGAATCTGGCACTTTCCCCGACGACTCGAAATGCACAGAAGTCAAGCTCCTCCTGAAGAAACCCTTTGCAGATCCAACGGATCTGAAAAAATACCGACCCATCTCTCTCCTTCCCTTCGCAGTCAAAGTCACCGAGAAGTTCATCAACTCCCAGCTGCCAAACTTCATTGAAGAGAAAGCCATCCTCGACTCTTCCCAATCTGGATTCCGCAGTAACCACAGCACTGCCACTGCCCTCCTGGCCGCCACAGATGACATCCGCACGCTCCTCGACCAAGGCCACACCACGGCCCTCATCCTGCTAGATCTCTCCGCAGGCTTCAACACTTTCTCCCACCGCACTCTCGCAGCCAGACTCCACGATGCCGGCAGACAGGAAACCGCCCTCGACTGGCTAAGCTCCTTCCTCGCCGGCAGAACTCAAATGATCAGTCTCCCGCCTTTCCTGTCCGAATCCACAGAGATCAACTGCGGAGTACCCCAAGGATCATCGCTCAGTCCCACGCTCTTCAACATCTATATGGCCCCCCTTACTGCCATCGTCAGACAGCATGGACTCAGCATAGTATCCTATGCCGACGACACCCAGCTCATCCTCTCCCTCACGAAGGACCCCCGAACCCACCAGACTGATCTTCCAGGAAGGAATGAAAGACGTCGCAGATTGGATGAGCAGCAGCTGTCTGAAGCTAAACTTGGAGAAGACAGAAGTCCTCATCTTTGGGCCTACCCCCTCAGCTTGGGACAACACCTGGTGGCCCACCGCCCTCGGCAACACCCCCATGGACCACGCCCAGAACCTCAGCATCATACTCGACTCCTCCCTCACCATGACCCACCAGATCAACCCTGTTGCCTCCACCTGCTTCAACACCCTCCGCATCTTCCGTAAGACTTTCAAGTGGATCCCCCCGAAGCCAGAAAGACCGTCATCCATGCACTCATAACAAGCAGACTGGACTGCGGAAGCAGCCCCTATGCTGGAATACACAAATCCCTGCTACGCAAACTCCAGACCATCCAGAACACTGCAGCCAGACTCGTCCTCGTCATCCCACAACATGAGCACATCACCCAACACCTGCGAGACCTCCCCTGGCTCCCCGTCAAGAAGAGAGTAAGTTTCAAGCTACTCACCCACGCCTACAAATCCCTCCAGAACACCGGACCCAAATACCACAACGAAAGAGTCTCCTTCCACGTACCCAAAAGAAACCACCGCTCCGCCGACCTCGCCCTAGCAGAAACCCTGCGCATCCACAGAACAAGTGCAGGTGGAAGAGCCTTTCCTACATCGCGGCTAAGACCTGGAACGAGCTCCCGGTCAACATCAGACACACCCCTATTCTGCACACCTTCAGGAAGTGCCTCAAGACCCGGCTTTTCGTCTGACTTCGGAGCTGCACCCCTCCCCCCCACCGCCTTGAGACCCGCACGGGTGAGTAGTGTGCTTTAATCTCCATGATTGATTGATTAATACAAGTTTACTTTGCAGCATTTTCTGATTTCTGATACGCTTAACAAATACAGTTGGCCTTCGGCCATTCCTCAACATCTAACATTTGTGATTACTAAATAAAAGACGTTATTCAGAAGTGCGTGGTAGGCTGAAATGGATGACACTAGTGCAGCTACCAATTAACAGCTCAGTCCTGGCTTCAAAGGGTTACAAGCTCAGTACAGAGCGATTGAATCGCAAAGAAGTGAGTGGGCTAGAGGAGTAGTACATCCAGCTGTACATATAACTACAGGATTGTCTTGGGCGTAACAGTGGGATATGAATGGTAACTCCCACATGTGATGGAGGAATAAGTTGTGCATCTCTTCATACCAATCCAACGAAAGGTAGTCAGAGGCAGTGAGATTACTCCATGGAGGACCGACATGATATGTGTCTTCTGCCATGTAAAACAAGTATCTTACATTTCTTCTATACATAGGGTGGATGTAGGTGGGTTCTTTTTTAGCCATAGTTCTTTGTGTAATGGTCAGAGTATATAATTCAAATATAGCACTCTCTGTAATGAACTTCCAGGGCACTTTGTTGATTCTTAATGTTTGTAGCACCAAATGCAGCTGTAGAATAGCTTGCAACTGAGCCTATGCATTTTGTAAAAAAAAAAAGGGGGGCTGATGACATTATAGTGCCTATAGAATACACTAATTTAGAGAGTGGTTGCATGCTATTATTTATAACTTCAAACGTTTGCATAATTCCCCTGTCGATTTCTTGCGCTCTTTTGGCAGCCCCTTTTTCTGAAAATCTATACATTTCAGCTGGAGGAAATCACTGAAATCCATACGTTCTCTAGTTGTGGACAGGTGCTCCCTCATAGATGCAGGGCTGGAGTGTACTGAGCATCGTTGGCACAGCTCACGCACACTGCATGTGGTAACAGTCACAGGTGTATATTTATTATACCAGGGATCTGGGCAGGTGCCTAAAGGACCAGGAGACTTTGAAAGAGCTTTTCATATGCTTACATCGATTGGCCATGGGGCTATTACTTCACGGTGTAACATGATCCAATTGTTAGTACTCTTATGGATCATGTCGTTGAGTTTGGAATATGAAAGGTTTTCTTTCCTGGCAATTTGGGACCTGTCATGAATTGAAGGTTTCTTTAAATCTGTAGTGGATCCAAATCCCAGACACATGGTGTGCTGGATGATTTTGTTCAGAAAATAATGTTCGAGGCATATGAGCTGCAGATTACACACTTTCGCATAGATCGCCATCTGTTGTTGGGCCCGGATGTTTGCAGTTTGTTTTTCCTCTTGGAAAGTCTTTGGAAGTCACGAGGTAGGTGACTCCTCCCTCGGATCGTATTGCGCATGGGCTTCGGCTCCATCCTCAGATTGTTTTTTTCCGCCATCAGGCTCGGATGTAATACTTCGCGCTCCGGTCCCGAACTTTTCCAGTTCGATGATCGAAGCGGAATCCTCGCTCATCGCGGTATTGATCAGATCCTGATCTCCTCAATCACCTTCTCTTCGACACACCTTCGATTCCAGGCGTCGACGGCGGCCTTCGGGCCTATCCAAGCTCCGGTCCCGGCTGATGGAAAGAACTCCATTCAAGAAGTGCCCTCGATGTGGGTCCAAATTCCCCCACACCGATCTTCATGAGGTGTGCAACCTCTGCCTCTCCCCGGAACACGAGGCTTGAGACTGTCCCGCCTGCAAGTCTTTCAGATCCAATAAGACTATTCGAGATCGGAGGGCCAGACGAAACATGGCGCACTCCTCGACCTCCGTTCCAGTCGACATCTTCGGGGACGACGTCGAAGCTCCGGGACAGCAGCAAACCGAAGAGGACCTCGTCAGTGCTTCCGAAGCCGACGACTCGGATGTAGAGGACATCACCCCGGCGCAGAGGGTCGTGAGTAAAATACCTCCTCCCACACCGACACCCAAAAAGGCCACGATCACGCCTTCGCCTCCGGGCCTAGGCATGACCAAAGACACTGCTTCGAACACCCCACCTTCGGACCCGGTGAAGAAGCCTAATAAGCCTTCCGGCGGCTCGGACTCGAGCCGGCCTGCCAGCGGTGCCGATAAACACACTTCAGCACCGAAAAAGAGACCGGCCTCTACCTCGACACTGAGCTCCGCACCAAAGCCCTCGGTGTCGAAACCCAGCCTCTCGGTACCGACCAAACATCATAAGGTCCTCGGCACCGACACTCCCGCGCCGAAGCCTGCCTCGGCGCCGACCAAAAAATCGGAGGTTCCAAACAAGCACGGCACGGACAAGCCTAAAAAGCCATCGGCCCCGAAACCTTCGGCGCCGACCGAACAACCATTGTCTCAAGAACTGTTTACACCGGATCCTTTGCAAAAGACACTTACCAAGGATCCAAAAACTGGACATTTGGCACTTTCTTCTAAAAAGAGACATTTGGACAAACCAGCTCCGCCTCCACCTCCAAAGAGGAAAGACTGTGCTACCTCCCCTTTCAGAGTGCCTTCCCCACCTCCTCCACTTCCTCCACCCTCTCCACCTATGCCCCCTCCGCCTTCTCCACCCCTGCCTCATCGCTCTCCCACCCCGTCTCCAGACCACGATGATCAGGGGGACCCATACTATGATCCAGGGGATGTGCCACAAGACCCCACCCCTACAGGTTCCCCAGACCCATGAGACAATTACAATAAACCAGACATTCCAGATGTCCCACAAGATGACCTTTATCCATCCAGGCCATCTCCACCAGAAGACTCATTAGGTTTTCACCACCTTCTTCAGAGGGCGGCACATTATCACGGGGTAAAGCCACACACTGACCCGGTAGAGGAAGATTTCCTCCTCGACACCTTTGATACCGCACATAGGTCTACTTCTATACTACCTATGCTCAAAGGGGTAATAAAACATGCGCCAGAGGTTTTTAAAGACCCAGTCAGGGCTAGGGTCATTAACCCACGCATAGAGAAAAAGTATAAAGCTGCCCCCACAGATCCTGCCTACATCAAAGGGCCAGCGCCACTGGATTCCCTAGTGGTATCCACTGTACGGAAGAGGTCAAACTCTCAGGCGAAGCACCACCACCTGACAAAGAGTCAAAGCTACTGGACGCGTCAGGAAAGCGCACTGCGTCACAGGCAGCCAATATATGGCGTATCGCCAACACTCAAGCGCTATTGGCCAGATACGACAGAGCGCATTATGATGAACTAGAAACCATCATGCACCATCTCCCAGAAAAATACAGAAATAGGGCCAATGAATTAATTCAAGAGGGTAAGACCATAACTAACACCTGTGCCTTAGACGCAGCAGACACAGCCTCCAGGGCCATTAACACTAGCGTCCTCCTCGGTCGCCATGCTTGGCTGAGAGTTTCAGGCTTTAAGCCTGAGGTACATGCCTCCATATTAAATCATCCATTTGATCAAGAACATCTATTCGGTCCAAAGGTAGATGAGGCCCTCGAGAAGATGAAGAAGGACACAGACACAGCGAAATCTATGGGAGCCCTGCAGTCACACCCTCCTAGGCGCTCCTTTTGCCGCTCTTCCTTTTGGGGCACGGGCAGAGGCTACTCCTCAGATAGCGCGTCCACTTCCTACAAATCCACTGCTCAATCCACCTTCACAAGGGGTTATCAAAGAGGCGGCTATAGAGGCAATAACAATAAAGGCAGAGGCAAAACAAATACCGCAAGCTCTGCCACACCGCCTACCCAATGACTTCCCCCTGCTCCCTCCAGACCATCCCACTCCGGTCGGGGGCAGGCTACAAAATTTCCTTCACGTCTGGGAGTCCATCACATCACACAAATGGGTGACCCAAATTATTCGTTCAGGGTACTGCCTAGAATTGACATCTACCCCCCCCCCCCCAACATCCCACCCAGGCAATGCCCAATGTCACAAGAACATTCCACGTTACTAAAGCAGGAAATAATCTCCCTCCTACAAAAACAAGCGATAGAACAAGTCCCTGCCAATCAGCAAAATTTAGGGGTCTACTCCCTATATTTTCTGATACCAAAAAGAGACGAGACTCTAAGACCTATCTTAGATCTCCGGCCTCTAAACGCATACATACATTCGGACCATTTTCACATGGTAACACTTCAGCAGGTACTTCCGCTCCTCTCCCAAAACGACTTTCTCACCACACTGGACTTGAAAGACGCATACTTTCACATTCCGGTACACCATGCACACAAAGTACCTCAGATTTGTAGTGGACGGGTGTCGTGTACCTCACAAGACTCACCTTTTGCTTGCGAGGTGATTCCGCAGAGACGACAAGAGCACCCGTCCCTGTACCCACCTGACCCTCGTGAATAGTAGGAACCAACGGGAATGAGATGGACGCAGGGAAGGGAGTCAGAAAGGACGTAGCGGCTTGGTGTAGGAGTATCCTGGGGCCCTATGGAAGACAGGAAGGACTAGATCAATAAGGAATCCCAACCCCTGTTCTACAGCACCCACGCTAACCCACACACAGAAAGAAGGTCGTTCCGGGGACTCACCGATGCTTCTTCGGACCAGGGCACCCAGAATCAGCGCTGCTCCTGGCGATGAGCTCCTGGACACTACTCCTTCCGTAAATCAAAGTAAAGCGCTCCTGCGCCTGTGTGTCAAAAGAAAAGTCAAACCATGCGCAAAGGTGTTCTTGCGCAAGAAAGTGGCAAACTAAGGGGGCAAGCTATAACAATGGCAACGTAGGTGCTAGAACACAGTTCCAGAATGAAATGGGTACTTTGTCACAGTAGCGCTCCTGCGCTATGGACTCTTCAGTACCACCTAAGCGCACCCACGCTGAATGAAGCAAAAACCAAGAGTATCCCACCAACGCTTCTGCGTTGTAGGATTGAAGCAAACCCCCAAGCGCTCCTGCGCTAACAAACGAAAGTATCCCTCAAGCGCTCCTGCGCTAACAAACGAAAGTATCCCTCAAGCGCTCCTGCGCTATGTAGACTTAAATGCTCCCTAAGCGCTCCTGCGCTAAACGAACAAAAGGTATCCAACAACGTGAAACAAATATCCCATGAGCACACCTGCGCTCTGGGATTCAGGCAGCCTCTAAGGCGGGGGCGCTCCAGCGCGGTGAGAAGGATGCACTTACACGCCTCCAACTGCACTGGAACCAGGTTACTGGAGTCGCGTCTCGACTCGGAACTCGGCGTTCACGTCTCAGGGGGATTCGGATGAATCCGAAGCACGGAGCCGGCGGGAAACGCGCAGTTTAAGCGTTTCCCCCGGAAGTGTTTCTCCGACCTCTCGTGCGCCGCAACCACTAGACCGGGACTCACCCTCCAACCGGAAGTGAGTCTCCCGGTGTTTCTGTGTGCGCGTTTGCGGGGCACCTGACAGTACACCCCCCCAAAACAAGACCCCCTCCCCAACACCCCAAGGACTCAAACAGGGGAGACAGGGCGAGGGCTCAACGGGTGACTAAGATGGAAAGCACGGACTAGAACGGGAGCATGGCGCACATGGGACAAAGGTTCCCAAGACCGTTCATCCGGGCCGTACCCTTTCCAGTCAACCAGGTAGTATAGCTTACCTCTGGTCCGACGAGAGCCCAGAATGGCCCTGACCTCATACTCAACATGGTCCTCCACCACCACCGGAGAAGGGGGAGAGGGAACAGCGCTACCAGAAGAAACCGCCCTCAGCAGTGAGACATGGAAGACAGGGTGGATCTTCATGTGTGCAGGAAGCAAGAGTTTCATAGCTACGGGGTTGACCACCTTTTCGATGACAAAAGGACCCACAAAACGAGGCAACAGTTTCTTGGGGCCATGCACATTCAGGTGCCTAATGGAAAGCCATACCCTGTCACCCAGATGGTACTCGGGCTCCTCCTGTCTATGGGCGTCAGCATACGCTTTGTAGGTGTCCTTAGCTTTAGCCAACTCAAAACGTGCTTGTTGCCAGAGGCGGCACAAGGACTCATGGTAGGAACGCACTGTGGGTAAGTGGCTGTCCCGGGGTACCTCCCAGGCGGTGGTGCGAGGATGACGGCCGTGGAGGCAAAAGAAAGGAGACATACCGATGGCAGAATGCTTGCTGTTGTTGTACGCGTATTCCGCCATCCACAGCACCTCGGACCAGTCCTTCTCCACCGTAAGCAGCAAACAACGGAGGTACTGCTCCATGGTATGGTTCGTTCGTTCGGCCTGGCCGTCCGTCTGGGGGTGGTACGCGGATGACAGGCGGACGTCCATCTCGAGGATCCTGCAGACCTCCTTCCAGAAGCGGGACACGAACTGCGAGCCCCTGTCCGTGATGACCACTGACGGAATGCCATGGAGACGAACCACTTCTTGCACAAAGCTCACGGCCAACTCCGCAGCGGTGGGCACCTTTGCCAAGGGTATGAAATGCGCCAGTTTGGAAAGGTGATCCACTATGGTAAGGACAGTGGTGTGTCCAGTCTTGGTGAGAGGGAGTTCTACCACGAAGTCCATAGAGATGGTGTGCCACGGACACGGTGGCACCGGGATGGCACGCAGTAGGCCAACAGGGGGTGTTGACCTGTTTTTTCCCAACAGACAAACGGCACAGTTCGTTACATGGGTTTTGGTGTCACTCGCCATTGTGGGCCACCAGAACTGTCTTTGCACTAGCTCAAGTGTCTTATGATAACCAGGGTGGCCAGAGAGGACGTGATCATGGCACATGCGGACTGCTTTTTGCTGACTGGGAACCCCTGGTAGGTACAACTGGTCCCCCCGAAACCACAACCCGTCCACACACGTCACTCCCTTGTGGCCCTCTGCCAGGACATCCGGATCCGCTTGCTTCAGGTCGTCTTTCACCTGTGTCATGAAGTCCGAGGAAGCCACTACGCCCTGGAAGTGCTGTTCCGAAATGATGGGAACCGGCTCGGTGTTGTCGGCCTCCTCCTCGGTTTCGTCCAACCGTGAAAGGGCGTCTGCTTTGGCGTTTTCTTTCCCAGGGCGGAAAGTGATTACAAAGTCGTATTCATTGAAGAATAAGGTCCATCGGAGCTGGCGGGCGGTGAGGGCACGTGCTGATCGTAAAAACTGGAGGTTCCTGTGGTCAGTGTAGATTGTTACCGTGTGTTTGGCGTCTTTTAGGAAGTGGCGCCATTCCTCAAAAGCGGTCTTGATTGCTAAAAGCTCCCTGTCGGACACAGTGTAATTACGTTCTGCCGGTTGGAGTTTTTTGGAGTAAAAGGCCACTGGATGCAGCTGTCCGGTATCGGTGTTTCGTTGGGACAATACGCCCCCTATGGCGTCCTTAGAGGCGTCTGCCTCTACTATGAAAGGTTGCTTGGTGTCCGGGTGTCCCAGAACTGGGGCTATGGTGAAACGCCTCTTCAGTTCGTGGAAAGCGCTGTCTGCCGTCTGATCCCAACTGAAACGCACCCCTTTGCGTAGCAAGCGTGTAATAGGAGCTACCATCCCAGAGAACCCTGTGATGAATCTACGGTAGTAGTTGGCAAATCCTAAGAACCGTTGAACCCCTTTTACCGACTCCGGAGGAGGCCATGACAATATGGCTTCCACTTTCTTGTTGTCCATGTGGATGCCTGCCGGAGTGATGATGTGCCCCAGGAACTCCACCGTAGTGACGTGAAACACGCTTTTCTCCATCTTCACATATAACCGGTGTTGTTCCAACCGTTGGAGGACGGAACGCACATGTTGTATGTGTTCTGCTTTAGACTGGGAGTAAATCAGGATGTCGTCTATATAGACGATGCAGAACACGTCTATGTAGTCCCGTAATACCTCATCGATGAAGAACTGGAACGCTGCGGGGGCATTACAGAGACCGAAAGGCATGACCTGATATTCGAATAGACCAAACTTCGTCCGGAAGGCGGTCTTCCATTCGTCACCCTTTCGGACTCTGACAAGATGGTAAGCACCCCGTAGGTCAAGCTTGGTATACACTGAGGCGTCTTTGACCTGATCCAGGAGGTTGGAAATCAACGGTAGCGGGTAACGGTTTTTTACTGTGATGGCGTTTATCGCCCGAAAGTCTATGCAGGTCCTCAGATCACCCTCCTTCTTCGATACGAAGAAGAGAGAAGAGGACACCGGAGACCTGGAATGACGAATGAATCCGTTGTCCAAAAACTCGTCCAAATACGATCGTAGGTGGATGTTCTCTTTTTCCGTGAGGGAATATATCCTGCTGCATGGCAACTTAGAGCCGGGGATCAAATCTATTCGGCAGTCAAACGGCCGATGTGGTGGCAGGGTGTTGGCTCCTTTTTTGTCGAATACCTCTGCCAGGTCTTGATATTCCTCCGGTATGGCTGCTTGGGAAACCATCCCCATACCTTGTAACGGCAGCGTTCTTGCTTGTATGAAGCGAGCTCCCCCAAGGACATCCTGCGCATAACAGGTTCCACAGCAATGCTCCGAATCCAGATGTATGATTCTGGACACCCAATCAATGCGTGGATTGTGCTTCACCAACCACGGTAATCCGAGAATAACCTTGAATTGAGGGGCGTCTATGACGTCAAAGCAGATGGCCTCTGTATGGTGGTTCTCAAAGACCATGGACATGTTCTCGGTTTGCTGCCGGATCGGGCTGGACGTCAGGTCTGTGCCATCCACAGCCTTAACGGTTTCGGGTTGTGCTTTCGACACGGTGTTGATGCCCAACGTACGTGAATAAACGGTGTCGATAAAGCAACCGGTTGCACCAGAATCCACCATAGCGGTCACCAACCAGGAGTCGTCTGCCTGGTTTCGTAAGGTTACTTCTACCCCTATGTGGTGGCTGCCATCAAACACCGCAGGGATCGCTGAGGAAAAAGATGAAGAACCCAGAGGACGGATCCCCATGTCTACTGGGTTGTCTCGTTTCCCGACTTGTCACCCTTGGTGATGGGCAACACGAACGGCCTTCTACCACGTGGTTTCGTTGGTTTCACCGGACATTCCCTGACAAAGTGTCCACTTTTACCGCAGTATAAGCATTGGTTCTGTCTCCTTCTTTTCTCTCTTGCTTGGCTAGTCAGTGGTCCTTTGATGCCCCCGATCTGCATGGGTTCCGGGGCCTCGCTCGGGAGTGTGGATTCATCTTTGGCTTTTTCACCACCCTTATCTCCCATGGATAAGAAACGGTTGTCACTACCTTTTCCTTTCTCTGTTCTCCTTTCTAGTAGTCGAAAGTTCATCTTTACCACCATATTGATGAACGGGCCTATTTCTTCAGGCGGATCGGGATACTGTGATATGAGGTCCTTGAGATCATCGCGTAATCCCGATAAAATACGGACACCTTCTTATCCTCTGGCCAATGGGATTCGATAACCAACCTGTTGAACGTGGTGATGTAATGAAGGAGATCCTGGTTACCTTGTTTGTGATTAAGCAACTCGTTATCAGCAGCTTGCACAAAGGTGTGCCGGGCGAACATGCGTCGCATGGCTTCTTGGAATGTCGGCAGGTGGTGTAACATGGGTTCATCGTTGTCCACTAAGGCAATGGACCATTGGGCGGCGTCTCCGCCCATGTAGGACAGGATGAAGGCTACTTTGGATGAGTCGTCAGGAAAAGCCGTGGTTCTGGCCATGAAATGCAAATTACATTGATGGATGAAGATGCCGTACTTAGTGCTGTCCCCGTAGAAGCGTTCAGGTGGTGCCAGCTGTACAGGATGTGGCGTGATCACTTGTATGGCGGGGTTCGGAGAGGTGGTGGTGGAGGACCCCCCAAAGGTAAACGTAGGCTGCCTCAACAGACCTTCTTGTAACACTCTGGAACTAGGGGTGGTTCCCCATGGATTGGTAACCCCTGATGCCATTTGGCCCTGTAGGGCAGTGATGTCATGGCGTAAGGTGAGGTTCTCGGCTTGCATAGCAGCCAACATGGCCGCTATGTCGCTTAATGTAACCTCTGGGTCGCCCATGTCGTCTGGGTGGAATAGAAATCGTGGGCTTCGGATTCTGTCGTGTACCTCACAAGACTCACCTTTTGCTTGCGAGGTGATTCCGCAGAGACGACAAGAGCACCCGTCCCTGTACCCACCTGACCCTCGTGAATAGTAGGAACCAACGGGAATGAGATGGACGCAGGGAAGGGAGCCAGAAAGGACGTAGCGGCTTGGTGTAGGAGTATCCTGGGGCCCTATGGAAGACAGGAAGGACTAGATCAATAAGGAATCCCAACCCCTGTTCTACAGCACCCACGCTAACCCACACACAGAAAGAAGGTCGTTCCGGGGACTCACCGATGCTTCTTCGGACCAGGGCACCCAGAATCAGCGCTGCTCCTGGCGATGAGCTCCTGGACACTACTCCTTCCGTAAATCAAAGTAAAGCGCTCCTGCGCCTGTGTGTCAAAAGAAAAGTCAAACCATGCGCAAAGGTGTTCTTGCGCAAGAAAGTGGCAAACTAAGGGGGCAAGCTATAACAATGGCAACGTAGGTGCTAGAACACAGTTCCAGAATGAAATGGGTACTTTGTCACAGTAGCGCTCCTGCGCTATGGACTCTTCAGTACCACCTAAGCGCACCCACGCTGAATGAAGCAAAAACCAAGAGTATCCCACCAACGCTTCTGCGTTGTAGGATTGAAGCAAACCCCCAAGCGCTCCTGCGCTAACAAACGAAAGTATCCCTCAAGCGCTCCTGCGCTAACAAACGAAAGTATCCCTCAAGCGCTCCTGCGCTATGTAGACTTAAATGCTCCCTAAGCGCTCCTGCGCTAAACGAACAAAAGGTATCCAACAACGTGAAACAAATATCCCATGAGCACACCTGCGCTCTGGGATTCAGGCAGCCTCTAAGGCGGGGGCGCTCCAGCGCGGTGAGAAGGATGCACTTACACGCCTCCAACTGCACTGGAACCAGGTTACTGGAGTCGCGTCTCGACTCGGAACTCGGCGTTCACGTCTCAGGGGGATTCGGATGAATCCGAAGCACGGAGCCGGCGGGAAACGCGCAGTTTAAGCGTTTCCCCCGGAAGTGTTTCTCCGACCTCTCGTGCGCCGCAACCACTAGACCGGGACTCACCCTCCAACCGGAAGTGAGTCTCCCGGTGTTTCTGTGTGCGCGTTTGCGGGGCACCTGACAACGGGCAACACTACCAGTTCAAAGTGCTCCCATTCGGGGTCACAACAGCACCAAGGGTATTCACCAAGTGCCTAGCCGTAGTGGCGGCACACCTCAGAAGACAGCACATTCACGTCTTCCCATATTTGGACGACTGGCTAATAAAAGCCACGTCCTACAACCAATGTGTACATCACACCGCCACTACAATCCAACTACTTCACCAGCTAGGCTTCACAGTGAACCACCAAAAGTCCCAGCTAATACCATCCCACACAAAGCAATACCTCGGTGCCACCATACACACCTCAAAAGCCATAGCCTACCCCAATCCTGTCAGGATTGCAAGTATTCAGGCTTTGCGTCAAAGATTCATACCTCAACACTCTCTCCCAGCAAGAGTGTTTATGCAACTGATAGTGATGATGGCCTCTTGCATTTTCATAGTGCCTCATGCAAGACTCCAGATGCGCCCACTCCAAGAGTGCTTAGCGCGCCAATGGAACCAGGCCCAGGGGCAACTGACAGATCTGGTGTTGGTAGACGGTCGCACCCATCGCTCTCTGCAGTGGTGGAACACCACAAATCTTTCCAGAGGTCGACCGTTCCTGGACCCGGTTCCACAAATAATCCTAACAGACGCATCGCTCTCCGACTGGGGAGCTCATCCACTACACCTCACAGTGCAGGGCACATGGACGCCGCAACAAAAGTTACTCCATATCAACCATCTGGAGTTACTGGCAATCTTTCTAGCCCTAAAATCCTTTCAGACACAGATTTCAGGCAAGGCAGTCCTTATTCGCACAGACAACATGACGGCCATGTACTACATTCAAAAGCAAGGCGGCACACACTCTCCACAGCTCTCTCAACTAGCACAGAGCATATGGAGATGGGCAATTCCACACAAAATCTTTCTCCTAGCCCAACATGTCCCAGGAGTCCAAAACACCATGGCAGATCTGCTCAGCAGACAGACGCAGCAGATCCACGAGTGGGAACTTCACCCGCAGGTTCTTCACCCGTTCTTTCAGATGTGGGGGCATCCACAGATGGACCTATTCGCCACCCACGAAAACAAAAAATGCCCAAGCTTCGCCGCCAGATACCCACACCCATTGTCCAAAGGCAATGCAATATGAATGAACTGGTCAGGCAAATTTGCATACGCTTTTCCACCTCTCCCACTAATTCCATTAGTGGTGCGAAAGCTACAGCAGCACTCCCTCACACTGATTCTAGTAGCTCCAACATGGGCCAGACAACCGTGGTACACCACGCTGCTGGAACTCTCGGTAGTGCCACACCAAAAGTTACACCTCTCACCATGCCTCCTAACCCAGAACCATGGACAGATCAGACACCCGGACCCAGCTCAGCTCAATCTTGCGATCTGGCTCCTGAGATCCTAGAATTCAGATACCTTAACCTTCCCCCCGACTGTATGAACGTCATCAGAGAAGCTAGACGCCCTACCACTAGAGCCTGCTACGCTGCCAAATGGAAAAGATTTGTTGTTTATTGCCATAACAACACAATCAACCCTCTACACGCATCTATACAGCACATCATATGCTACTTACTCCATCTACAAAGGTGTAACCTGGCATATACATCCATTCGGCTACACCTCGCAGCAATTGCCGCTTACCTACAAAACAGACAGCACCTATCACTTTTCAGAGTGCCTGCCATTAAAGCCTTCATGGAAGGCCTCAAACGGATAATTCCCCCCAGAGTACCACCCTCACCTGTGTGGAACTTAAATATAGTTCTCACAAGGCTAATGAGACCACCTTTCGAACCTTTGCATAAATGCGAACTGCAATTTCTCACATGGAAAACAGCTTTCCTTGTAGCCATCACTTCCCTTAGAAGGGTCAGTGAGATACAAGCACTTACTATACAAGAACCTTTTCTCCAAATGCACCCGAACAAGGTTGTCCTCCGTACCAACCCAAAATTCCTACCCAAAGTCATTTCACCCTTTCATCTAAAACAATTGGTAGAATTCCCTTTTTTTTTTCTCGCAACCTCATACTGTTGCAGAAAGGGCTCTACACACACTGGATGTTAAAAGGGCCTTACTTTACTATATCCAGAGAACACAACCTTTCAGAAACACAAAACAACTGTTTGTCTCCTTCTCTCCACCACATAAAGGCAACCCCATCTCTAAATCAGGGATAGCTAGGTGGATTGTAAAATGCATACAAATTTGCTACCAGAAAGCAAAACGCACGCTATCTGTTCCCCCTAAAGCCCACTCTACAAGAAAGATAGGGGCTTCTATGGGTTTTCTATGGAACATCCCATTAGATGATATCTGCAAAGCAGCTTCATGGTCAACACCGCAAACTTTCACTAAACATTACTGTGTAGATGTGCATACCAAGCAACAAGCTAGTGTGGGCCAGGCTGTACTAAAAACACTATTTCAAACCACTGCAACAGATACCGGTGGTCGACGCTAGGGTTGGGAACTGCTATATAGTCTATGCAAAAGTGTGTAATCTGCAGCTCATATGCCTCGAACGGAATATGCTACTTACCAGTATGCATCTGTTCTTGGCATGTAGAGCTGCAGATCTACACACACCCACCCGCCTCCCCGGCTACCTGTATCTGTTCCAGTCTATCTTATTTAGATACAACATACATGGGTTTCTTCACTGTTATTACGACGCTCCATCTTTCCCTGTTGGCGAAAAACAATCTGAGGATGGAGCCGAAGCCCATGCGCAATACGATGCAAGGGAGGAGTCACCGACCTCGTGACTTCCAAAGACTTTCCAAGAGGAAAAACAAACTGCAAACATCCGGGCCCAACACCAGATGGCGATCTATGCAAAAGTGTGTAGATCTGCAGCTCTACATGCCAAGAACAGATGCATACTGGTAAGTAGCATATTCCTTCTTTGGCAATTATGCCTGCTCCATACAAAGCTTCTTTACCTTACATTTTCCAAGATTTTGTTCCCGAAATTTTCCTCTTTTCAAGTTTCTGAACAAATTTATGGGAATATATCAGTTTGTGATTGGTAATCGGGTTATTTTGAGGTTGTTCTTTTTTTGAAAAAAATTAAGAAGGATGATTGATCTGACCTCTCAATACTGAGGAAATACAGAAATGTATTTTCAAAATTTGGATGGCTGTTTATTGGTGGGGCCCTCAATGCTTCCACTGTGTGTAGTTATATACTCCTTCGGGAGTGCTGGTTCAGTGTATCCGTGACGTTGAGCAACTGTGGAGTGTGTAGCTACTTCATCTAACTCAAAGTCAGAAGCATTTGTATAAAATGTTATTTCTTGCAAAGTAGTCATTTAAATTGAGGTTATCTCAGTTTCTGATTCATAGTAAACCAAGGCAGTAATTAAAACTGTTGGGGTTGTCCAACATGCAGCACCAGGCTCTTCCATCGAAGAACTGGAATGGGTGCTATATAAGTTGGCACAAACACTTGTTTATCGGGCTTCTTTTTTGAACCAGCTTACTCACTTTCGAGCAGCTTTAGAAACCTTATCTCCACCAGTGGTGGATTTGGAATGCTTCAACTTCGATAGCTTGTCTCGAACCCAGGGATCTCCAAACTTTTCTGTACTGAGAGCTACTTATGTTCAATGAAACTCACTGAGAGCTACTAATCTTATTTTTGTTGCATAAACTCAATTTTTTTATTCATATATTAATTAAACAAAGCAAAAGCTATCTAACTTATTCAGCTCGTACAGAGTTGAGCTACTCAGAGATTGCTGGAAAGCGACAGTAGCTCACGAGCTAGTGGTTGGAGACCCCTGCTCTAACCTATTGGATCTAAGACATTCAAACATTGGCCCAGGTCAAATTCTTTTTCTTCCACCACCTATCCAGGACTATCAATATTGGGCACATACATGGGCATTCCCAAAAATATCTTATATGGAATGTGACCACCATAATCTAAACCAGAGGGAGGGAGAGCATGGGCTGCTGTTTTTGAAAATGGGAGCGGGGAACAAGAGTGGTTTTATCTTCCTTGGGGCCTGCAGGTGAAGACGTACTGATATAGAGAGCTTGTTGATGCGGTGGATCATGAAAAGGTTGGTGTCCAGGGTAATAACAAGTTAAGAGATAGTGGGAGAGAGTGACAGGGTAAAGTTTGATATTTGGGTTCTATTTTAGTCTGGAGTGAAGGACTCCTTGACCCATGGGCAGAAAAAGGGATACATTTAGACGTTTGTGGGCTTAACATGAAATAGTTCTCAGATAGCTAACACTGCGTCTTGAGCAGGACTGAACGCAAAGTATAAATTTCACACAGAGGGGGTTTTAATGTTAACTTGGGCGTAATCCACGTACCTTGGCAAATTTTGCTTTCATCCCAGTTCTTAAGTGTGTCAGAAAATACCTCACAGCTGGTGCTGACAGGAGATGTAGAAGTCGGGATCGATAGGATTCTGTTGTTGAACTGAGACACGTATCAGGATTGTTTGGTGTTGATAACGGAGAGAATTTAGAAACAGGGAAGCCGTTGAGATGGACAAATGTAAAATTGAGTCCCTAGAAGGGTTTGAAGAGCGTGAATTCAGGCAAAAAGGGTGCTTTGTAGGAGTTTATTAGGAAACCGGGATTTAAATGTCCTTTTGGATGGTGTATTGTTGTCCTTGAAAGTCTTTAGGGATTGCTTTTTTTCCTTTCCCCAGTCATTTGTTTTTTCATTTTTTTTTGTCAACAGAAAAGTTGCATTCTGGAATTTCCAGTTTCCTTCTTTTGTTTTATTCATTTCATTGAAATAAACAAAACTAGAAATGAATCCAACAGTAATCAAAGATATTAGATCATGCAAAAGCCCCACAGAGTAGCAAGATAATGCGAGATCATTATATAATCATGATCCAACCCGCCTACATAATCATGATCCACCCGCCTCCCCTTCCCCCCAAAATTAATTTCCCCCCTCATGGCAGAAGATCTATATCTACGTGGTAGCATGGCTCCATCACCTCTCCATAACCGCTACATAATATATAGAGTTATACCCATGACTTAGACTCATAAAGATTCCCAGCGTAAGCTTGGAAAAGTCCCCAAAAATCTCTCGGCCTGGAGGTGGGCAGAAGCAACTCAGCATTTGACTCTGCCAATTCGCTACACGTAATCATGTCCCTCCACCAACACTTGAAATCAGGAGAACCTGCACTCCCCCATGTCAATGCAACCTGTCTCCGACCTAGAAGGGATGCCTTCACCAACAGCTTCCTATAGCTTCCTATAGTGCTTCGGACATCCATCTCACTCCCTAGTAGGAGTAACAGAGGAGTAATGAGGGTCACACACTATCTACTACGATAACCAGGGTCCCCGTTACTTGAGCCCAAAAGGCCGCAATTTGGGGACACAACCATGCAAGATAAAGAAAGTCTGCAGCAGGGGCAGCACACCTACGACATGTAGGGTCAGACGACATGCCATGTTTCAACATAGCAACTGGAGTATAATATGCCCTATGTAAGTTCTTAGAATGAATCAATCGATATTTCGCATCTTTTATGAGAGCACAGCAAAAGGTCCATTGTTTATCAGTAATATCATGACCCAGATTTGCAGACCATTGCATACAGGCATGCCATTCCGGTTCTGAGGTAGCCCGAGAGAGCATAGTGTACATGTAAATGACAATTGGCTTAAATTAGGGATTCATCAATAGGAAGGACAGAGGTTTCCAAACCGGGGCAACCAGAACGTGGGGGAGCAGCTGTTTTAAGACATGTTTGAGGTTGTAATAGCTGAACATATCTACCATAGGAGAAGAAGCAGAGTCAACAATGACCTCCAATGGGTGGAAAGCACGATTGGGGAACAAGTCTCCCATGTTTTAAGCTGTTTGCACCGCAACATGGGAAAACGCTATAGTGAGAATCAGTATGGGAATACAGATAATGAACTGCTGATGTGCTTTGAATGAGTGTGCCCTGGACTCCTGCAAATCAGGTTTCCCTAAAACTGCATTGAAAACAAAACCCAATTGGCATCTCTGGCCATAGGCCAGCCCCTGGTAAATGGCACCACAGGTACCAAGGGCACTGTGACCAGGGAAGGCCTCTAAGGGCTGCAGCTCTTATTGAGCCACCCTTAGAGGTCCTTTACCTTTTACACTCACACACTGCCTTTGCGGGCTGCGTGTTTTGGTGCAGAACAAAGTGAAAAGTCGACATGGCACACATCCCTGTGTGCCATGCCCACAACCCACTGCCCTGGCATAGATCAGTCACCCCTCTAGCAGGGTGCACTATACCAGTGGTGAGAGTACAGGTGCATGAGCCCTGTACCCCTAAAAGTTCTAAGTCCATTCTTAGACATTGTAAGTGCAGTGCTGCTATTACGAGTATATGGTGCTGGGAGTCTGTCATTAAGAACTCCACAGCCCCATAAGGGCTACACTGAAAACTGAGAAGTTTGGTATCAAACTTTTCAGCACAGTAAACCCACACTGATGCTAGTGTGGATGCTAGTGTGGGATTTAATGAAAAATGCACACAGAGGGCATCTTAGAGATGCCCCCTGAAAAACAACCTACCACTAGCGTCCAGGCTGAGTGGCTGCTTTCAGCTGCCACCACCAGGCATGTTTCTGGACCCCTGGGTTGAGAGCCTGCTGCTCCCGGGGGCAGGAAACAATGCACATCCTGGGACGAGGTGCCAAGCCTCCTCCCCAGGATGGGCAGGGTCCACGAAGCTTAAGCTTCAAAGGCTTGCCACTTTTGTGAGGTTCCCCAGACCACTTGCTGCTTTCAGCAACTGGTACCCACTGGTTCTTACCCCCACTTTGGGAGGGAGAACCGGCGGGAAAAACAAGTGAAGAGAGGTGTGCCCACCTCTGCCAACTCCACCCCTCAGGTGGGGGAGGCAAGGTGAAGCACAACTCTCAGTCCCTGTAGTGTAGTTCCTATTTCTCTTATAGGCTCTACGCATTGGAATAATATACACTATAGTTTTTGCATAGGACGAAGGTCAGTATGCCCCTATCGAGTACATTAAACTTAATGTTCGAGGCATATGAGCTGCAGATTACACACTTTTGCATAGATCGCCTTCTGGTGTTGGGCCCGGATGTTTGCAGTTTGTTTTTCCTCTTGGAAAGTCTTTGGAAGTCACGAGGTCGGTGACTCCTCCTTTGGATCGTATTGCGCATGGGCTTCGGCTCCATCCTCAGATTGTTTTTTTCCGCCATCTGGCTCGGATGTAATCTTCGCGCTCCGGTTCAGAACAGCTTCCAGTTCGACGATCGACGCACAATCCTCACCCCAAATCACAGTTTTGTTTCGATCCGATCTCTTCAATCAACGCGCCTTCTCATCGGCACAAACCTTCGGTTCCAGTCGTCGACGGCGGCCTTCGGGCCTACCCAAGCTCCGGTCCCGGCTCATGGAAAGAACTCCATTTAAAAAGTGCCCTCGATGTGGGTCCAAATTCCCCCACACCGATCTCCACTAGGTATGCAACCTCTGCCTCTCCCCTGAACACGAGACTCGAGACTGTCCGCCCTGTAAGTCTTTCCGATCCAAAAAGACTATTCGGGACCGAAGAGCCAGAAGGAACATGGCACACTCCTCGACCTCCATTCCAGTCGACATCTTTGGAGACGACATCGACGATCCGGGACAGCATTGCACCGAAGAGGACCTCATCAGCGCTTCCGAGGTCGACGAGTCAGATGTGGAAGACATCACTCCGGCGCAGAGGGTCGTGAGTACCAATCTGCCCCCCCCCCACACCCACGCCGACACCCAAAAAGGCTTCGGTCACGCCTTCGCCTCCGGGCCTAAGCAAGACCAGAGACACTGCTTCACACACCCCACCGTCGGGCCCGGTGAAGAAGCCAAGTAAGCCTTCCGGTGGCTCGGGCTCGAGCCAGCCTACCAGCGGTGCCGAGAAACGCACTTCGGCACCGAAAAAGAAACCGGCCTCCACCTCGACACCGAGCTCCGCACCAAATCCCTCGGGGTCGAAACCCAGCTCTTCGGTACCGACCAAACCACACAAGGCCACCGGCACGACGCTTCCAAGCCGAAGCCCATCTCGGCGCCGACCAAGAGACCGGAGGTTCCCAAGCCGGGTTCTAAGCAACAAACCGGCACAGATAAACCTAAAAAGACATCGGCCCGACGCCTTTGACGCCGAAGGACCAAATAACCTCACCAGAACTATTTACACCGGATCCCTTGCAAAAAACTCTCACCAAGGATCCAAAAACTGGACATTTGACACTCTCTACCAAAAACGCCTCCACCTCCGAAAAGGAAGGACTCTGCTACCTCTCCGTTCAGAATACCTTCCCCTCCCCCTCCACCTCACTCCCCACCTTCACCCCCTCCGCCCTCTCCACCCCCACCTCATCGTTCTCCGACCCCGTCTCCAGACAATGATGATCAGGGGGACCCATATCATGAAATAGGGGACGTGCCACAGGACCCCACCCCTACAGGATCCCCAGACCCATGGGACGATTATAATATTCCAGATATCCCCAACGTCCCACAAGACGATCTTTACTCTTCTAGGCCATCTCCACCAGAAGATTCATTAGGGTTCAACCATCTTCCTCAAAGGACAGCACATTATCACGAGGTGGACTTGCACACCGACCCCGTGGAGGAAGATTTCCTCCTAGACACATTTGATACCGCACAAAGGTCCACCGCCATACTGCCCATGCTCAAAGGAGTGGTAAAGCATGCAACAGAAGTTTTTAAGGACCCAGTTAGAGCCAGGGTCATTAACCCACGTATTGAAAAAAAAATACAAACCGGCACCCTCGGATCCCTCCTACATCAGAGGACCAGTGCCACTAGATTCTTTAGTAGTATCTACTGCACGTAAGAGGGCAAATTCACAAGCGTCAGGTGATGCACCACCACCTGACAAAGAATCAAAACTGCTAGATGCATCAGGCAAACGCACAGCATCCCAGGCGGCCAACATATGGCGTATAGCAAACACTCAGGCACTACTGGCCAGATATGACAGGGCGCATTATGACGAATTAGAAAGCATAATGCACCTTCTCCCTGAAAAATATAAAGCTATGGCCAACGAGTTAATTCAAGAGGGTAAAGCAATCACAAATCCCTCCATATGTTGTGCCCTAGATGCAGCAGACACAGCCTCCAGGGCCATTAACACCAGCGTCCTCCTCCGTCGCCATGCTTGGCTAAGGGTATCTGGTTTTAAACCAGAAGTACAAGCCTCCATCCTTAACCATCCCTTTGACCAGGAACATCTATTTGGGCTAAAGATGGATGAGGCCTTAGAAAAAATGAAAAAAGACACGGATACCGCAAAATCCATGGGGGCCTTACAGTCACACCCGCCCAGACGCTCCTTACGCCGCTCCTCCTTTCGGAGTACATCCAGAGGCTACTCCTCAGACACAGCGTCAACATCATATAAGTCCCCTACTCAGACCACCTTTACAAAAGGTTATCAAAGAGGCGGCTACAGGGGTAACAACAACAAGGGCAGAGGCAAAACAAACAACGCCCGTTCTGCCACACCTCCTACCCAATGACTTCTCCCCGCTCCCCCCAGATCATTCCACTCCGGTCGGGGGCAGACTCCAAAATTTCCTTCATGTCTGGGCGTCCATCACCTCAGACAAATGGGTTGTGAGTAGTTGGCCTGATATGATGTCACTAATTCTAGTGTACACCCTGTATCAGTCCAAACAACCCTTATGGTGATTGGTTGTAAAGTCAACCTTATAGACCAGCTATCCTAGTGGTAGCATGGACAAGAGCAGTCTTAGGCTTAACTCTGTATGGCATGTGAAGCCAGCTGTTATACCATTTGTAATTCCTTGAATACCAAATGAAAGGACACCACAACAGATATATATAAAAATAGAATTTATTTATTCTAGTCAAACCCTCAACACTCTTTATGAGATTAGAGGTAAGTACAACACAGTCTTATTTAAGCATACATTAAGTCACACAGGTAAGTAATACAGTTAGGCCCTGGGGGCCACGCAAACCATATACTAAGTGGTATAAGAACCACTGTCACGAACACAGGATAGGCCTAGGCCTAGGGAATCGCTGGGGCTACACTATACTACCAAAGGTTAGGAAGTGGGAGGCCCACGGGATTCAGGTGCAGAGTGGAAACACTCACGCGTAATGCGTAAAAGTCGATAGAAATAGTAGTTATTAGAATTTAACAGTTTTAGGACATTTCTGGAATAGCTAGGAAGTCGAGACTCGGAAACTAGACCCTAGGATAGTCAAAACCCTTGTGAGCACCGGAGTACTCACGTTACCTAGCCCACAGGCTGTGGGTGCATAGGTGTGAACTTGCGTCGGGTTTCGTCGTTGACTTCTATGGATGCCTGAAGGAAAGTTGCTGACAGGCAGTCAGTGAAGAGTGTCCGGTGGATCCCAAGGATGGATTCGAGAAAGAAGGATACCTGCAAGCAGAAGGGATAGAGTCTAGGTCACCAGCCAGGAGCCAGGAAGGAGCCAGGAAGGAACCAGGCGATGTCGTGAAGATGCAGGTGAAGAGGTGAAGCTTGTTGCAGCAGCCATGGGTACCAGGAGGCGTTGAGGACGACCAGGACCACGAGATGAGCTGTCCCACGAAGGCTTTTGCTGTCGGCGGCGTCGATGTAGAGCTAGGACCCAACAAGCCTTGGCAAGCGGAACCCACGCAGAATGGAGGACTTGCTTCTGGTGCAGACCAGGAAGGTCTGGGGTGCTTCTCTTTCACAGAGGAGCGCGTGCCAGTCTGGAGGAGCCGGACCAGCAAGTTGAAAACAAAGGTTCGTCGTCGTAGAGGCTACTAGCCAACGGGCCAGCAACCGGACAACACGTCGAGCAACTCGGGTGCAGAAGGGCCCCACGCAGAACACGTGAATTGTGGGGAGCTGATCTTCTTTGCAGATGGTGCTCGGGATTGGGGCTTCTCAATTCCCCAAGCACAGCCTCGAGGAAGCCTCAGAAGTTGCGCTGGTCAGTTACTAGCCACTTTTCCCAAGTCGCCGGTCCCACGTCCCTCGTCGCCTCCACGGGTCTCAGCTTTGCTGTAGATATGGATCTGGTTCAGAGGTGTCTGGAAGTCTCGGCGCTGGTCAGTCTCTGCAGTCGTCCCTCGCAGGATTCAGTCGCAAAGCAAGCAGCGGTCGCTGGATGGTGCCTGGTTGCCCAGGGTGGTCACTCCTTGGCCACAAGGGAGATTTCTTCAGTCTTCTTCCTGAGGTCGAATGTCGAAGGTCCAGAGTTTCTGTTCAAGTTGCAGATTCAGGTTAATCTAATTTTGCAGGTCTCAGCTACCTACTGATATACTGGGCTAGTGGGCTGGGCTACCTGCAAGGTCCCTCCTATGGGTGGGACCAGGAAGGTCCAGTTTCGCGCCAGAGCTGGGGCTGGAGTGCCCCAGCACCGGTTTGAACTGGACTATGCATGGAGCTCCTTGTGTGCCCCAGGCATGTCTCATTCCTTTCAGCCCTCCCTGCCCCAATACACTAAAGTCTTTCTGGGGAGGTGCTAGCACCTCCCCAAGCAGGAAACCTATTGTCCAGGCCTCCCTGGCTGGGAGAGCTCCCAGCTGCAGGAGGTCAGACTCGTGTCTGTGGCAGCAGCATCCATTTTGTGATGCTGAGGCTTTGGTCAGAGTTACACAGCAAAGTAGGATTTTAACATGTCTCTCCCTCTAGAAGGGAGGAATAATATCCTCATCACCAGAAATGGTATGGGGGTATTATTCCAAAGTGTTAGACACCTTACACGACATGTTTTGATAAAGCCAAACCATAGTTACCATAACTGTTTAAGATTATAAGGTACTTTAAGAGTATATGGTAGGCTATATCATAGAACAGCTATAAGGACATGGTTCCTAAAGCTGCAGACAGGCTCAGCTCATGCTAGAGCACCAACTCACATGTTACCAAGCACTCTGCCTCCAGGATTGTTAAGGCCTGCCATAGGAGTGGCTGATAGGTACACATGTGTCTATATATAAGGTAGGTATAGGAATACTACACCTAAGCAAGGGGTGATTACACGACCTTGCCCCAGCTGAGTGATCAGCCAGTTGTGTCTGATTGGAAGGCCAGGCCAGGGGTGGCAAAATACATGCTGCAGCCCCTGGGAGGCCTAGGGTACACCTATGCCCTGGGTACCTAGGGTACACTGTACAGAGTCCAATAAGGTGACCCTTACCAATTGGGTATGTACCTAGGGTACATGGAGTCCATTTTAAAGAGAGAGCAGACAGCCTGAGACCCTGAATGGCAGGATCTCAGGCCAACTAAGTCGAAAAACCAGCTAGACACTAGGCAAAAAGTTGGGGGTAACCATAGTCAGATATCCACCTTCCTACATGGGTGACTCAAATAATTCGGTCAGGCTACTGCCTAGAACTAACATCTACCCCCCCAAACATTCCACCCAGGCAACGCCCAATGTCACAAGAACATTCAAAATTTCTGAAGCAGGAGGTAATCTCCCTTCTACAAAAACAGGCAATAGAACACGTTCCTGTCAATCAACAAAATATGGGGGTCTACTCCCTATATTTTCTCATACCAAAAAGGGACGAGACTCTACGACCTAAACACATACATACACTCAGACCATTTTCATATGGTAACGCTTTAACAGGTACTTCCGCTCCTCTCCCAAAACGACTTCCTCACCACTCTGGACTTGAAAGACGCATACTTCCACATTCCAGTGCACCATGCTCACAGAAAGTACCTCAGATTTGTAGTGGACGGCCAACACTGCCAATTCAAAGTGCTCCAGTTCGGAGTCACAACAGCACCACAGGTATTCACCAAGTGTCTAGCAGTGGTGGCGGCACACTTGAGAAGACAGCACATTCACGTCTTCCCATACCTAGACGATTGGCTGATAAAAGCCACGTCATACAATCAGTGTGTACAACACACCTCCACCACAATCGAACTACTTCACCAACTAGGTTTCACGGTGAACCACCAAAAGTCTCAGCTACAACCATCCCATATAAAACAATACCTCGGTGCCACCATAGATACCTCAAAAGCGATAGCCTACCCCAATCCGGCCAGGATTGCAAGCATTCAGGCTTTACGACACAAATTCATACCTCAACACTCCCTTCCAGCACGAGTGTTCATGCAACTAATAGGGATGATGGCCTCTTGCATTTTCATATTGCCCCACGCAAGACTCCAGATCCGTCCTCTCCAAGAGTGCTTAGCGCAACAATGGAACCAGGCCCAGGGTCAATGAACATATCTGGTGTTGGTAGACGGTCGCACCCATCGCTCTCTGCAGTGGTTGAACACCACAAACCTTTCCAAAGGTCGACCGTTCCTGGACCCGTTTCCCCAAATAATACTGACAACGGACGCATCACTCTCCGGCTGGGGAGCTCACCTATTACATCTCACCGTGCAGGGCACATTGACGCCTCAACAAAAGTTACTCCATATCAACCATCTGGAGTTACTAGCAATCTTTTTAGCCCTAAAATCTTTTCAAACACAGATTTCAGGCAAGGCAGTCCTCATTCGCACAGACAACATGATGGCCATGTATTATATACAAAAACAAGGCGGCACACACTCTCCACAGCTCTCTCAATTAGCACAGAGCATATGTAGATGGGTAATTCCCCACAAAATCCTTCTCCTAGCTCAACATGTCCCAGGAGCCCAAAACACCGTGGCAGATCTGCTCAGCAGACAGACACAACAAATCCACGAGTGGGAACTTCACCCACAAGTTCTTCATCCGTTCTTTCAAATGTGGGGGCATCCACAGATAGACCTCTTTGCCACCCACGAAAACACAAAATGCCCAAGCTTCGCCGCCAGATACCCACACCCATTGTCCAAAGGAAATGCGATATGGATGAACTGGTCAGGAAAATTTGCGTACGCTTTTCCGCCTCTCCCACTCATTCCATTAGTGGTGCGCAAACTACAATAACACTCCCTCACACTAATCCTAGTAGCTCCAACGTGGGCCAGAAAACCGTGGTACACCATGCTGCTGGAACTCTCTGTAGTACCACACCAAAAACTACACCTCTCACCATGCCTCCTAACCCAGAACCATGGAGACATCAGACACCTGGACCCAGCTCAGCTCAACCTTGCGATCTGGCTCCTGAAATCCTAGAATTTGGGTACCTAAATCTTCCCCCTGACTATATGAACGTCATCAGAGAAGCTAGACGACCTACCACTAGAGCTTGCTACGCTGCCAAGTGGAAAAGATTTGTTGTTTATTGCCATAACAACACAATCAACCCTCTAGACTTATCCATACAGCACATCATATGCTACTTGCTCCATCTACAAAGGTGTAACCTAGCATATACATCCATTCGGCTACACCTCGCAGCAATTGCCGCTTACCTACAGAACAGACAGCACCTATCACTTTTCAGAGTGCCTGCCATTAAAGCCTTCATGGAAGGCCTCAAACGAATAATCCCCCCCAGAGTACCACCCTCACCTGTGTGGAACTTAAATATAGTTCTCACAAGGCAAATGGGACCGCCTTTCGAACCTTTGCATAAATGTGAACTGCAATTTCTCACATGGAAAACCGCTTTTCTTGTAGCCATCACTTCCCTTAGAAGGGTCAGTGAGATACAAGCATTTACTATACAAGAACCTTTTCTCCAAATGCACCAGAACAAGGTTGTCCTCCGTACCAACCCAAAATTCCTACCCAAAGTCATTTCCCCCTTCCATCTAAACCAATCGGTAGAATTACCGGTTTTTTTCTCGCAACCTCAAACTGTTGCAGAAAGGGCTCTACACACGCTAGATGTTAAAAGGGCCTTACTTTACTATATCCAGAGAACACAACCTTTCAGAAAGACCAAACAACTGTTTGTCTCTTTCTCTCCACCACACAAAGGCAACCCCATCTCTAAATCAGGGATAGCTAGGTGGATTGTAAAATGCATACAGATTTGCTACCACAAGGCAAAACGAACGCTATCTGTTCCCCCTAAAGCCCACTCTACACGAAAGATAGGGGCTTCTATGGCTTTTCTAGGGAACATCCCATTAGATGATATCTGCAAAGCAGCTACATGGTCAACACCGCACACTTTCACTAAACATTACTGTGTAGATGTGCAAACCAAGCAGCAAGCTAGTGTGGGCTAGGCTGTACTAAAAACACTATTTCAAACCACTGCAACAGATACCGGTGGTCGCCGCTAGGGTTGGGAACTGCTATATAGTCTATGCAAAAGTGTGGTAATCTGCAGCTCATATGCCTCGAACGGAATATGCTACTTACCAGTATGCATCTGTTCTTGGCATGTAGAGCTGCAGATCTACACACGTCCACCCGCCTCCCCGGCTACCTGTATCTGTTCCAGTCTATCTTATTTAGATACAACACACATGGGTTTCTTCACTATTATTACTACACTCCATCTTTCCCTGTTGGCGAAAAACAATCTGAGGATGGAGCCGAAGCCCATGCGCAATACGAACCAAGGGAGGAGTCACCGACCTCGTGACTTCCAAAGACTTTCCAAGAGGAAAAACAAACTGCAAACATCCGGGCCCAACACCAGATGGCGATCTATGCAAAAGTGTGTAGATCTGCAGCTCTACATGCCAAGAACAGATGCATACTGGTAAGTAGCATATTCCTTATTGAACAGTCTTGTTTCTCGTGTAAGAGATATGAGCTGTTACAATCATTAGACAGTAAGCAAGATATAATATGCACAGCGTAAGCAGTAAGAAGAAATAATACTGCAATAGCATTGTCTTTTAGCTATGACATATAATAATATATACATACATAAATAACACAGGCTAAAAAGTGAATACTCATCGGGATGCTTCTAAATAGTTCTACCCCAGTGTACCTAACCTAAGAGTAGTACGAGGTAAGAGGTAGGTGCTGTTTTCTATAATATGATATATACTAAGTTTAGTATGCCAAGAGTCCCTCTAGGTTCTAGTCGGCTCCATACCTTAGAATGAGAGAGGTGGGAATCTCTATCCGGGTCTCAAACTCTTAACACCCCGCGAAGGCAGTCGGAACACTGGAAGCTGGATTCTCTGAGAGCAGGGATGACCGCGTCTGGTCAGTGCGTCAGGCCGGGATATGGTCTCTACCAAACTTGCCGTGGCGAACCATGCAGTCAAGTCGTGCTGAGTTGTGCCGTGGTTTGCCATGGTAATCGAAGGTATATTTATACCTGGAAGGTGCTTAGGAATGCTAGCATTGATGTAAAGTCGGGCAGACGAAGACTAAGGAATAGTAGTTCATGCATAATAGATGAGTTCTTGGAGAAATCAATAATCCTAGCTAGGCAAAGTCCAGTTCGGCTTAAGGGTCTGGTTTCTTAAGAACTCGTTGTGACGTGGGATGGACGGATGTAGGTGACCATGCCTGTATTTGGTTAGCATGGCTAATGCCTAA
This sequence comes from Triturus cristatus, assembly GCF_964204655.1. Classification (NCBI taxonomy): domain Eukaryota; kingdom Metazoa; phylum Chordata; class Amphibia; order Caudata; family Salamandridae; genus Triturus; species Triturus cristatus. The sequence continues at coordinate 862,026,967 of NC_140595.1, read as the reverse complement.
ATAAGGACTGGGATTCTATGCCTAAATAAGGGCAATGCGAATTGTGCCTAGGACATGATTCAGGGAAACCTATATACGGGTATCTAAATCGAAACACAACACCCGCCATCTTGCAGATGAGAGGGACCCAGCCAACCATGTAAAGGCTTATGCCCCCCGCCCACTGGAGGGTGGCATAATAGGGGGAGTACCCACCGCAGGGAAGGAACCCATTGTTCCCAACTTTTTACCTACCTGAATCACCTCTAAATCTACTATTTAGGGGCAACCCTGAACCTTGCTTCCTCAGACAAGAAACCAGAAGAAGGACCGAACAGCCGTGCCAAAGCTAACAAGAGGAGGACGCCCACTGACTTTTCCCCAGCCCTACCGGCCTGTCCCCACCTCGAACCTGCTCCAGCGAAATCCCGGTGTGTCCTGCAGCCAGCAACCTTGAGAAACCCGGAGGATCTGCCTGCCTTCACCGGATTTGTTCAACAACAGACTCCAGCTCCACAAGGGTCCGCGGGTCTGGCCCACTCTGCACCCGATGCCAACGGCCCGAGTTGAAGTGGCCCAACACCAAGAGGAGGTCTCGCCAGCGATCCTGACCCGAGATCCGGTGATCCCTGACCTGCCTCAAGACTCCAACTGACGGCTGCAGCCTCAAACCAGAAGGTTCTCCCAATCGCGACCAGGAGCTGGTAAGAAGATCCGACCCGAAAAGTCACCCCTGCACCTAATACTGCACAGCCTTGGGTGGTCCGGCCAACGGTGCCTAACCAACCCCCAACATCCCAACTTACCTCTCCAAGTGGTGGTCGGACCCAGAAGATCTTTGTCTCTGAGACTGCAGTGTGTTTGCAAACCGGAGACTGCCTATTGAAAGCTACAGTGCAACCGACGCCAAAACAGCACTCTGCAGCCACCCTAGTGCCGCTGAGGATGCATATTTTGTGCTGGCCTAAACCACTATTTGTCCTGAGCTTAGGTCCAGGAGCTTTGCTCGCACAACCCAGTGGCCTGCTCGTCAGCAGCCACCAACCGGAGGCCCCCTATCCCCTATTGGACAACATTGGGCCTCAGCGCTCCGCACTAGGCCGCCCTAGTGCCGCTGAGAGTGTAACAAGAGTGCATCCTTGACCCTGGGGGACCTCTGAGTCTAACCACAGAATACCAACTCACACAACAAAGTACTTACCTGTTAACCGATAACACTATTTTCCATTGACTATTTTTCCATTGACTATTTTTCTATGAAGTGTGGAGTTGGAAATCCTAAGAAATCCTTTAAAAATTGTACTGAATAACAAAAACGCTTTTACTCGCCTGTTTACAGGAAATATCCCAGTGCAGTATCCAGGTATACTGTACTGTGTAAGATAAGTAATCTGCAAAGTAATCTACTGGTCATTTTACTAAAAATCCTATACAAAGTATGTGAACTGTATTCTGAAAAGGCATTGCATTATCAGTAACACTACTGTAATCATGAGGAAATATGAATTTTTATGGTCAATTGTGTCCCCTATCTAGACCCCAACGGCTCCATGTACATGCTACAAGTACATGTATGTTCCCTCCACTTCAAGCTATGAAGACGCAAATACAATTGTGTCCAACGTTAATATGTACTCTTTCATATCTGCCATGAATGGGCCAGATATTCCGTTCCTAAGTATGCCTTGCCACCGTCTTTATATGGTATACTTTTCACGTTTTCCAGCTCTGGCAAGGTAGGCCCTGAATTCTGCCATCGAGCTTTTTCTGCTTCTGCCTCTGAATGCTCCAGCCTGAACCTGCATCTGTATCCATGAACTTTGTCTTACTTCCTGCACGGCTAACGGTGCCTAGCCCGGCCTGTTGCCTGCCAAAACTGTATTCAGCCTTCAAGTTATCTGTTTCGCTCCTCAAGAAATGCATTCCTGTCTAAGTAACTTAGGTAAACATCCCCCCAGCTGCAGAGCAAAGGGCCCGGCCTTACTGTCTCCATGCAAGTAATTCATGACTTTCGTTACCATGGTAGGCCCATGCCCCCTCGCATCTCATGTAGACACTTAGACGCTTGTACACGCACTAGCAGTCAGTATAGAATAGGATCTGTCCGAGAAGACCTTTCTTTCCAGATAATATAGTTCCTTAAACACAAGATATTAGATATGATTTAGGACTAGGTTGTCCTGACACCCCAGACTTCTGTCTCCTCACGTAGGGCTAAATGTCAAGTTCCCTTCACCCACTAGTTACACGTCAATCACACGTCATGCGGCTGCGCGCGCATCTCTGCCATGTATTTCCGCTGACTTTGCAGGATTCTCTTATGGATCCACCCACTTGTGTAATCATCATAATGACGTTTTTAGTATACGCCTCTATGCACGCCTATTGTAACGCCTTTTCATTACGTATGTGTATTCTTATCAACTGTTACGCCTCCTGCATCTGTCTTTACTGTAATGCACTTCAATATAAATATGACAACTTGTCAATAATGTATTGCTGATCCCTTCCTGAACCTTCGTGGTGACGGAACTCGATTGCCTGGTTCGAACCATCATTCCTTTGTAAGGAATAAATACCCTATTATACCCTCGAATACCACGGATTCTGCCTCTTATTTTTCTGAGTTATTCTTACTAGACTTTTACCGCATAAAAAATAGTACAGGTAATTAAAATTTACCACATAATTGGCGCCCGAACAGGGACACCTCTCACACCCCACGCGCCGGAGGTGCGTTGCAGACCCGGTCTCCTGCCACAGCCGGACGGACAATTACGCGTACCCGCAGGATTTCCTGTATCTCCCTCAGGCCAACGGGGGCGACTGAGGCTGCAATCAACACCCAGACGAGGCGGTGAGGAGTGCAGAGAATCCCGACCAGAGCCTGGCTGAGAGAGCAAGATCCGAGGTACACAGAGGCCCACCAGATTCCGAAGTTCCGAAGTATCTAAGTCACGAGTCGAGTCCAGTCCAGTTTGGTCTAGTCCAGTCCAGACTTCCGAGGCCTTCCGTTCCGTGCTTCCCGGTGAGTACCGTTGCTGGAGACGCATCTAGACGTGCACATTAGTTTGTGCCGGTCAACACGGGTCTGGGTACACAGACCTGGTCTGCACTGTTTTAGCAGTGTATCTGTACTGTTTAGCAGTACATACAGTATATTTAGTATTATGCAGTTAACTAGTTTTATTCTAATTATTATTGTCCGCTCTGAAATGTTTTGATATGTTTTAAATGTCGTGGTATGAGTGATTGTTCGATCTTCATTATTGTGTGTATTGTAGTTATTGTGTTCAAGACCGAGTAAGAATTAAGTAGCAAGGTTCAAGATGCCGTTATTTTCAAAATTAAGACAGATAAAAACTAGAAAAGGGATACTCGAGGAAGCTGTTCCCATCCCACCTAGGGACACTCCAGGGTACTTTATGTACCGTAAACATGGCCTAGATGCCGTATTGTATCTTGATTTATGGGTGGACTACACCAAGGATTTAGCAGAGAGTCAGAGATGGCCCGCTGCCGGAACATGGGATGCAGATTGCATCATGAGAGTAGAAGAAGTATTATGGAAAAAGAAAGCCAGACAGTCACAGAAAGATGCCATTGAACTATGGCGTAAAGAATCGCATAGGCGCACAGAGAAAGCGCTCAGAAAGGAAGAGAAAAGTAGGGTAGATTCAGAAAAGGCCCGAGAAAACATATTAATTGACGAAGGTACCCGAATAAAAACAGAACAAGTAGACAGACAACGAAACACTCTTATGAATGGTATGTATCCTCTTCTGGCCGAGGGTTTGCCTAAAGCCACCATGGAGGTACCAAAGGATCTGCCACCTCCATTACTCCCGATTAAAGTACATCCCAAGACCGCAAAGGACATTTTCCTTTCTTCCTATTTAGACGATGCAGCCCCCGAATATGCTAATGGTGTGCAGCCACGCACACCACCCGTTAACGACACTCAACCCCAAAACCAGCTGCACTCACCTCTGCAGCAACAAACTCCTACTCAAGTTCTAACAATTCCATCTGTTTCTACAGTCCTTCCTGCACCGACACTCTCTACCCTGCACCCAACAAATCCTTATGGACTTGGCACCTCAGGGGGTGCGACAGGAGGTTTTTCCACGCCACCGCCAAACACTAGATAGACTTATAGGGATTTAGCATATCGACGCACACCCCAAAGAATATCAGACAGTATATTAAACGAGCCTCTTTCCGATTGTAGATATGATCCAGTGCCAGGAAAACACGACAGAATGTTGCTGTCTTCAGTACGTTTGCGACGAGCTGCAAACTATTTAATGACGTTACCAGGAATGGTTGAACATCTAGACAAAATATATCGCTTTATCCAATCAGGGCAAGGTCCTGAAAGTATTGCCGAAGCCATGGAATACCAGAAAGTAGACATACAAAAATTACTGTTACGCTTTTTTATAAACTGTTTGATCAGTAATAGAGACAGGCCTGAGGTAGATTCGGAGGAAATGCAAGCACTTACCAAATGGGGTCAGAATATAACAGACGGGAGACATGATAAACAGAAGTGTATAGAAGCCATGTGCCGAAGGATCAGAAAAGAAGTAGAACGAATACATGAAAGCAGAGTAGAGGCAGATAAAACTGAATCAGAGGAAGAGGAGGAGGAACAGTCAGAAGTGGGCACAGGACAATTAGAATTACCAGCTAGACAAACGATAGCTTATGTAGGAAAAGGAAGATCCTTTAATAAGACAATACGTCCGATACACCCAGAATGTAACAGAATTTTTCAAACAGTTATTACAAATCCAAGGACCCCTGAACACTTATTCCAGGCTACTGATAAATTACTTCGAGAACGAAGGGGGTACCATGTGCTCGATTCTATGGATGAACAAGAATTAGCTAGGTCAGCAGTACAATGGGCTGACAGCTCTGAAAAATACAGTGATGATGCGCTAGCACACACGTTTCTGAATCTCGCCCCAGACGAACAGCGTTTAGCTAGTATATACATGATACAATATCTCCTTACATTATATAAAGGCCAACACTCCGATCCTGGTCCCCTACCTGATATATTGATAGAACTACTCACGAATAAATGGGGAGGTCTAGTTACCGATCTAATTAAAGTAATTCTAGAATACCGACATAGATATAGTGCCTTTTTGTGTCCGGAACACGATCCAGCTCCTCCCATGGAGAGAAACCCGTATTACATAGACAGACAGAATCCCTTACGCGAAGTACACCCAGTCAGGAATGATGACAATACGTTTAGACGCGTGTTTGTGTACACGCCCATAACCAAAATAGAACTATTGGAAATGAAAAAATTAGTGCCCGGCCATGACAAAGATCCAGCAGGTTTCCACCGTGAACTAAAGGACATGTTACTCATGGGTGATTATACCTATCCTGACATTATGAAAATATTGAAAGTATTATTACCTGCCGGTATTTATGAGAAACTCAAGGAAAAAGAATGGGAAGTGGGAGACCAAAAGATTGATTGGACCGCATTAGAAACTGAAGAGAATAACCGAACTGCAGGCGTAGGGCTTGGGGACAAAACTAAAGCATTACTGGGATTATTAGTGCAGGTATTGCCACGTTTATTAACTACGAAAAGGAAGATTGGGGAGCAATCTCAGCTTGCAAACAGAAACCTGAGGAAGACACTAGTGATTTTTATTCCCGTTTTGAAAAATGTTTTGGTATTAATAGCGGCCTGAAAGCAAGTAGTGATTCATATCCACATCTTTTTGTAACAAAACTAGTCGAGAATTCCCTGCCACAGGTTAAAAACAGAGTATTGAAAGTTGAGAGCACTTGGCAAGCTAACACTCCTTCACAAATGTTACAAATGTTACAGTATCACCAGAATAGAATTAGAGAAGAACAAGAGCACGAACAAAGACGTATGAAAGACACGAAAATGAAAATGCTTGTCGCTCAGTCAGTTCCAGCTGACAGTCATAAGAAGGGTGCGACACAGTCCAGTAATTCAGCGGTTCCCGTTAAAGGGACATGCAACTATTGTAAACAGCCAGGTCATTATATAAACGACTGTGCAGTTCTGAAACATAATGTTCGAGGCATATGAGCTGCAGATTGTACACTTAGCATAGATCGCCATCTGGTGTTGGGCCCGGATGTTTGCAGTTTGTTTTTCTTCTTGGACAGTCTTTGGAAGTCACGAGTTTGGTGACTCCTCCTTCGGTCCGTACTGCGCATGGGCTTCGGCTCCATCCTCAGATTGTTTTTTTCCGCCATCGGGCTCGGATGTGATACTTCGTGCTCCGGCTTCGAACTTCTACGGTTCCAGCCTCGACGGAAAATCCTCGTATCTTCGAGTTTCTTCATCATCATCTTCATCTCTCGAAGCGGCACTTTTCTCCATCCCGTACATCGGCACCGGCCTTCGGGCCCTCCTCGACTCCGGTCCCGGCCGATGGAAAGGACTCCGTTCAAAAAGTGCCCAAAATGTGGGTCTAAATTTCCCCACACCGACCTCCATCAGGTGTGTAATCTTTGCCTCTCTCCAGAACACGAGGCCAGAGACTGCCCCGCCTGTAAGTCTTTTCGATCGAAGAAAACCATCCGGGATCGAAAAGCTCGACACACCATGGCGCACTCATCGTCTGCAGCTCCACCGGACATCTTCGGAGACGGCGCCGAAGCTTCGGGGCAAACACACACCGAGCAGGAAGAAGACGTCGTCAGCGCTTCCGAAGCCGACGACTCCGACGTGGAGGACATCACACCGGCGCAGCGGGCCGTGAGTACTGTGCCCCCTCCCACCCCCGCGCCCAAAACCAAAGAGACTCAGGTTACTCCCTCGCCTGCCGGCCTGGGCAAAACCAAGACCAAAGCTTCGATCACCCCACCTTCGGGCTCGGTGTCGAAGCATCCAAAGTCTCACGGCAGCTCGGGATCGAGCCAGCCGACGCCCGGTGCCGAAAAACAGCATCCGGCACCGAAGAAAGCAATATCCAGCTCGACTCCGAAGCCACCGGTGCCGAAGCCTGGACTCTCGGTGCCGACCAAACACAAACATAAATCTGTCGGCACCGACGCTCCGACGCCGAAAACTCCTTCGACGCCGAAAAAACAGGAGGCCCCAAAAAAGCATGGCGCACACAAACCATCGAAGTCCTCGGCTCCGAAATCACCGGTGCCGACGGACGATTCGACGCCACTGGCTCTGTTTACACCAGACCCTCTACAAAAGACTCTGTCCAAAGATCCAAAGACTGGACTATTGACTTTAATTATCAAGAAAAGACGCCTTGATACTCCGGCTCCTCCTCCACCACCCAAAAGGAAGGACTCTGCTACTTCTCCCCTCAGAGTGCCCTCCCCACTACCGCCTCCCCTACCTCCTCCACCACCTCCACCCCCTCCCCCTCCCAGGTCTCCGCCACCTCCACCTCACTACGATCCGGCCCCATCCCCAGATCCGGATGATGGGGACCCGGACAATTACCCGGCGGACGTCCCAATGGATCCCACTCCACCAGGGACCCCAGACCCATGGGAGGATTACAATAACCCTGATATACCAGATATACCTCAGGACGACCTATACCCATCCAGGCCGTCTCCTCCAGAGGACTCCTTAGGGTTTCATCATTTAGTGCAGAGAGCAGCACACTACCATGGGGTGGACATGCATAGTGAACCAGTGGAAGAAGACTTCCTACTGGACACATTTGACATACAAGACAAATCCACTTCTATTTTACCCATGCTTAAGGGTGTCACCAAGCACGCTACAGAGGTGTTCAAAGACCCTGTCAGGGCCAGAGTACTGAACCCTAGAATAGAGAAGAAGTACAAAGCGGCACCCACAGACCCTGCATACATTAAGGGCCCTGCTCCCCTAGATTCCCTAGTTGTCTCCACAGCTAGAAAGCGGGCTAACTCCCAATCCTCAGGAGAAGCCCCACCGCCAGACAAGGAATCTAAACTTCTGGACGCGTCTGGTAAACGCACCGCCTCCCAAGCTGCAAACATATGGCGCATTGCAAACACACAAGCACTGCTCGCGCGATATGACAGAGCACACTATGACGAACTAGAGGCTCTTATGCAGCACCTTCCAGAAAAACACAAGCGCAAGGCTCATGACCTGATACAGGAGGGTAAACTAATTACAAACACCTCCATTAAGTGTGCCCTCGATGCAGCCGACACTGCTTCTAGAGCCATAAATACAAGTGTCCTGCTTCGTCGCCATGCCTGGCTCAGGATCTCAGGGTTCAAGCCTGAAGTCCAGGCGTCCATACTCAATCACCCCTTTGACCAACAAACTCTCTTTGGGCCAAAGGTAGACGAAGCGCTGGAAAAGATGAAAAAGGACACAGACACAGCAAAGTCTATGGGGGCACTCCAAACACAAGCCTCTAAACGTTCCTTTCGACGCTCGTCCTTTCGTGGCACAGGCAGAGGCTCCTCCACCGATAACGCCTCTACCTCCTACAAGTCCCCTCCTCAAAATGCCTTTTCAAAGGGCAATCAAAGGGGTGGTTACAGAGGCAACAACAATAAGGGCAGGGGCAAAACCAACAATAATAATGGATAACGAATATGTGCACCATGTGCCCCAATATTACAACAATTGCTCACGCACGGATCTCGTGGGGCACATTGTAGCCACGCAAGCCTCTTTAGTGTCCATGCACTCTCACAAAATCAGTCTAGTTCAAAATCACTAGTCTTCTAGTCGTAAGGAGCATGCATCTAGTATATATGCATGATTCACAACTGTTCCACATTTCTAAATTAATTCTTCATTTGCAGGTAATCAAAACGGAGTTACTGTGAGTACCTCATCACAACACTCACAGCACACTTTAGGGTGTGTGCTGATACTTACACTTGGCCTATATATTATTTTTACGGCCATTCACCAAAATTATTTTTTCTTCAATTTTGGCTGGTCCTGACGAAAGCCTCTAGAACTATGTTGAAGGCTGAAACTAGTTGACCTTAGTTTCTAGGGATACAAGGAAAATAACATTCCTTTTTATATCCCCCCTACCTTTTTTTACATTAGTCCTGGGACCCTTTTAATTAAAGTTTTTTCATAGGGCATTTCCCAGAGACTTTTTTAACTCTTAATCACTTCACATATAGCACTTCACTCACTGCTCATAACCCTGCTCCGCTGTATCTCAGGCGTTGTAGCACAACTGGATTGTGCTAGACAATCCAGTTGGGCCCCGATGATGAAGCATGCCACCTACTAGGTAGGTGGGTGAGGGGTTTCTTATACAGCAGTTGTGCTCTCCTTCCTTTCACGTTGTTTTCAACAATCTCAGCGAAAAAGTCTGCTTTGAGTCATGAAACTTGTCCATTTTGTTTGATCATATTGTTCTGGGGAAGAGGACAAGTTTTTCTTTTCCTCGCTCTCTTGTTGTTCTTATTTATTTTTGCAAAACCAACAACACCCGTTCTGCCACCCCACCCGCACAATGACTCCCCTCCGCTCCCCCCAGACCATCCCACTCCGGTCGGGGGCAGACTACAAAACTTTATCCACACATGGGAGTCCATAACATCGGACAAATGGGTGACCCAAATCATTCGGTCAGGGTACTGTCTCGAACTAACATCTACCCCACCCAATATCCCACCAAGGCACCGTCCAATGTCTCAAGAACATTCCACACTGCTCAAACAAGAGGTACTCTCACTCCTCCAAAAACACGCTATAGAGCAGGTCCCCGTCAATCAACAAAATCTAGGGGTCTACTTCCTATATTTCTTAATACCAAAGAAAGACGGGACCCTCAGACCCATTCTCGACCTCCGGCCTCTAAATGCCTACATACATTCAGACCATTTTCACATGGTCACCCTACAACAAGTCCTCCCACTCCTCTGCCAGGGAGACTTTCTCACAACCTTGGATCTGAAAGACGCATACTTTCACATTCCAATACACCCCTCTCACAGGAAATACCTCAGGTTCGTGGTGGACGGGCAACATTACCAATTCACGGTTCTCCCCTTCGGGGTCACCACCGCACCACGGGTGTTTACCAAATGCCTAGCAGTAGTAGCAGCACACCTCAGACGTCAACATATTCACGTCTTCCCTTACCTAGACGACTGGCTGATAAAAGCCGCGTCCTACCACCAATGTGTGCAACATACAAACAGCACCATCCAACTGCTCCACCAGCTAGGCTTCACGGTGAACTACCAAAAGTCCCACCTCATACCATCTCACACAAAGCAATATCTCGGGGCCACTATAGACACCTCCAAGGGTATTGCCTATCCAAACTCAGCGAGAATCACAAGCATTCAAGCCTTACGCAAAACATTCCTTCCTCAACACTCTCTTCCAGCAAGAGTGTTTATGAAGCTCATAGGAATGATGGCGTCTTGCATCTTCATAGTGCCCCATGCAAGACTCCACATGCGTCCACTTCAAGAGTGTCTAGCACAACAGTGGAACCAGGCCCAGGGTCAGCTGACGGATCTGGTGTTGGTGGACGGCCGCACACATCACTCTCTGCAGTGGTGGAACACCACAAACCTTTCCAAAGGGCGGCCGTTCCTGGACCCGGTTCCTCAGGTGATTCTAACAGCGGACGCATCGCTCTCCGGCTGGGGAGCGCACCTCCTACACCTCACCATGCAAGGTCTATGGACGCCACAGCAAAAATCGCTCCACATCAACCATCTGGAGCTCTTGGCGATCTTTCTAGCCCTAAAATCTTTCCAAAAACAGATTTCGGGCAAAGCAGTCCTCATTCGCACAGACAACATGACTGCGATGTATTATATACAAAAACAGGGGGGACACACTCTCCCCAGCTCTCCCGCTTAGCCCAGAGCATATGGAGATGGGCAATTCCCCAAAACATCTTTCTCCTGGCACAGCACGTTCCAGGCGTACAAAACACCATGGCAGATCTGCTCAGCAGACAAACGCAACAACTACACGAATGGGAACTCCATCCACAAGTTCTTCACCCATTCTTCCAACAGTGGGGGCATCCTCACATAGACCTCTTCGCCACCCACGAAAACAAAAAATGCCCAAGCTTCGCCGCCAGATACCCACACCCATTGTCCAAGGGCAATGCAATATGGATGAACTGGTCAGGCAGATTTGCATACGCCTTTCCACCTCTCCCACTAATTCCATTAGTGGTCAGGAAGCTACAACAGCACTCCCTCACACTCATTCTGGTAGCTCCCACGTGGGCCAGGCAGCCGTGGTACACCACGCTACTACAACTATCAGTGGTGCCACATCAAAAACTGCACCTATCCCCATGCCTCCTAACCCAGAACCATGGAGAAATCAGGCACCCGGACCCAGCTCAGCTCAACCTGGCGATCTGGCTCCTGAGATCTTAGAATTCGGATACCTTAACCTTCCCCCTGATTGCATGAACATCATCATGGAAGCCAGACGTCCTACCACTAGAGCATGCTATGCCGCAAAGTGGAAAAGATTTGTAATTTACTGCCGTAATAATACAATCAACCCTCTAGATGCATCCATACAGCACATTATATGCTATCTGCTCCATCTTCACAGGTGTAACCTGGCATATTCATCCATACGCCTACACCTAGCAGCGATCGATGCTTATCTACAAAACAGACAGCATTTATCACTCTTCAGAGTGCCCGCTATTAAAGCCTTCATGGAAGGCCTTAAACGAGTAATTCCTCCCAGGGCACCACCTTCCCCTGTATGGAATCTAAATTTAGTTCTCACACGACTAATGGGTCCGCCCTTCGAACCAATGCACAAATGTGAGCTACAGTTTCTCACCTGGAAAACAGCTTTCCTTGTAGCTATCACTTCCCTTAGAAGGGTTGGTGAAATACAAGCGTTCACCATACAGGAACCATACATACAAATGCATCACAGCAAGGTCATACTTCGCACAAATCCGAAGTTTCTGCCCAAAGTCATTTCCCCCTTCCATCTCAATCAATCAGTGGAATTACCTGTCTTCTTTTCGCAACCCCAATCTGTTGCGGAAAGGGCCTTACACACACTTGATGTGAAAAGGGCGTTGCTATACTACATACAAAGAACGCAACCCTTCAGGAAGACTAAACAATTGTTCGTTTCCTTCTCTCCACCACATAAAGGCAACCCTATTTCTAAATCAGGGATAGCTAGGTGGATTGTAAAATGCATACAGATTTGCTACCAAAAGGTTAAAAGAACATTATCTGTTCCGCCTAAAGCCCATTCTACAAGAAAGTTAGGGGCTTCTATGGCCTTTCTAGGGAATATACCCTTAGATGACATCTGCAAAGCAGCCACATGGTCTACACCGCACACCTTCACAAAACATTACTGTGTAGATGTGCATTCCAAGCAGCAAGCTAGAGTGGGCCAGGCTGTACTAAAGACACTATTTCAAACCACTGCAACGGATACCGGTGGTCGCCGCTAGGGTTGGGTACTGCTATATAATCTATGCTAAGTGTACAATCTGCAGCTCATATGCCTCGAACGGAATATGCTACTTACCAGTATGCATCTGTTCTTGGCATGTAGAGCTGCAGAGTTGTACACGCCCACCCGCCTCCCCGGCTACCTGTATCCGTTCCAGTACATCTTATTTAGATACTACACACATGGGTTTCTCACTGTGATTACCAAGCTCCATCATTTCCCTGTTGGCGAAAAACAATCTGAGGATGGAGCCGAAGCCCATGCGCAGTACGGACCGAAGGAGGAGTCACCAAACTCGTGACTTCCAAAGACTGTCCAAGAAGAAAAACAAACTGCAAACATCCGGGCCCAACACCAGATGGCGATCTATGCTAAGTGTACAACTCTGCAGCTCTACATGCCAAGAACAGATGCATACTGGTAAGTAGCATATTCCATCTCTACGGGTAAAACCAAGGAGAGACCACGTCCGCCTAGACAGGATCAGATCCAACAACAAGCGCCTCAGAATGTACAGCCTATGCAAGCTGCACAACAGACCATAACGGTACCACAGCCACAGCCTATTGCCGCAACACAGAACACGACACAACAGATGTACCAGTACGCACAAAATGACTATCCAGAGTATCAGCGATACACATGAAATAGCCTAGAGAGGGAAGTTGGCTTACCCCTTATTGAGGTTCCTGTAGATCAAGAGGGTCCTTATGTACAGAGTCAAGTATTAGGGAAAGACAGAAAGTTTCTACTTGATACAGGGGCAAGCAGAACAACTATAAGTCACGACGAAGTCCCAGGGGCACCCCTCTCAGGCTCACAAAATATTTCCCTTGGTTTTTCAGGAAAGCCTACTATTAACGAAGTATCGCAACCACTTGCATTTACAGTTGGTCCATTGACACGGACTACAGATCTATTGCTTACGAAATCATGTCCAGAAAACTTGTTAGGTATAAAAACATTAAAAGCTCTAGGAGCCATAATATGTTTTCCCCGGACGGAGTACGACTATTTTTGCGTGACTTTAAAGGTCACTACGTGTCTAGAGACATGGATCACCGGTTACAGAATCTACCTGCACATTTATGGGCAAAAGGCCCCACTGATGTAGGTTGTATGCACATTACACCATATCGAGTCACACTCAAAGCAGGAGTGGTACTACCGCGAATGCGACAATACAAGTTACCACCAGATGCTGTAGTGGCTTTACTGCAAATCATTGACGAGCTCATTGCACAAGGAGTGGTTGTAGAAACCGACTCCAATATATGTAATTCTCCGATTATTCCGATTCTTAAACGAACCGACCCAAAAGCACCCCCAGTATATCGATTAGTTATTGATCTACGCGAATTAAATAAATGCATTGTACCACAATATCCCGTGGTCCCAGATATCTCTTCATTACTGACAGCTATTGATTCAGAAGCAACGTTCTTTACTGTAATTGACCTCAAGAACGCCTTCTTCAGCGTCCCAATCGATCCGGAAAGCCAATATTTGTTCGGATTCAGTTTAAATGGACGAAGTTTTAAATTCGCACGCGCACCTCAAGGATTTACAGAAAGTCCTAGCATCTACAGCCAAGCACTGAAAAGACAACTTGACAGTATCCACATGCCTGTTAACACTGCACTGCTTCAGTATGTCGATGATCTGCTGATCACCGCCCGAAGCGAACCCGAATGTGAAAAAGCATCACTGACGGTTTTACATTTCTTAGCCGACAAGGGGCACAAGGTGTCCCCTTCAAAGCTGCAATTTTGTGCCCAGCAAGTTGTGTACCTAGGGCACTTGCTGTCCAAATGGGGGAGAAAGCTCACACCTGATCGTATCCAGTTAATTGTAAACATGCCACCACCCAAGACACAAAAGGAGGTACGGGCCTTCATAGGCCTCACTTCGTACTGCAGGCAGTGGATTCCCCAATATGCATTTTTAGCTAAACCGCTTATTCAGTTGACAACACAGGAGGCAGCGACATCGACTGTCCTCCCTTGGACTCCAGAACATACACAAGCTTTTGAAGACTTAAAGAAAGCTTTATGCCAAGCACCTGTTTTAGCGACACCATGTTACAGTAAGCCTTTTACACTCTTTGTTACAGAACGTGAAGGTACTGCTTTGTCAGTACTCACTCAGGAACAAGCAGGATCACACAAGCCATGTGCTTACTTTTCTAGCACATTAGATCCCGTAGCTCAGGCTCTTCCTGCGTGCCTGAAATCAGTCGCAGCGACAGCTCTAGCGATCAGACAAAGCGATTCCATAGTGTTAGGACATCAATTGACAGTACAAGTACCACATGCAGTAGAGGTTCTCTTGAACCGGACACAAACACAACACTTGACTATAGCACGACTGACAGGTTACGAACTCACATTGTTCCAGCCACACATAGAAATCAGACGTTGTAGTACATTAAACCCTGCCACACTTTTGCCATTAAGTGGAACAGACCCACTGGCACATGATTGTATTGAAGTCATTACTATTACGACGAAACCCAGACAAGATTTGACAGATGTCCCATTACCAGATCCGGACCTGACGCTTTATGTAGATGGTTCATGTATGAGAACAAGTACAGGAAAGTTAGTGGCCGCCTATGCAGTCACGACAGACACCGAAGTCATTGAAACAAATTGTATTGACACATTATCGGCTCAAGCAGCAGAACTTATTGCTCTGACACAAGCCTGTATTCAAGCCAAGAATAGAAAAGTTAACATGTACACAGATTCACGTTATGCTTTCGGAGTTGTACACGACTTCGGAGTCCTTTGGCGAGAGAGAGGTTATTTGACTTCTCACGGTGCCAACATTCAACACGGTCCCCTCATTCAAGCTCTGTTAGATGCAATACATCTGCCTACTTCGATATCTATCATGAAGTGCAAGGCTCATACAAAAGTCACCGATATTATTTCCCAGGGTAACGACCTAGCAGACCGAATAGCTAAGCAAACAGCACAGAATCGGACTCATGCAACTGACTTGACAAAGACAATAGTTCCGACGCCGACACACTGCATGACAGTTAAGGATCCCGCCCTTGATGTAATCGACATACAGACACATGCTACGCCAGAAGAAATAAAGAAATGGACTGAATTAGGAGGGATCCAACCAGATCAGGGATGGATGACGAAGGGAAAATCTATATGGTTCCTCCCCGACTCAATGGTTCAAGTTATCATTAACACAATACATAGTCCAGCACATCTAGGAGAAAAAGCTATGTTAGACAGTATTCAACACATTTGGTTCAACAAACACTTTCGAGCTGCAGCCAAACAGAAAGTCCGAACTTGTATGATATGTTGTCAGTTCAATCCAGGTAAAGGCGTACCTGTAGAACAGGGTGGATTTCAACCTCCTGATCACCCTTTTGAAGTCCTCCAGATGGATTATATCCAGATGGAACGATGTCGAGGATTTTAATACGTCCTCGTAGTTGTATGCACTCTTTCCCGTTGGACAGAGGCATATCCCGTCTCAGATTACACTGCCCCGACTACTGCCAAACAATTAGTTCGTGAATTCTTCCCACGGTATGGTTTGCCCCGTATCGTGTACTCAGATAATGGCCAGCCGTTCTCATCCGAGCTAATGAAACACATTTCACTCTTGTTAGGCTATCAATGGAAATTCCACTGTGTCCGACATCCCGAGGCAGCAGGTCTCGTGGAACGTCATAATCAGACCCTGAAAATACGACTTGCTAAAATCTGTAGAGAGAAAGGTGTCGACTGGATAGTAGCCTTACCGGTTGCACTATTTTACATGAGAATGGTAGCACATTCTCGCACAGGGCTATCCCCGTACGAGGTGGTCTTCGGTAGGCCGCCAAATATGTGGGGGACGCCTATACCTCGTAAAATAACTGATGTTGATTGTAATATGCTGACAGATTACCTTGCTTCCTTGATGTCTGCACTACAATCTTGCCGTTCACAGGTAGCTGCAGCCTTTCCCGACAACACCGAGGTAAAGCCCCATGAAGTGGTTCCTGGAGATCTAGTTCTCGTGAGAAACTTCGACAGGAGGAGCCCGCTGGAGCCTCGTTGGCAACAACCCAAGCTTGTTCTTCTAACGACGAGGACAGCAGTGAAGGTCGAGGGTCGCAAGGGTTGGTTACACTCGAGTCATATCAAGAAATTTCATGGACTACCGTCTGAACTAAACTCTCAACCCTGCCCCCTTCCAGAGACTGATTCAAAACTCCCCCTGGTTGAAAGGACCGAAACACAGGAATACAAACTGAAACTAAGGTCTAGCAAGTCAGACAATTCGATTGTTTAAGTCCTCTCCAAGGTGAATCGGTTGAATTAAGTCTTTGACATGTATCCTCTAGACCGAATTAGAGAGAAAAATAGACAGAAACGGCTCAAGAAACATGCATACTGAAAAACACTCCATAGTCACTGTATAGTGACATTGTTGATTATGTTTTTTCTAAGTCTTTTTATTATTGCTGCAAGTATACTGTTACACATGTACTATCCTATTTTCAAGCGTGCTTACAATGTTACTGCCGAACATTCTTTTAGTGAACTACCTCCACATGAGTTGTCCTATAGATTTGCGCTGCGCAACAACACATTTATTAGTATGTTACATCATTCCCATCAGACCAGCAATGCTACCAATTGTTGGATATGTGGCCGACTCCCTCCCTATCAGAAATACAAAGGAGTTCTACCTCTCTTTCCGTACCCATTTACACACAATGGTTCCTGTGGAGCATGGTTTAGTTTGATTAACTCTTTAGATTCAAACACTGTAGTTTACCAGAGCAACTGGGTATGGGGAAACCTGAACTTAGTTTTGCTTAAAGCCTGTTACCCTAACAAGGAGGGACTTTCCAAAAGAACAGGAACTGATCTAGAAAATGAAGTATATGGATTAGGTAATTTTACACTTAACTTCATGATTCTGAATGTTGAATCTGAAGCTACACTAGTCTTGCCTGCTATGTCCGTATTACCAGTCAAAGGTGAATTCTGTGTAAGAAAGAATGGTTCAGTACACCTGGGTCATAGTAAATGTACTACTGTGATCGAATTCAGTGATAAAGGCAAGTCTACATTTAGAGCTTCCCGTCATTCCTACTTCATATGTGGTCATACCGCATATATACGCCTACCTCCAGACTGGGATGGTACCTGCTACATTGCATTCCTTTTGCCACCTGTTTTCCTAGCCCCTCCTGATTATCATAGAAATACCAATCTAGTACACCATAGACCCCAGAGAGATATCCCGATTGTTGACTACACCGAAACAGCATGGGAACAATATACAGACTTCAATAACGGTCTCTTTCCTTACATAGGTGTTGTCTCAAATAGTAAACTGATACGTAGATTAACCAGAACCCTTGAAGCAGTAGTGAATGAAACTACCTCTGCCCTAGGCAACTTAACAGAGGAGCAGTCTGCGATGCGGATTGTTGTTCTCCAAAATCGTCTTGTCCTTGACGTCATCCTAGCAGATAGGGGCGGAGCTTGTAGGGTCATCGGATCAAGTTGCTGTGTTTTCATCCCAGAAAACGCGCCATCCGTATATAAAGCCATAACTCGTCTTCACAAGATTGCAAACCAGATACATCAGAACCTGGACATGGTCCGGTTGGTTCTGGAGCATATTGTCAGCCTGGGGATGGAAAGTCCTATCCTTCCTAGGTATTGGCTTTCTCATAGTATTCAGTTGTTGCCTATGTCTACAATGTGGACCAGCGATTTGCGGCCTGTGTGCCACATCGTGTATTCCACGTTCAAGTTTTCATTCAAGATCCCGGAAGAAGAAAGAAGAGCAAATGATGTTACATGAACAGATTGATGGATTCCTGAAGATCGACATTTCATGAGGGTCCGTAGGGGACAAGGAGGGAATGAGGAAATATGAATTTTTATGGTCAATTGTGTCCCCTATCTAGACCCCAACGGCTCCATGTACATGCTACAAGTACATGTATGTTCCCTCCACTTCAAGCTATGAAGACGCAAATACAATTGTGTCCAACGTTAATATGTACTCTTTCATATCTGCCATGAATGGGCCAGATATTCCGTTCCTAAGTATGCCTTGCCACCGTCTTTATATGGTATACTTTTCACGTTTTCCAGCTCTGGCAAGGTAGGCCCTGAATTCTGCCATCGAGCTTTTTCTGCTTCTGCCTCTGAATGCTCCAGCCTGAACCTGCATCTGTATCCATGAACTTTGTCTTACTTCCTGCACGGCTAACGGTGCCTAGCCCGGCCTGTTGCCTGCCAAAACTGTATTCAGCCTTCAAGTTATCTGTTTCGCTCCTCAAGAAATGCATTCCTGTCTAAGTAACTTAGGTAAACATCCCCCCAGCTGCAGAGCAAAGGGCCCGGCCTTACTGTCTCCATGCAAGTAATTCATGACTTTCGTTACCATGGTAGGCCCATGCCCCCTCGCATCTCATGTAGACACTTAGACGCTTGTACACGCACTAGCAGTCAGTATAGAATAGGATCTGTCCGAGAAGACCTTTCTTTCCAGATAATATAGTTCCTTAAACACAAGATATTAGATATGATTTAGGACTAGGTTGTCCTGACACCCCAGACTTCTGTCTCCTCACGTAGGGCTAAATGTCAAGTTCCCTTCACCCACTAGTTACACGTCAATCACACGTCATGCGGCTGCGCGCGCATCTCTGCCATGTATTTCCGCTGACTTTGCAGGATTCTCTTATGGATCCACCCACTTGTGTCATCATCATAATGACGTTTTTAGTATACGCCTCTATGCACGCCTATTGTAACGCCTTTTCATTACGTATGTGTATTCTTATCAACTGTTACGCCTCCTGCATCTGTCTTTACTGTAATGCACTTCAATATAAATATGACAACTTGTCAATAATGTATTGCTGATCCCTTCCTGAACCTTCGTGGTGACGGAACTCGATTGCCTGGTTCGAACCATCATTCCTTTGTAAGGAATAAATACCCTATTATACCCTCGAATACCACGGATTCTGCCTCTTATTTTTCTGAGTTATTCTTACTAGACTTTTACCGCATAAAAAATAATACAGGTAATTAAAATTTACCACAATCAAAGAACATTTACAATTGCAATTCAAACTGTTTACTGCTGTAAAGTATTTATTGCTTACCTGTCTTGTTTCTAGAATCTTGCTTGGTTCTAGAAAATAAAATAACTCAAAGAATATTTTTATACAAAAACAATTGGTCTGAAGTTCAGGCTTTGAGTGTGTGAAATCATTTGCTGACTGAGTGTGTACAACAATTTCTTAACACTGTCCTCTGATAAAGCCGTCCTGCTCGACCACACCACCACAAATAGAGAGTGAGGTGCTATATAACTTTACCTCTGCCTACCTTTGGGGTTCCACTGGACTCTGTGCACACTATACCTCACTTTGGTATAGTATATGCAGAGCCAGCTTCCTACAATGGGCAAACAGCTTGAGCAAGAAGTACAGCTCAAAATTCGGTGCCCCAACCCCACCCCTGTCATGAGCTTCTGTCATTTAGTTTGAAGGGGGTGTGCAGTTCCTGGCTGGGCGTGGGGGGACAGGGAGGTCTTTCTTCGCGATGCCCTCACAGGAAAGGGAAATGAAAATAGGTCTGGAGCAGTCCCACTTAGGTCAAGTTTAATAGTTTAGGTAGCTCGAGCCTGGTTAAAAGCGGTGCAAGTGCCCTTATGTGGAAATAATGTTCCTAAAGGGCTACCAAGGTGAAGTTGGTCAACATGTTTCGTGCCTAGATTGCCCCTAATGGGTCAGCTCGAGCTACCTAAACTATTAACCTTGATCTAAGCAGGACTGCTCCAGACCTATTTTTATTTCACTTTCCTGTGCACTACTCAGCCCCCACACCCACACACACCTAACGGCTTCTTCAAAAAGATCTCCGATAAAGGGAGCCCGTCAGGCATTGCAGCGCCAGCCTGATGAGGAGCACATGCCCAATGATGACGCATGACATCCTTCGGGGTGTGTGAGGGCATCACGAAGAAAGACCTCCCTCTCCCCCCACGCCCAGCCAGGAACTGCACACCCCCTTCAAACATAGCCTCTTCGGGAGCCAGTGTGCAGGACCTTATAACTCGGCTCCCTGTCCCTCTCTTGTAAAAAACTTCTGTCATTTAGCCCAGCTAAAGTGAACATAAGGGAGCATAATTGGGAAAAGAATGCCATGTAAAGTGGGATAGGGATATTCTGAAATAAGTACAATGCTTTGGCAGCACATTTTCATTAAGGCAATTTTACCAGCAGCCTACAAGGGCAGTTTAATCCACTGCTTTTACCAATCTGTAAGATAGGAAATGCATGTACCATAATCACCCTTATAATAGTGCCTATATCCCTGTGATACATAATGCCTCTGTATTGTATCAACTCTGTTGTCCTGCAGAGGGGGAAGTCAAGCTCTGGTTTATTTATTTATTTATTTATTTATATATATTAGCAGTTTTATATAGCGCTAGCCAGACCCGAGGGTATCGGAACGCTTTACAGCATTTATAGTACTGGAATCACAAATAATCATCAGTGTACATAGCAGTTCGGAAATCCCGGCGTGTAGTGCAACAAGGAAGCAGGGCAGTCCTGAGAGCCTCGCAGAGTGCATGATTTTCTTGCACATAACCATTTTCAGGAAGGAGAGGAGTGTGGAGAGGCGAAAGGATTCTAGGAGGAGGTAGATTATGGTGACAGGTGTCATGGTGTTACGAAATGCAGGAATGAGCGCTTTAGCGCTGTTTACCTGTCCGGGAAGGCACGATTGAGGAAGAGGTCTTTTAGGAGTTTTTTTTTAATTTTACAAAGAACGGGATAGTCCTAATGTCTGCTGGGATGGAGTTCCAGATTCTGGGTGCGTTTCCGGAGAAGGAACGTACAGCAGTTTTCTGTTTGCATGTTTTCATAGGAATGAGCAGAAGGGAGTTGGAACTCCTGAGGTTCCTAGTCTGGCCTGCCTTTTTGAGTTTGGTGGCCAGGTATTTAGGTTTACCTGTGTGGAGGGCTTTGTGCGTGAGGCAGGCAGTTCTGAAACTGGCACGCATGTCTATTGGGAGCCATTTTAGATCTTTGAGTGCGGGTGCAATGTGCTCAAATTTCCTGACTCCAGTGACCATTCTTGCTGCTGCGTTTAGAGTTGTTTTGAGGGGGGCTAGGTGGGATTTCGCTGTACCGGAGAGGATAGCATTACCGTAGTCGAGTCTGGATAACACCAGGAATTTGGTGGCTTGTTTGAGGTCGTTGGGCAGGATGAAGGGTTTTATTTTGTTGAGAAGCTTCAGATTAAAGAAGGCACTCTTTGCGGAGTTCTTGATGTGACTGACCATGTCGAGTTTGGGGTCTAGAGTAAATCCTAATGATCTAGTGGAGTTAGCCAGAGTGAGATTACAGTTGAGAGCATAGATTTCTTTAAGCCATTCCATGATTTTGGGTTTTTTGTCTTTGTTGGAGATGAGGAGAATTTCAGTTTTGTCTTGGTTGAGTTTGAGGTGGTTCATGGATAGCCAATGCTGGACTTCTTTAAGAGTTTTGTTTAGTCTCTGAATATCTTCAAATTAGGACGTTTCCAGATAGATCTGGGTGTCGTCTGCATAGAGGTGGAAGGTGATGTTTGCTTTTCTGAGTATGGAGGTGAGGGATTCCATATAAATGTTGAATAGTTGAGGGAGAGCAATGATCCTTGGGGGACACCTCTATTGACAGGATGAGTCAGATGGATTTGATTTTTATCCTTTGGGAGCGGTTGTGTAAGAAGGAAGATAACCACTGTAAGACCACCTCGTCTGCTCCTACCCTATCTCGGAGAGCCTTGATGAGAAGATAGTGATCCACCGTGTCAAAGGCTGCCGATCAGTCCAGGAGGATGAGTAGGCAGCATTTGTCGATATCTAGAGATTTGTGAATGTCATCCACGATGTTGAGGATCGCGGTCTCAGTGCTACAACCTTTTCTGAAACCCGATTGGTGGGGAACTAGAAGGTTGATGCTGTCCATGTGCTGAGTCAATTGTGAAAGAACGCACTTTTCAAGAATTCTGGCAAGTAGGGGGAGATTGAAGACGGGTCTGAAGTTGTTAAGATAGTCAGTAAAGGCCATGTTTTTTCGGGAGTGGAGTGGAGGCAGTCAGGAATGATACCGGTTCTCAGGGAGCTGTTAATGATCTTATACCAGTATGGAGCTATGGAGAGTTTCAGTTTCTTTGTCAATTGAGTGGGTAAAGGATCTAATGCGTGAGCTGCAGGTTTGGAGGTGGAGATCAGATTGAGAATCTCAGTTTCCGGTATGGGATTGAAAGATTTCCAGACTTTCATGGGGTGTTTGCGAGCATTGGCTTCGGTTTCCGGGGGTGAGATTATGCAAGAGGTGTTGGGGTTGGCGTCTAGAGAGAGCTCAATCTTGGTGATTTTGTCTATGAAGAAGTTGGCGAAGTTGTCACACAGGTCTTTGGAGGCCTGGCCTGGGGCAGCAGAGGGTTTGGATGTTTGTTGTCTGATGATATTGAATAGTTCTTTGGGTCTGTTTTTCGCCTTGTCCAGGGCGGTGCAGAAGAAGGTGGCTTTTTCGTTGTTAATGTGTTTTTTGTATTTCCTTTGGATTACTTTGAGTTGCTCATGGAGGCCTGTAGAGGGGTTGTACCTCCATCGTCGTTCTGCGGCTCTTAATTGTCTTCTTTCAGCATTGATGTCTGAGTTAAACCAGGATCTGGACGGAGTGTTCCTGGGTTTTTTTAGTTTCGAGGGGGGGGCTAATTGATCTAGGGTGGAAGTCATAGTAAAGTTATAGTGAGTGGTGAGTTCCGTTGTAGAGAGATCATCTGTGGAGGTAGGCAGGAGTGAGCCTACCCTTTTTTCAAAGTCGGTCATGGAGATCTGTCTAAGATTTCTCGTCCATTTGGGGGGTCTTGGATGGGGGGTTGATGAGTGATTGTTTGAGTAATGCGGAATAGGATAAGGTGATGGTCAGAACAGTCCACCGGTAGGATCTGGTCAATCGTGATGGTGTCCTGTTGGGCAATGATGGCATCCAGGGTCGCTCCTTTGTAATGGGTGCCTTCTGAACAATGCTCGGTGAGGTTCTTATTATGCAGCAGCTCATTTAGGTTCAGGATTGCCGGGTTGATGTTTTAATTCCAGTGTAGGTTCAGGTCTCCCAGAATTAGGCTGTTGGCGTCTCGGAGTGAGCAATGTACAATGAGGTCAGACAGGTGATCGGTGAATGCGGTGGTGTTACCTGGGGGATGATATAGGAGATGGCACTGGAAAGTCTTGTTGTCACTTGTGTTGATGTTCGCGGAGAGGCACTCACCGGTGTTATAATTAAAGGTGTCCATTTCTGTCACAGTTATATTTTTGTAATGAATGATTGCTATACCTCCGCCTTTTTGGTCTTTTCGATCTTTGTTGAGGATTACAAAGCCTGGTGGCACGAGAGTGTCCAAGATTGGTGTCGAGCATTCGTTTAGCCATGTCTCGGTGATGAAGGCTATGTCAATGTCATGGGTGAGGATGGATTCTGCTAGCTCAGTTGCATGCTTCGAGGCTGATCTGCAGTTTATGAGCATGCAGTTGGTGGTGAGTGCCTCTTTGGAGCGGTTTTTCTTAAGAGGGGCCCTGGGGATGTTGGAAAGGGAGGCTGGGGTGTTTAGGAAGGGAGAGGTCCCTTCTAAAACCGGTGATCACCTGGATTTTGGATAGAGGGGTGGCAGTAGCAGGGGTGTCGTATGAGGAGGCAAGATCTGCTGCTTCACTCGGGGACATCGCTGTTCTAGTTCTGCTGGTGCGTTCTGGGTTCCCGCTAAGGTGCAGGGGGGGGGTTGGGATCTTCCTGTGGCGGGGAGACGGGGGAAGCCCTTGGTGGGTGGGGGTGTTATGAGGATTTTGATAAGGTTTACTAAGCGAGGCAAGGTTGGTTAGGATTTCGTTGAAGCCCTGGATTACGATGGTTAAGTGGCTTTCGAGCAAGGTGAGACGCAGACCAGTCTCTTCTAGGGTGGGGGTAGGGTGGTTCTGACTGGGGGCCCCGCGGGATGGTGGTGCCCTAACGCTGCTGTTTTCTCGTCTAATAGATAATGTGTTGTCCATGTGGTCGTTGGACGGGGCCGAAGGAGCTGCGAGTGGAGGGCCCTGTTGTGGTAGCTGCGTTCTTAATAGTGTGTAGTCCTTGTGGTCGTTGCACAGAGCTGAGGGTGTTGTGAGAGGAGGGACATGTTGCGGCTGCCGTGTTCTTATGAGTGTGGGTATAGGGAAGTAGATGGAGGACGAGGACTGTGTGTTTTGGTCAATCTTAGTAGTCTGAGTGGGGGAGCAGGCGGGAGGGTGGTCGAGGAGAGGGTCAGAGGAGGAAGGGGGAGCCTTGTTCAAGCTGGCAGCTGTGAGGGTGGTGTTACATGTCGGGAGGCTAATGAAGTTAGTAGGGGGCGTGTGAAAGGTATGGGTGCTCTGCTGGACAGTGTGGTTTTCCGGGGAGAGGGGGTGGGTAGGGCGGGGAAGGGGGCGTGGTAGGGGGAAGACCACAGAGAGAGTGCGTCAAAAGCCTAAGGTTGTCGTAGCTTGAATTAAGACTGTACCGTTATGGTAGATGGTCTGGTCTGGTGGCGGCACGTGTGAGGGGACGAACAGTTATTTATTCCTATCCATTTGGTGTCCAGAACACTGCCCATAAGCGATTATGTCTCAGACGATTGGATGCAAATTGTCAGCTGGATTCTTAACAAGGAGAAGGACGTTGTCCCCATAGATAGATAAGAGGATGTTGTCCGCATACATAGATAAAAGGACGTTCCAGCTGCCAAATCGTATACCCCTGTGATGATGGTGGTACCACAAGAGACACACCAGAATCTTTATCATAAAGGCAAAGAGGAGGGGTGACAAAGGGAACTCTGCCTCGTCCCTCCCTTAATAGGAAATGGGTCTACTAACAAGTCATTCACCTGCAGCCAAGCCTGCGGTGTAATATGAAGGAGCCTGACCCCCTGCGTGTAGGCCTCACCCTCACCTATCTGTTGAAGGAGCACGAATATGAAGCACCGTTCAATGGAATCAAACGCTTTTGTAGCGTCTAAAAAGCTGCACCTACATCAAGTTGGGGGCCCAACTACTGTGTGATGGTAAAAAAGGTGCACAAATTGTCCACCATATAGCAGCTAGCTTTAAACCCTGAGGCTCCAGCCGCACCACAACAGGCATTAACGGTTGAAGCCGACTGGCAGGCAGTTTATTGACAATTTAGCTGTCCACATGGATGAGGGACATGGATTGATAGGAGCTACATTGAGCTGGGGATTTGCCTGGTTTTAGCAGCACAATAATGATAGCTTCCAGCTTAGAAAACGGGAGGCGAGCCAACTGGATGGTTTCCTCATAAACATAAGAGTAGGATCAAGGCCAGATCTTCAGCATAAGTTTTATAAAAACTCAGCCGGGAGACCCTCACTCCCGGGGGCACTGCTATTCTTCACTTGAAAAATAACTCCCATATTCTCCTCTACTGTGATCAGTTGACAAAGCCTCTCCTTCTGAGAAACAGATAACCATGCCAGCCGGGCATCGCCCAGGAGCTCATGTATATCAGATAGGGTATCCACAGTGCAAGAGCAATGCAGTTGTTTATAGAAAGCAGTGAAACCTAGGATATCTTTCAAGCCATGGATCATGTACCCATCCTCCCCCCAAAATTTCTATTAAATGATTTGCCGTCCAATCTGGTCAAATCATCGATGAAAGTGTATCCCTGGGGTGCTTTCCCTCCCCATAGCTCTGGGCCGACTGATATTTGCCACAGAAATGAATCTCCCTGTCAGCTGCTTCTTGATTTTCCTGGATTTTGAGCTGAGGAGATTCTAAGACATGCGTTTCCCCATCCTTATCATATACCTCCTCTAGTGACTTTATAGTTTTTTCAGACTCACATAACTCACCTCTAAGGGACTTGATGATACCACAGCTCTTGCTGAGATACTCCACTCGAATAACCACTTTATACTCTTCCAACAGGGCAGAGACAGAGCTCACAGTGCCCTTATTCTCACTAAAATAGTTTCTGCTGGCCTGCTGGATCTCCTCCCTAAACACACGATCTATCTAACAGGTTCTTTGGGCGAAGCCGCCAGAGTCTTGCGGCATGCGAATCCACAGGGAGCTCCAGGTCTAGAATAATCGGGGAGTGGTCTGAGAACATGTGTGGCATGTGAGTGCAAAACGTGGTCCTCCCAAGTATGTCTTTGGTACCAAACCATGCATCCAATCCGGAGGAGAAGTCATGCACTGAAGAGTGGAACGTGTAGGCTCAGGTCTGAGGATTCAATGCTCTCCAAATATCTACCATATCATTATTAAGGAGCGAGTCAGCCAAGGTACCGCCACCTTATTGTGAGGAATGTCTGACAGAATATCGACGTCAAAAATATCAACGTCAA
The DNA here is from genome assembly GCF_964204655.1 of Triturus cristatus. Classification (NCBI taxonomy): domain Eukaryota; kingdom Metazoa; phylum Chordata; class Amphibia; order Caudata; family Salamandridae; genus Triturus; species Triturus cristatus. Next base: position 862,000,108 of record NC_140595.1, on the reverse strand, counting down.
AAATATAGGAGGCGGAATATCAATGTCAAAAATATCGAAGTCCTATCTACATTATGGTAAGTACAAAAATATTGGGGGGAAAATATCGTTGTAAAAAATGTCGTTGTTAAAAATATCGTTTTTTAAAAATGTTTAAAAATAATGTAAAATAAAATAAATAACACATTTAATTGAAATAAACATAGTTACAAATATGTTTAAACTTATAAGTAATACATATATGGGGCCGATTCCAATCTGGAAAAAGGCTGTACAAATCGTTGTATGTAGCGTTTTTCCTGTACAACTCGTACCCGGTAAACTTTACTTACAACCTTGGAAGTACGATTCGTACAGAAAGCCTCTTTCCATACAAATCGTACAAAAGACCATACAGCTAAAATAAACCAACGATTCTGATCCGGAACAGCTTGCACGTGACGTCTGTATCTATTTAAGCAGCGGTTTCCAGCCCAGCAAGTACGATTCGTTCCTACGGCACTCCGTACGGCTCTTTTCTTACGGGAGCCAAAAACAGCTGTAAAAGCAGAGTCCCCAGGGGTACGAGTCGTACAGTCATACACCCCGTGCGTTGTGTATGTACGGTGCGTACCCCAACATCACGTATGTACTGTGCGTACCCCAACATCGCGTACCCCAACATCGCATACCCCAACATCACATATGTACGCACCGTACATACGCGATGTTGGGGTATGCACCGTACATACGCAATGTTGGGGTACGCGATGTTGGGGTACGCGACGTTGGGGTATGCGATGTTGGGGTACGCACCGTACACACGCGATGTTGGGGTATGCGATGTTGGGGTATGCGATGTTGGGGTATGCGATGTTGGGGTACGCGATGTTGGGGTACGCGATGTTGGGGTATGCGATGTTGGGGTATGCGATGTTGGGGTATGCGATGTTGGGGTACGCGATGTTGGGGTACGCACCGTACATACACTACGCACAGGGGTGTATGCCTGTAAGACTCGTACCCCTGTACGACTCGCACCCCGGGAACAACTTTTCCCGGGATATGAGTCGTACAAAGTTGGCTTCGTAGCGGGTAATGGCATTCCCCGTGTACGGGACGTTTTCCGTACAAATCGTAAATCGGAAAGCCGGTCCGGGTCGTACTAGTACGGTTGGACTGCATTTTTCCAATTTGTACCAAAAGTGTCCGGGTCCGTCTGGTACAACTTTTCCCGATCTGATTTGTAAGGATCGGGCCGATCTGTACAAATCGGATCGGGAAAAGTTGTATTTTTCCTGTACGAATCGTACTTCACGGGTCGGACGGGACTTGTACGATTTGTATGGAAAAATTTACCGCCGCGAGTCGGACGGGAAAAAAAAAATACACGATCGGAATCGGCCCCCTAATGTAAAAAATAAACATATACATATAAAATATAATATATATATATATATACTTAATAATAATATTTACAATTAATTATTATAATAACTTATAAATTGTTAAAAAACATTTTATAAATTATAAATTCATACATGCACATACAACAATAATATAAATAAAAATATAAACGATATTTAACAAATTGTAAAAAAAAAAAAATTTAATAAATTATACAACACATTAAAACAGTCAATATTGGATAGCGTAGGGGTAAAAATTACTATTCCAACTCCAAAGATTGCAACAGTAGGGAAAGTGTAGGCTAGTGTAGGGGTTAAAATTACTATTCCAACTCCAGAGCGTGCAACAGTAGGGAAAGTGTTGTATAGCGTAGGGGTTAAAATTACTATTCCAACTCCAGAGAGTGCAATAGTAGGGAAAGTGTCGGATAGCGTAGGGGTTAAAATGACTTACTAATAATTAAAAAAAAAAATAATAATTTAATGATTAAATTACAATGAATTAATATAACACTGCCAAAAAATAATTACTTTTTTTACCAATTAATAATTAACAATTAAATTGATGATAAATACAATTAATTAATGATTAAAAATGTATTACCAAATAATAATTACATAAAAAAATTATTAATGTTCAATACCAAAAAACAATAATTATTTTAAAAAAAACATTTAGCAATTAATAATTAACAATGAATTATTGATAAATACCAATAAATCATAATTAATCAAATTTAATTATTAATGAACAATAAATTCATTATCAATACTCAACACTAAAATAAATAATTACTTAATTACAATTAAATTGCTTCCCACCCTATTGCCCTATAACCTCACAACACACTTCAATAATAAATTAATGCACTTAATATAATTACCAATTAAGCAATTAATAAAAATGAATTACCAATTAATTATATATCATGAAATTCGTTATCAATACCAATAAATAAAAATTAAATAATTACTTAATTACAAATAAATTACTTCCCACCTTATTCCCCTATAAACCCATAACCCGCTACAGAACTAAAACGCAACATTTATTTAAAAATAATTACTAATTCCTAAAAAAATGTCATTAATTTACTATAATTAAATTACTTCCCATCCTATTCCCCTATAAACCCACAACCTGCTACGGTACTAAAACGCACAATTTACTTATAAAAATTATTACTAACTTTGAAAAATGTAATGCATATATTCGAAAACTGGTACAATAACGAACAAAAAATATAAAAACAAACATATAAAATACATATTATAAGACATAACACTAATATTAATATCGATATTAGTAACATCGATATTTTTGCTATCGATATTACTAACTTCGATATTAACAAAAACGATATTTCTTACCTTCAGGTCGATATTCTAGTCGTCGATATTCTAGACTTCGATATTATGTACCTACAATATTTCCAACTCGATATTCTTGTAGGTTGAAATAAAAAACTCGATATTTAGACTGTTTACCATTGTGAGTGCGAGCAGCACCCTTAGTACAATCTATTGATGGGTCTAGAACTGCATTATGGTCCCTTCCCCAAAGCATAGCATGAGTGTTTAAACCATGGATGCGCGAGATAATGCGCGTAATAAAATCTGGACAATCCGCATTGGGGCGTATGAGTTCACCATAGTGAGATGTACAGAACCATCCACACCTTGAGCTAATAAATAGCGGCAGGAGTATCCTGTCCATCACACTCTCAGTCTGACCGCCCTATTCACGGTTGAGAAGAGTGTCAGCTTTCAGTCAATGCAGACCTCGTAGACTGATTTGCGAACAGGGATGCAATTTATGATGCAAATTATGCACTGAGAGGCCACATTGCCAATTTCCCATTTGAGGTGATTGAAAAACAATCTGCTTTCTAAATAATATTTAACCAGTTCACTCTTTGCTACCCCTTGCAATTGGCTAGGAATGTATGGATGGTGGCCTGCAAGGGACAGGAGACCTGCAGCCCAAGGTCAGTATTCTCAAAAAGTTTTTTTTTTAAATTCCTGTTTGAGGAGATCTCAGCAGGAACGCACAGTGCAACCCAAGCCACACCTGCCCCCTGGATGCAATCTGACTTGATTGACCTTGTCTGAGTCAGATACCAACACAGCCCAGGTGTCGGCATCTGATCCATGGGTTCTGAGTACAGTGATACAATCACAACCACAAACTACAATCCACACCCGCAGCCACCAACCACAACTGCAACCGCAACCCCAAACTACAGCCACAATCACGACCTCCAGGTCAGAGAACGTGTAGAGATGGCGGAAGGGGATTAGTCTGTGAATCAATATAGCAACCTCTCTCGCATAGGTTGGCAAAGTATCCATGGTTGCCCTAGGCAGGGTCAAACCAGGAGTCAAACCTTTTTCCTGAAGAAAGGCCACAATAACGATATGATGAGTTAAATAAGCTAGAATGTGGCGGCACTTGTGTGGAGTACCAACGCCAGCTGAAGAAGGACTGGAGGTGCTGTTGAGCACAGAATAATCTTCCTTGGGGTCTGTAAATATCAAAGGTTTTCCCTTTAATGTGAATTGTAATGTCATACCGTCATAAGTGAGAATGTGCCTCTCCCTCGCCAGGCTTAAGATGGTATCCCGCTCCTGGTAATGGTGCATCTTGCCGATGATAGACCGTGGAGGTGCACGCGGAATCAGATGAGGGGACAGCGCCCGGTGTGCCCCTTCCACTACAAACATGTGGGAGAGAGAGTTCAAACCAAAGAGGTCATGCTCCAATTTCTCAACATAGGCCTCTGTGCTCCCCATCATCATGATATCGGCAATGCCCAAAATTCAAAGAGTGCTTCTGCAAGCATTACCTACAAATCTTCATTTTTCAATGTGATTTTTTTTCCATCCCCTTCGCTATTTCCTTGAGCAGGGAAATGCATAACGCCATATCATCCTCTACCCCCGAGATTCTGTGCTCAGCTTAATCAATACGCTTTTGATGATTATCTAAGCACTCCTTCATGTCAACCATGCGGCGGGTGAGGGAGTCAATTTTTAGTCAATAGTTGAGAGGCTGGTTTTCATCCCTCTCTGGGGGGCAGCGGCTTCAGTCGAGGTGATAGAGCCGCTCTCCGCCGCTTCCTCCCCACCAATAGCTTGCTCAGCCTCAAATGACTGTTTATGGTTCTTATGGGACTCAAAAGTGAGCAGAGCTTGCTTATCTAGCTTGCCCATGGCACTGGGGATACGAGAAGATACAGGTTCAACACAACACAGAACGGGGCCTCAAAAGGCTGGGTGGCACCAGGCAGAAATGGGCGATAGACAACAATCACCTAGCCACCCGTTACAGGACATTGAAATGTCCAGTTATAAACAGACAGGCTACAGCAACGGGACCATCGCACACTCGCCATCCGATCAGGTGGGCCATTATACGCAGGAGCTCAGTATCAAAGTCCAGGCAGGATGTATCAATGTCCTTAATGCCATGCCAGTTCCTCCGCTACAGGGGAACTAGCCACCTGGGGAAGGTCAGCACGCTCTACAGTCCCTTGCGGTGCACAGTAGGCCAAAGCACCAGGCGGTCACCCCACACCGCTTTCACGGAGCGGTGCCGCAAATGGCAGCAGGATCCAGTGGAGTAGTTGGCCATGGATCTGGCTCAAGCGGATCATCGCTGTGGTGGGGAATGCCGCAGGGGGCCCAGACGGCTCTGCAAAGCCCGCACACCACCGGCAGACAAGACGTGCGACCATGACCTCGTAATGGCTGCCACCCAGGGAGCAAATGGCCACTGAGCAGACACACTTCCTCCAGCTCAGGGTCTAAAGCGTCACCATAGGGGCTAACCGTTACGGTATGGGCTGCCTCTGTGGCTCAGGAACAGAGATCATTGCAGCTAGGATGGTAGCAGCAGGGCAGGCAGGAAATTGCTGAAGGATTTGTGTTGCGGCTCACGGAGCCGATACACAGAGCCGCCATCTTCCTTGCAGGCTCATTAGCGCCCCCTTCCCAGTCAATGTTAAAGTCACCATGGTAGTTGTTGCAGGATGAAAGTTGAGAGGGGTAATATAGTCACATACTTGTGCATCAAATTCCAATTTCATGATTGGTGGGTGGTAAAGGATGTGGCATAGAAAGATTAACAGGAAGAAGCTGGAAGGCCAGCCCTGAGGCATTCTAATGCCGGATAGTGGGGGCTCATGAGCACTCGAGGGGCGATTTGAAGATGACACTGATGCTACCGCCATATTTGGAAGGGCTGTTGCTACGGATGATGGAGTAGTTATGGGGAAGTAAAAAGTCAATGATAGAACTAGCAAAGTCATTTTACTAAGACTCAGTGATCGGCATAAGTTCTAGCTTACATAATGTGATGAGATCAGCAATTTCAGCATGGTGGGCATTATCGGATCTGACATTGTGTAGCGCAGTTCAAAGTAGTGGCGCAAGTAACAGTACAATGAGGCGTGGTAAAAAGTGCTATATCTCTACAGTTGCAGCAGATTATGTCTACCTAAGAATTCAGTGGTTGTAGTCCGAGGATCCCACATGAGAAATGCAGATAAAATGATTTAAGACCTGAGTGAGTTTGGCAACCCAAGAGTCTGCCATTTCTATGATGAAGATAGTGCTTGAAATCCAAGATGGGATCAGGAAGTCTGTCTCCTCTGATGGTGTGGGTGTGTAGACTAGATGTCATTGACAGCACCATGACAGGAAGCAATCAAAGCCACCAGGAACATCTACAGATGAGGTTAGCTGTCCAGAAGCAAGAACAGAAGTTTGTGACCCTTACGCTGAGGGAATTTGAAACAGGCAATACAGCTTGCGTTCCCCCGCCACACTGTGTTCGTTCCCCCGTACTTCAGACCGGCAGCAGGTCTCGGAAACAACACAGGTGGAATTTAGCTTTGTGAGAGTCAGTGAAAGGCAGTCAGTGCAGGGACGTCCTCTCAGCAGACCATGTCCTCCGTGTTTTCTGTCCTTCTGTGCATTTAGAACAGGGCAGGATTCTGCTGGTGTGTCTTAGGCCCCTTTGCACGCCACATGCAGGCCATAGCTAGGTGAGTTTATCTTACAGCTATAGGAGGATAGAAATGTCGAATATGCTCGTCCTCATTTAGCGCTTCATGGGTTGTGCGTCCAAATACTGCAAAGCAACATTGTCTGCTGGATACTTGTCTGCTTGAATTATCCAAGCATCTACCAGGTAGAACACAGTATTCGTTTGTATTTCTTATTTGTAAAGATTCTTACACTTAGTTTTGTTATTCATTCCATTATTTTGTGACAAAGCTTATGATGCATTTCAAGATACTGAGTTTCTGTTATCACTTCTGTGCAACAGGGAGACCATCACATTAATTCCAAATTACATGATTATTTGTATAGCATAAGAGAGCGCGTCTGCCGGTTTACACCACAAACATTACTCGTCTTACTGTCTGAAGGCACACAGTAATACATGGATTTCTGCTTCTTTTAACAGAGAATGGGATTCTTGCGAAAACCAGGAGCCAGAGTGTGCAACAGAGGATCTGTGATAATGCGAACCTGAATCCGTGCACAGAATGTAAAAACTGTTTTGGTCAAAGTTTGGGCCCGTGTACACATCATGTGAGTCACACTCAAGAGAAGCCCTACAAGTGCACTGAGTGCAGTCTCAGCTTCCAATGTTCCTCACATTTGATTGGTCATCACAAATCTCTTACAAGGAAGAGGCCTTTCCATTGTATGGGGTGCGATAAAACATTTCTCAGCCGATCAGGTCTGAAACTGCATCAGAAGATTCACACATGCACCGAGTGTGGGATGCATTTTAGGCAAACATCAGACCTGGAAGAACACCAGATGTCTCATCAGAGGGTGGTGCCACAGCCACAAGAAAGACCCTATCAGTGCACAGAGTGCCAGAAAAGCTTTGTTCATAAAGGAGATCTGGCGCGGCATCAGATGATCCACACCGGGATGAAACCCTTTGACTGCTCAGAATGCGATAAATCCTTCAGACGTATGTCACATCTTAAGATTCACCAGAGAACCCACACTGGAGAGAAACCGTACAAATGCACAGTCTGCAATAAAAGCTTTACTGTCCGGTGTCACCTACTCCGGCATGAGCAAGTCCACTTTGGAGAAAAGTTCCATAAGTGTAAAGACTGCGGACTCCTCTTTAATCAAACATCAAAGCTGAGGCTACATCAGAGAACACACAAGACAGGGAGACATTACAAATGTACAGGGTGCGAGAAAAGCTTCTTCCGTAGGTCACAATTGGACAGGCATCAGATGACCCACACTGAGGAAAAGCCTTATGATTGCAAAGATTGTGGGAAAAGGTTCAGGCGGGTGCAACATCTCATTGAACATTCTAGATTGCACACAGGGAAAAGACCATTCCAGTGTACTGAGTGTGATAAAGGCTTCAGTAACTCTTCAGCTCTGGGCAGGCACGAAATGATCCATTCCGGTGAGAAGCCCCATGCATGCTCTGAATGTGGAATGCATTTTAGTGAGTTGTCAAAAATGAGGCGACATCAGAAATCCCACACGGGGGAACGGCCATACCAGTGTACAGATTGTGAGAAAAGTTTTGCTCAAAGATGGGCTCTGTACTCTCATGAGCGGGTCCACACTGGTGAAAAGCCCTTCCAGTGTCTGAAATGTGGTAAACATTTCAGTCAGATAAGTGGCCTGAGGCAACATGAGAAATCCCACACTGGGGAGAAACCACATAAGTGTGCTGAGTGCGAAAAGTGTTTCTTTAACCGTTCACAACTTAAAAAGCATCAGAGAACCCACACTGGGGAGAGACCATATCACTGTATGGAGTGTGATAAGACCTTCACTGACAGGTCTGTGCTATTGAGCCATCAGAAGATTCATACAGGGGAGAAACCCTTCCAGTGTCCCGAATGCGGTAAGCACTTTAGGCGCATGACGCACCTGAGAGATCATCATCGAATGCACACAGGTGAGCGAGTGTTCAAGTGCGAGGAGTGTGGGAAAAGCTTCATCCACAGCTCAAGTTTCAGAAAACATAAAAAGGCCCGCACCTGTAAATCTTTATTGCAGATCGTGAACACCAACAATCTCACTTGAGGGATAAGTACTTTCGGAGTGCAGTTTTTGTCCAAAATTTCAAAGACCAATCCTACCTCCTCAGATCCAGACCACCTCTGCATCCGGCTAAAATCAAGAGTGGAACGGCCAGCTGTGATTACATTAAAGACAATAAGGAGCCTTGTAAAAGAATACAAACAAGACCAGGTAGAATCCAGATTGTCCTTGTTCCGCTATCTTCCTACTTCACAGTCAGATTGCACAAAATAATTATCTGCACGTGTGTTACCCGTGTGGATGATACCCATGTAGATGTGAGGAAATGGTTGATTCTCAATTCGCACACGAGTCCACAAACCCAGCATTTCTTAGTACTTTGTCCTGAGATTGAGACAATTCCACCCCTGTAGAATGTGAGTCCCCTAAAGGATTTTCATAGCTATCCTAAACACACCTGGCAGCAACAAAGAACCAAAATGTACAAAGGGTGCTTAAGCACGTGTGACAATGATCCAGATCGAGGGGGTGTTTGAATCTTTTTCTTATACAAATACTTTGCTTATCTATACCAAGACTAGGCCGCTTCAGAGTGCTTTTGGAAACTCAGAAAGATGGTATTTAGGAAAACCACAGAACATGAGACCACCCCAGTGAAGCGTTTTACCTAAATGGCATTAGAGATGAAAGCCAGTATTTTGTAATTTCTTTATTGACCTTGCAAACCTTTCAGTGACTGTTTTGTCAAGGAATGAGAGCATGGAAGCTCAACGTCTGTGGTCTGCTGGAACATGCTTGACACTAAACTATACCAGCTGTCTAAAGTGACTCCACCTTTGCTTCTTACCAGTAACAATAGATACTGAGATGTAAGAGCACCGACTTGTGCATAGCAGATGATAAGGGCTGAATGAGGAACCTTCCTGTTACCCTTCATCAACAGAGGGCATGGAATGAGGCAATTAACAATTCTTTCAGACTCTTTAATATGGTAGAAGGTTTTTGGCCCTCAGCAAATTTCACAATGTGAAATTCCAAAGGTAAAATAGGTCTTGCAGATGATGTAGGCAGTTAACATGAATATTCCATTATCTGGTCAGACAAAAAGATGCAATAATAAACTGCATTAGAATTTTTTATGGAATGGTATTAGAAATCCTTCTAACAATATAAGAACCTAGTTCCTTCAGATGTGAATACACCAGTGAACAAACTGAAACGGTTAAACTGGGGAAAGGATAAAAAGTGTGACCAGGATTTTGGGAAGTGAGGGAAAGCACAGGACGTAAACGAGGAACTGGCAATGTTAGACAGGGTTGAGAACACTAGCTGAAGACGAAGAGACAATAAAACCCCACATAAGTAAGCTGAAGAGACAAATGTTAATTGAACCTCATGGCAGAAATGATTCCTCAAGCAATTCAGTAGAATTCCCTACATTCCCTGGTCTTTGTGCTCCTGGGAAGGCGGTAGAGACTCTATAAGACAAGTTGCTGGCATTATTGACTTCAAAGAAAATGACAATGAGTGAAAAGATTAAGGAAACCATGCAAACCACTGATGTAATTTGGCCTCTGAGATATTGCAAACTAAGAAATATGATAGCAGCAAGGGAGAGAGGAAATATAAAAAAGGTGAGCATGAAAGAGATATTAGAACAAACAGTCGGTGAGATGCAACAAAATGCTCAGTTTATTGAGGGACTGGAAGACAAGGTACTAATGAGAAGATAAGGAAATTACACTCTTCTAATCCCAAGGTTATTCTCTAGAGGATCAAAAACACCTTGTGTATCTGTTATAGGAGTTTAGAGAAAACTGATGTAATTCTACATTAGATGGGCGGGGTAATGCCATCTCGCAAGTACAAACTACAAAAGTGCTTTGTCTTGTTTTACTACCCTTGAAAGGAAACAGTTGAAATGATACCAGACGCGCCAACATTCAGACTTTTTAAAAACGTAAGGGGTTTCTTGCAAGAACAGTTCAGAATAGTTTGATATGCCATTTTGTTGGGGTACAAGAGATTGTATAATGGGGTGAACACACAGCAGGTGAATTATTTCATATGTCAAGTCAATCGTGGCAAGAGGGATATCTAATGTGTGAATTGTTGTTTCATATTCTTGTTATTTCTTTTTCGTATTTTTCACATGCTGTCTCTTTTGAGAAACATTTGTTGAGTCATCTGTTAATATGACTATTTCTAGAAACAATAAAGAGATAAAGAAAAACGTACTGATTCCTCTTCTCATTAGAGAAAACATCCCAGTACTTCTTCATCAAGTCCCAAGACCTAGAGTCCTAAACACTTAAATCATCAAACTGATCGCACTCGATGGCGGTAGGAATGGGAACACCTCAACATTGTTGTAAAACTCTCAAAAGAATTGTTGCACCTGGGAAGAAGACTCACCAGACGCGGCATGGTTGAATAGCCCCGCGTGTACTCTGTGGAAGATAGCACATCTTTGGACCTCGCCGCAGTAAGGGTTCTGCTCCCGCTCTGCCCAGCCAGTATCAGTGTTATCGCATCTGACTGGAAGATTCTCTCCTGGCAACAGGCTGGTCTTCAGACTGGCTCTGGGCTGAAGAATCAGCTGTCAGAGTTTAAGAGCATGAGCAAATGGAGGAAAGGCAGGATGGAAAAGATAAGGTTCTTCATCTTCCGCCTGCTTCTTTTGGGAAACGACATTCTCTTAAAGATGTAGGCGTGGCTAGCCTCAGATCCATTCCTCTAGTCGCTATTCCATTTGTCAGAAGTTCCCTGTGCCACTTTTTTTCCTATGATGTAATCGCCTGCCTAGGTCACGTATATATCAAGAGACAGTCGTCAGAGACGGATGTGTTGCAATGCTTCAGTTTCCCTAGTTTCTCATATTCTTCCCTAATATTTGCTCCTTTTTCTGCACCAGCATCCGTATCAGATTCACTCGCCTGGAAGACTAGCCTAGGCTGTTTATCGGCCCTGTCGTAGACAAGTTTTGGTGCATTGCCTATCAAATCTAGTACCATTCATTATCTGCAATCAGAACTATCAACGTTACTGGAACAGGGAGACACTTGCCACCTTTCATGTGTATATTAGGTGCAGGATGCTGGGAGGAAGGGCCCTTGCTTGGGCAGTTAAGAAGGAGACGGGCGAGATTTCCCAGCATCCAGTCCTTGACAGAATCTCACAGAGGTCAGTCGATGATTCACAGGAACTGCAGAATAGTGCTGGAAATAGACTAGATTGTTTAAATGTTTGATACCTGAAACGAAAAAATGACTCGCGAAGAATTCAAAAATTAAAAAGAGAATTAAATGAAGTTTGGTGTCACATTGAGTTGGCCATGTGTCACCTCTATAAATAATGGTTTAAAAAATAACACTATTGGCATTTTGGTGGTGTTTATGATTATCGGGCCCAGCCTTACTGTTTAAGGGCCGAACCTTCTGCTGTTAGTTGCTATACCTAATCAAGACTTGACCTTCATAGTTTATTACTGTGGAATGTGGAGGACTAATGAAGAGGTGGCAAACCCTCAACTTATTACACACACCAGAAGGTTTGCAATATTCCACTGTGCATGGGAGAAACGTGGTGGGCGTATCCAGAGGTTTGAAATATTCCACTACGCATGCAAGAAAGGTGGTGGGCGTATCCAGAGGTTTGCAATATTCCACTATGCGTGCAGGAATGGTGGTGGGCGTATCCAAAACAAGGTTGTGGTTTTTATCAGAAGACGTTGAGAGCTTGACAGTCCCTCCCTAAAGTAGATTAGCGACTGAAGTTAAAACATTGCGTTTCTTGAATTATTTTAGTAGAAGGTTTTTTTTGTCTTTATTTTATTTTGCCCTTAAACTGGGAACTCGCAAGGGGAGGAGGGTAAATTGTCCTATTTAATGTTTAGAAAATAAAATAAAAATCTTTTTTTTGAATTTCAAGCAAAGGAATACACATAGGTATACATAACAATAAGCACCATACAGAGATCTCAAGGTAGTGACACCTGTTGCAGCAGGTGAATGAAAAGAGCTTTAAGAAATCACATATGGGGAAATGAATCTAGTGAAAGCAGCTGGTATATTTTGCTGCCTCATTGTGTCTAGGTATTGGGTGCATCATGTTCTCGGTCTTCTCGCATTGGTGTGGGTCCCATATCAATGCCCCGATGGGAGCCCCATCCCACACAAATCTTCTCCCACTTGCACAGGCAGCCCCTTGCCTGATATATTGGCTTCTCATTTATCATACACCAGTCTAAGTCCCGCTCCCAGTCTCTCACCAGTGGAGCCGTAGCCGCTCCCCACAATCGTGCAATATCCCGCTCGGCTGCTATAAGACCCAGTGAGACCCAGATCCTGGTGTATTTTGGCAGCGGCTCCTCTACCCAGATATGTAGAATGCACTTCTTTGCTGTTTTTGGGGGGTTCCATAGTCACTTCCTTCATAATTTTCTGTAGTTCGATCCAAAAGGGTTGGATCACTGGGTACGCCAATATCGTGTGGAAGAAGGTTCCCTCGCTCCCACAACCTCTTAGACAGAGGTCTGGTGGGATGCGTCCCATGTGTCTGAGTTTTGTGCACTATGTAATATGTGCAGAAAAATCAATCTGAACCCCGCGTGTACAGCAACCTCTTGAAAGGTCCCCAACGCCTCCTCCCATTCTCCGTCAACACAGTCCCCAATATCTTCCTCCCATTTGGATCTCAGCGCAGTGAGAACATTGAGAGAGTTATTCCGTAGTTTTTATAGATCAGGGAGACTGTCTTTTTATTTAAAGTTCAGTTAGTATTCTGTCCTCTAGGGGGGAGGACTCTGAGAGAGGGGTCTCCCCGGAGATATGTGTCTCAAGAGCATGTCGAAGCTGGAGGTATCTAAATACTTCAGTGGCAGTCAGTTCATACTGGGTTTGTAACTCCTCCCAAGTGGGCGTATTGCCCTCCCTTCATACATCAACCAACGCAGTTATCCCTATTAGGTTCCATGCTTTGAAGCCCTGGAGGTCACGCACCTGGGAGAGTGTGTCACTTATTTAATGTTTTTTATCATTAAGTAATGTGAATTTTTATTGATTTAGTAAACATCTTGCACAAACATGCACGTGGGAAGGCTCTACAGACCGCTCAAGCAACAGGAGACTTTAAAGCTCGTTTTGTTTCTTAGTGATTGCATGCTAGATTTGGAATCAGACATCTAGGGTCAGGAAAGTGTTTCCTCCCATTTTAACTCCCATATGAATCTTCATGGTCTGCTACAGAAAACAATGTTGTATGGAATTAAAAAAACAGAAATTAACTTTTAAAATGGGTTCAAATGTAGATACAGTTACCTTTGGTTATAACTTATCACAGGCTTAAAAAAAACCTTGAAAAGTACAGTTATGATTTAAAACCACAAATCAACTGAAAATTGCTAGTTATGGTTAGTTAAATGTGCATATCTTATGCATCAGCCATGAAAACGATATCTCGCACAGCAGATACTATGCAAACGACCTCATAATATTGGTAACAACGCGTACCAACAGCCTTACACCATAATAAACAACAATGCATACTTAAATCTCTAAATAAATGATTGATACGTGGCTCTTTCCTGGTGTTCAGGGTAATGCACTGTATAATCTCATCTGTGGTACTATTTACGTTCGTCATTGCATTAGTCACATCAAGGGTGAGGTCGTGAGCATTGCGTTTGCTGTCTGATACATATTGTGGTAGTTAATAGGGCTTGAATACGTCCAGAGCAGGTACACTTTGTTAGGCATTTTTTCCTCACTGATATATTTAGGAAATATTTCAGAGAAAAAATATAGATTTTATGAATGACACACTACACAGATATTTCTGATATATTTTAGGAAGGGGAAGGATATTATTGGGGGTTTTGCAGAATCTTGAAGAAACTATTGGATCGCCTTCTAGAACTCCATGCAACCAACACTGCCTGCTTTGAAGGAAAGCAAAGGTTTGGCGACTAGGCTGCCTCCCAGACACCACCTGCATCCATTGCAGGCCCAAAGATAACTTATGTCTTTTGCAGCAACTGAGGGAGAGAGGTACCAGTGACACCATGGAACAGTAATCCACAATAGCCAGCACCAAGACTCACAGGAAGGTGGACGAACCAGTACTCCGGTACCAGTAACTACCAGATAGTCAATGAAGTCAACAGTATTCTTGCAGTATTTTGTGTAATTAACAGGTTTTCCTATTTTATGGCTTGGATGATTTTTCTGACGGATACTCCTATGGTACTTTTAAAATAACACATGTAAACTAATGGAGCCTACAAGGCAGTTCTTTTAAACACTTTGGGCCTGACTTATTTTGGTGCCTGCAGGGCATCAAACAAAAAGCATTGGGTCTCTCGTCTTCCCTATTTTCACTGCATAGTTGTGTGCACTCCCTAGGTGGGGTGGATGGGACAGATACCTCGGTTTGGAAGACGTTCACCCTTTTTACAATGCATAGTTGTGCATGCACTCTAGGTGAGGTATGGATGCACAACTCTAGCAGGGCTCCCAAAGATTTCTACAGGTCCACTAAAAGCCTGCCTGAATGCTGCAGCGAGACTCGTAACGGGTACAAGAAAATTTGACCACATCACTCCACATCTGAAAGCGCTCAAATGGCTACCATACGAGGCAAGAATTCAGCTAAAGATGGCATGTATTACACACAAAGCTCTGCACTACAAAACACCACTTTACCTTGCCCAGAAAATCACGATTTCTGGAGGCCTTAGATCTTTGAGGGGGGCCGCTGATTTCCTACTGAAACCAGCAATTTTCCGTAAGAAAAGAACATACGACAGAGCATTCTCGGGAGCTGCGCCAATAATTTGGAATGTGTTGCCTCCGAATATCAGGGGATTCACCTCGGTCTCGATATTCAAAAAAGAGGCTAAGTCCTTTCTCATGAGTAAATTCATCCCTTATCCTCTCTTTGCTCCTTTGAGACTTTTTAGTCATTCCTGAAGCTACTATTTTCAGTTGTGCTAATAAGTGAAGATAATCAGGATGATTGAAGTGCTATTATCTGAGTAATGACTCCGGAGATAGCACAAGTCAAGAGGCTTTCATCAAATCTCACCTATGGACCCCAGTCAGACCGGGTGGGATACCCATGTCCGTACGCAAGGTTCAGGGACAATGGCTAAAGAAGGTACCTCTATCAAGCCGCATGGTTATTGGTCTGGTTTTTTTTAACTGTCTTCATGTTGTGACTCCATGTTTTCTTTAGGGATGTTATTACATTTTATATGCAAGTATGTCATGTCATGTACTACTATAACCTAAGTGGTCACCTAGTAAGTCTTAATATGTATATTATTGTAAATTTGTAAACAATGAATGAAACTGATAACTGTTGAGTTGTAAAGTGCTCTGACACCCAAGATTGGGTCATGATCGCGCTATAGAAAACACAAAATAAATAAATAAATTAAATAAATCTCGACCTGTATGAGAACAAAGAACTAACACGGTACTTTGTTCTAGTGACCTCAATGTTCTGCTATTGATTCAATCTTTTCCCCCTGAACAGCGGAAAATACTGTTTCTTAGTGAGAATGATCAATTTAGCCTTTGCACTGGACTGAGGAGTGAAACAAGACTGGCCCTGGATGAACAGAAAGTCTTGGCTCTACAGACATGATTGACTCTCAGGTGGCTGTGATGATTTAGCATATCGTGGCTTTTAAGACATGATTCACTCGCAGGTATCTGTTGTGGCTGTGATGACGTAGCATGTGCTGGCACTAAAGACATGATTGACTCCCAGATACCTGTCATGGCTGTGATGACGTAGCATGTGCTGGCTCTAAAGACATGATTCACTCACAGGTACCTGTCATGGCTGTGATGACGTAGCATGGGCTGGCTCTAAAGACATGATTGACTCACAGGTACCTGTCATGGCTGTGATGACGTAGCATGGGCTGGCTCTAAAGACATGATTGACTCACAGGTATCTGTTGTGGCTGTGATGACGTAGCATGTGCTGGCTCTAAAGACATGATTGACTCCCAGATACCTGTCATGGCTGTGATGACGTAGCATGTGCTGTCTCTAAAGACATGATTCACTCACAGGTATCTGTTGTGGCTGTGATGACATAGCATGTGCTGGCTCTAAAGACATGATTGACTCACAGGTACCTGTCATGGCTGTGATGACGTAGCATGGGCTGGCCCAAAAGACATGATTGACTCACAGGTATCTGTTGTGGCTGTGATGACGTAGCATGTGCTGGCTCTAAAGACATGATTCACTCACAGGTATCTGTTGTGGCTGTGATGACGTAGCATGGGCTGGCTCTAGACAGGATTGACTCACAGGTACCTGTCGTCGCTGTGATGACGTAGCATGGGCTGGCTCTAGACAGGATTGGCTCACAGGTACCTGTCATGGCTGTGATGACGTAGCATGTGCTGGCTCTAAAGACATGATTGACTCACAGGTATCTGATGTGGCTGTGATGACGTAGCATGTGCTGGCTCTAATGACATGATTGACTCCCAGGTACCTGTCATGGCTGTGATGACGTAGCATGTGCTGGCTCTAAAGACATGATTGACTCACAGGTATCTGTTGTGGCTGTGATGACGTAGCATGTGCTGGCTCTAAACACATGATTGACTCCCAGATACCTGTCGTGGCTGTAACGACGTAGCATGGGCTGGCTCTAGACAGGATTGACTCACAGGTACCGGTCATGGCTGTGATGACGTAGCATGGGCTGGCTCTAGACAGGATTGGCTCACAGGTACCTGTCATGGCTGTGATGACGTAGCATGTGCTGGCTCTAAAGACATGATTGACTCACAGGTATCTGATGTGGCTGTGATGACGTAGCATGTGCTGGCTCTAATGACATGATTGACTCCCAGGTACCTGTCATGGCTGTGATGACGTAGCATGTGCTGGCTCTAAAGACATGATTGACTCACAGGTATCTGTTGTGGCTGTGATGACGTAGCATGTGCTGGCTCTAAACACATGATTGACTCCCAGATACCTGTCGTGGCTGTAACGACGTAGCATGGGCTGGCTCTAGACAGGATTGACTCACAGGTACCGGTCATGGCTGTGATGACGTAGCATGTGCTGGCTCTAAAGACATGATTGACTCCCAGGTACCTGTAATGGCTGTGATGACGTAGCATGGGCTGGCTCTAAAGACATGATTGACTCCCAGGTACCTGTCATGGCTGTGATGACGTAGCATGTGCTGGCTCTAAAGACCTGATTGACTCACAGGTATCTGTTGTGGCTGTGATGACGTAGCATGTGCTGGCTCTAAATACATGATTGACTCCCAGATACCTGTCGTGGCTGTAACGACGTAGCATGTCCTGGCTCTGAAGACATGATTGACTCTGATGGTGCCCATGCAAGATATCCTACAGGGGAAGGTGGGAGGGTCATTGGTGGTGTCCAGTGAACAAAAGGTCCACACAGTTTCCTTCAACACCATTCTCCCAGAGTCTAGGAGACTAAAGGTGAAATTAGCTGTTGAAGAGGCAGTAGCATCCAGGATGGCTGTACCAGGTACTCAACTTAGTTAATTTCAGCAATGTCTAGATTATCCGCATAATAGCATTACATGTTTAACACCGTGTATGCAGGAAGCAGATGAGATGCATTTCTTTGTAAAGTGCACATTCACCCCATGGGATTTCTTGGCGCTGAATAACAAATATGTATGGTTACCCAAATCAGTGGTACTCTTTCATCACCCTTGGACTGAGCAGACCTGCTGGTTTTATACCAGCCGCGGGGGAATGGGGTGGGTCCCTGTGGTTGTAAAGTCAAGGCATTATCCCACTGAACCTCTGAGATGCAAGTGAATGGGTTACTATTAGACTGTGTATATGTTCTGCTGCCCATCAAAGGGCAAGAAAGCTATCAGAAAACAAATCATGAATAGAGCTATCAGGATTACAATGAAAAACGATAGAAAACAACTCGGACTCCATGTGTTTGTATGATGTGGATGTCAGAATAACAAAAATTCTTCAATTCTCACACATTAGTTTATAAAATCCAGTTTACCAAAACAGTGAAACTTGAGAAAGAGGAGATTCTAGACTGTTAGATTTTGAGTGCACCTAAAGGTCTTGTATAATTATTATATACACCTCTGACCTTAAAGTCCCAAATGTCTGGAAGGTGTTTCCGTATGAGCCACTGAGGTTGAAGAATGTTTTCTGACACTCAAGGGTCCATTAGGATGTAGGGCGCTGAGGAAAAATGCCTTTTTCTGCCCGCCAGCAGCAGACATCACGCCCGCCATATTAGTATGGTCAAACATAGACCAATTTCCGACTGCCGTGGTGCGACGCGCACCGCCATCAAAGTGCGCCCGCCACCGCGGCGTTGGTAGCCAATGGAGACCCTCCGCCGTGCGGAATGACGTCCGTCCCACTCCACAAATTAGGATGACTCAAGCAAGCAGACGCACCGCAGCGGAGACACCGCCCAACCAGAGACGGCGGAAACTCGACAGTGGAGCGCGAAAGCAGAGTCCCGGTCATGACCGCCATGGACCCAGCTCTACATGTCTTTCCGGTGCTGTACCTGCTACATCACCAGGACCTCATGGACCGCCGCGGACGACGCCGCAGGTACGCAATAACACAACACACGGCCTGACACAGGGTCCAAAGCCACATCAGATACCCTAGGGGGACAGGGACACATCCACAAGGGCACCCACACATCACCCACCTGCCACAAAGTCACCCCGCTGCATCCTGGACACACAGCTACCGCCACCATGCAGCAATGTCTCGGTCACGTCACCGCAGCGGCGAACACAAGCAAATACATGCGCACAATGCAGAAGGCAGGGCCAGTGCCAGTGCCAGGCATGGGCAGGGCACAAAGACCACAGGGACACACCCACTCGCACCACACACTAGCACACCCCATGAAGGCACATGCCATGTGCACCCCATGCACAACAACAAGCCAGGGCAATACATACCCTTCACCACACAACAAACAATCATGGAGACACACAATGCAGGAGTGGCTGCACAGGAACACACAACACAGTAGCACAGGGCCAGGGAAATACACACAACACCACACTCAGGGAAAAAGCAATGAGGACAAGCAACAAATGAACACACACAAGGAATCAACATCCAAATGGACACACAGCCTGCACAGTCACACATACATATCACAGACTGACACATACACACCCCACATGCTAACAGCAATAAAGCACAACAAATAGGGAAACCAAAGTGGGCTGCACACAAATGGAAGGCCATGGAGACACAACAAGCATGTGTACATCATATCAACACAAGGAACAGAGCACAACACCCTCACACCATCAAAGCACACATGGCTGGAACAGTCAGTGAAATCAAACCACAGACAGCTCAGTGCAACAACACAGGGAGACAGCAAGGCAAACCATGTATAGGCACAAAGATGAAAGGAAGGCCCTGAAGTCAAACCGGGAACAGCCACACATCCATACAACTACTTCACATGAGTACACCAGCAGCACTACACACGGGGACCATCTACACACCTCAGGACTGACAAACACCAGTAAGAATCTACACACATACCCCCCTCACACCAGCAGTACACAACACCAGTGCCAAACACACTGAAGGCTGGCAATACTTGACATGCAATACACACACAAACAACCACACACCCTGGGCCCAGCCACAAACATCACACACACACACACTGTTAGAAGGGCCAGCCTCAGGGAAGGACAGACTATGTACCTGACCGCCCTGCGACCCACCCTTCCCGGGGGATGTAGCCGAGCACTGGCGGGAGACCCCCTCAGGGCTGGGTATCGTATCTAGGATCATACACGCTGACTTAGCACCACACCGTAGATTCTGAAGCACGTATTCTTTATCTAGAAATATCAGGACCTTTATGATCCGCAGAGTCTTCTGTACAAGTAGAGCAAGGGCTCACAGAGTCTCGGTTGGGGTAGGGGGAGCGGGACAGTCTTAGGATCAGGGTCAATGCAGGTGCGTATCCGGCGCACGACTCTCAATCCTCGAGCCGGGGGATATGATACGATCTTTGGGGTCCAGCCGGACCAGAATGGTTCTTTAGTTGCGACTAGGTCTGCAGGGCTCGAGTAAGGATGTTGGAGGCCTGACAATCTTCAAGGAGCCGCGAGTCGGTCAGCAGGGCTCAGAGTTCTCAAGGTTGCGAGGGGAGCCGCGACCGCGTCAGCACCGAGGTTCCAAAAGTTCCGTAGGACCTTGGGGGGATGTTCTTTCAGCAGCGACCACGTCAGCAGGGCTCTCTTCGTTCCAGGATTCAATCTGCTGATGGCCCCAGAGCGCCCCTTGGTTCGAGGCATGTGGGCTGCTGAATTCATATCTGTGCATAGATCGCCGCCTAGTGTTGGGTCCGGATGTTTGCACGTTGTTGTCCTGGAAGAGTCTTCGAAGTATCCTTGGATAGGTGACTCCTCCCCTGGACTACAGTGCGCATGGGCATCCTCTCCATCCTCAGATTGTTTTTTTCCGCCATTGGGTTCGGATGTGCTTATCTTGACTCAAGTTAGGAAAAACTCTTTTCAGGCCAAAAGGCCTCTAGTTCGCGTCGGTACTGTTCCCGATCGGTATCGATAGTATCTTTGTTAGTTTACTAACTTCCAAAACCAACTTTTTCGCATCTTACCCGACCATCGACCCGACATCGACGATGGAATCGAGGACACCATTCAAGCGGTGCCCTGTATGCAATGCGAAATATCCACACATCGACGTCCATCCGGTGTGCAACAAATGCCTTTCACCGGATCACGACGAATCTACATGTATGGCCTGTGCCCGATTTCGATCCAAGAAGACTCTCCGGAATCGACGAGCGGCGAGACTCGAGGCGCAGCAAGCGGCACCGGCCCCGGCCGACATCTTCAGCACCGAGACCGAAGATGTCGAAGAAGTGGAGAACCTACCCTCCAGCCCCGCTTCCGAACATAACTCCGGATCGGAAGACGTCGACAAAACACTCTTTCGCAGAGATGAAGACGACACCGAGGTAGGAGACTACAATGAGGCCTTAGGGGCCGAAGAGAGTAGCTCCGATGACGAGCAAGGCCTACCCGTTCAGACTGAGGAAATCCCAGTGCAACAGTCTATGGCACCGGTCGAGGGATCGCCTTCGGGCCTTACCCAAAACCTATCCCGCAGTTCTTCGGCCCCGCCCTCGGGCCCGGCCTCGGACATTCAGCGGCAGCCATTAATGCCCAAACCGGCTGGTTTCCCTTCTTCGAAACCGAAACCAAAAGCTGTATTGGTTCAACTGAAACCAAAACCGAAAGTGGCGCTGGTCGGATCGAGGCCCTCCACACCTTCGACGCCAGCAAAACCCGTCGGCACCGAGCGCAATAAACGACACTTCGGTGCCGAGCTCGAAGCGGCCGACGTCGGAGTCGACATACGGAAAAAGACCTTCGGTGCCACCAAACCTACTCGGCTCCCGGCACCGACGCAATCGGCACCGACCCCAAAGGTCAAGCTATCTGCCGCGTCTCACACCGCTTCGACGGCACCCCCAAAGCCACACTCATCGAAGGCGTCGACGGCCATTCACGCCCCTCGACTCCATGACTCACCGGCGCCGAAAAAGTCCACGCCCGCCTCCACAGAACCGGTCGGCGCAAAGGAATCAAGGGCGCTCCAGGTGCCACCCGTTGCTGCGCAGTGCACCAAAAATAAAAATGTCCTCCAGGACACGTCGGGCTCCGAGCCAATAAAAGCTCTAACAGCCTCTTCGGCACCAGCCAACATTACTTTTGGCCTGCCACCATCCACGGCCCCGAAACTGTTCCAAATCAGGACACGGGTCACCCACACCACAATCACGCCTGCCGAACACTCTGCGGAGACGTCTCCATCGCATATCATCGACGCCGACACCGGCAGGATGATTATCCACAAAAGGAGAATAACTTCTGAGCCAGCTTTGGACTCCTTCCGGATCCCACTTAAGAGAAAGCTGCCAGTGGCTTCAGAACCAGTTCTTTACGAACCTTTCCATTCACCCTACCAGGATCCACAATCCTTCTCTCCCACACACTCCGACACGGATGCGTTGGAGGACTACATGGGTGACCAAGTCCCCTACCCCGGAGGGATGGACCCTGATGGCCAACAGGACCCTGATCAAGCTTGGGATGACCCTGTAGACCCAGGTGCACCTATGGATGCACAGGACCCGCAACTCTATGGAGCAAAAACATCTCCCACAGAGGACACTGCCGCGTTCAACGCTCTAATTGAACGTGCTGCGGCCAATCATGGGGTGCAACTTCACTCGGACACCATCGAGGACGACTTTCTCATGGATACTTTCGCATCCTCAGAAAGGAATATAAAGACTCTGCCCATGTTAAAGGGGGTCCTCAAGCCAGGAAAGGACATCTTCAAAGAACCCACCAGGGCAAGAGTGATAAACCCCAGGATCGACAAAAAATACAGGTCGGCGCCTGGGGACCCTACTTACATTAGAGGCCAATTACCTCTGGATTCCATTGTCGTTGCGAATGCTCGCAAGAGGGCACACTCGCAAACAACAGGTGATGCTCCTCCCCCGGACAAAGAGTCCAAGGTGCTAGAGACCTCTGGCAAACGGGTTGCCGCCCAAGCAGCTAACATATGGCGCATTGCCAATACTCAAGCGCTCCTCGCTCGCTATGATCGAGCGCACTACGACACATTAGAACAACTACTCCAACATCTCCCTGACCAATTCAAAGAAGGTGCAGAGATCCTCATCAGAGAGGGACAACTGCTCACAAATGCATCCATTAACTGTGCACTGGATGCCGCGGATACAGCTGCCAGAGCCATAAACACTAGCGTCATGTTGCGACGACACGCCTGGTTGCGAATCTCCGGATTCAAACCAGAGGTACAAAATAACATCCTCAACCAACCTGTCAACCCCGACTACTTATTCGGCCCGGAGGTTGACACTACCCTAGAGAAAATAAAAAAGGACACGGACACTGCAAAGTCCATGGGGGCCCTACAGACGCAGTCCTTTCGGAGCGGCTCCTTTCGTCGCCCCGGAAATAAAGGAGCAGGTAGAGGACAGGGGTCACAGCAAACATACAACAAGGGCAACACACAAAACACCTACGATAAAAACACCCGGGGTGGATATCGTGGCTCCAGCACAAAGGGCAGAGGACGCGGCTACGGCAACACCAGGTCCTCTCCCAAGAACAAGCAGTGACGCCCTCTCCCTTCCTCCCGACCACATAACACCTGTCGGGGGAAGGCTACAAAGATTCCTGTCCACGTGGAACTCCATCACCACGGACAGGTGGGTCAAAGATATTGTCAAATACGGTTACTGTCTAGAACTAACCTCCACTCCACCCACCATACCTCCAAAAAACCGTCCTATGTCCTCAGAGCACTTAACGCTCTTACAGCAGGAGGTGCAAAGCATGCTTCTAAAAGGCGCAATCGAGGTCGTACCCGTCCACGAGCAAGGTACGGGGGTGTACTCCCTGTACTTTTTAATACCAAAAAAGGACGGGTCACTCAGACCTATATTAGACCTGAGACCCCTGAACCAGTACATTCTTTCCGAGCATTTTCACATGCTCACTCTACAGCAAGTCCTCCCGCTGCTCAAGCAGGGAGACTTTCTGGCCACACTGGACCTCAAGGATGCGTATTTCCACATACCCATTCACCCCTCACACAAGAAATACCTCAGGTTCACTGTTCAAGGGCAGCACTACCAATTCAAACTCCTTCCCTTCGGCGTGACAACAGCACCCAGGGTGTTCACAAAGTGCCTAGCTACTGTGGCGGCACATCTACGGAGGCAGCACATACACGTCTACCCTTACCTGGACGACTGGCTCGTTCAAGCGAAGTCAGCCCAGCAATGTGCCAGCCACATGTCCCGCACCATCCACCTCCTTCACAGTCTGGGGTTCTCACTAAATTACCCAAAATCCCATCTCCAGCCCGCACACGTACAACAGTACCTCGGTGCGACTATAGACACTCTGGCGGCCACAGCTCAGCCAAATTTAGTGAGAATCAACAGCATGCAAATGCTGATTTCCAAGTTCAAACCACAACACTCCCTTCCTGCGCGAGTGTTCATGCAGTTGATAGGCATGATGGCCTCCTGCATCTTCATTGTCCCACACGCGAGACTACATATGCGCCCGCTTCAGGAGTGCTTAGCACGTCAGTGGAATCAGGCTCAAGGACAGTTGAAAGACCTAGTGTTGGTGAGCGGTCGGGCATACAACTCTCTGCATTGGTGGAATCCACAAAACCTTTGCAAGGGCCGACCGTTCCAAGAGCCTGTCCCACAGATAATACTGACGGCGGACGCGTCTCTCCAGGGATGGGGAGCTCATGTACTCCATTACACAGTGCAGGGACTATGGACACAACAACAAAAGAAGATGCACATCAACCTTCTAGAGCTGATGGCAATCTTCCACGCTATGAAAGCATTCAAAGTACACTTGTGCAACAAAGTCGTGTTGATCCGGACGGACAACATGACTGCAATGTACTACATACAGAAGCAGGGAGGAACACACTCTCCCCAGTTGTCTCATCTGGCTCAGAGCCTGTGGAAGTGGGCCATTCAGAGGAACATGTTCCTCATGGCAGAACACCTCCCCGGCAAGGACAACCAGATGGCGGATCTGCTCAGCAGACACAGCCACCAGATGCACGAGTGGGAGTTACACCCATCAGTACTCCAACCGTACTTCCAGCAGTGGGGTCATCCAGAGATAGACCTATTCGCGACAAGCGAAAACGCAAAATGCCAAAACTTTGCCGCCAGGTTCCCACACCCGCAGTCGCAAGGCAATGCGATATGGATGAACTGGTCCGGCAGATTTGCGTACGCTTTTCTCCCAGCACCACTGATACCGCTGGTGGCACGCAAACTCAGACAACACTCGCTGACACTCGTCCTGGTTGCTCCAACGTGGGCACGCCAGCCATGGTACACCACCTTTCTCGAACTTTCCGTGGTGCCGCATCAAAGGCTGCGGATCAAACCCGCGCATTTGATGCAGAACCATGGAGAGATTCAGCACCCAGATCCGCAACAGCTGAACCTGGCAATCTGGCTCATGAAGTCCTAGAGTTTGGCTACCTAAACCTGCCACCTTGTGGTAAATAAAATTCCTTTACCTGGACTGAATTTGATACAGAATCATAATAAAATAGCTCAGTAAAATGAGAGGCAGAATCCGTGATATTAGAGTTCTCGGAATGGGCTTTATTCCAATAATCGATTATAATCGGATGCTTCAAGTTCCATCACCACGGGGGTTCAGGAAGTGAAGTACATACTTTATTGACAAGAAGTAACTTTTATAGTACATACATTATAATGAAGTGAATACAGTAGGCGTAACAATTGATAAGGACATTGACGTTTGGTCTGCGTAACCGAAAATGGGTGTAATAAGGAGTAAAAAGGAACATGATTGGTTATGATGTAATACATAGGTGGATCTATAAGATAATACTTGGCCTAAATGCGCGCGCAGCAGTATGACGTGTAATTGACGTGTAACTAGGGGGTGACGGGGACTTGACATTTAGCTCTATATGTGGAGACGAGAAGTCTGGGGGGTCAAGTCAACCTAATCCCAAATCATATCTAACATCCTATGTTTAAAGAACTATGTTATCCACAAAAGAAGAACTCTCGGACAGAATCTATTCTATACTGACTGTGCGTGCGTGTACAAGCGTCTAAGTGTCTACACTGAATGCGAGGGGGTAGGAATATTCCATGGTAACAGGGCTATGAATTACTTGCATGAGGACAGAGAAGCTAGGCCTTTTTGCTTGGTAACTGGAAGAATGTTTACTTAAACTACTAGGCAGGAATGCATCGGCTGAGGGGGAAGCAGATAATTCGAAGGTGAAATACAGTTCTTGGCAGAGAATAGGCTGATGTCAGGCTTCGTGAGCCGCGCAGAGAATGAGACAAAGTTCATGGTCACAGATGCAGGCTCGGACTGGAGCTTTCAGAGGCAGAAGGCAAGAGGAGTTTTGATGACAGAATCAGGGCCTACTTGCCTGGACTGTAAAATGGCATAAGTGAACCATATAAAGCCGGTGGCCTTTTATATTTAGGAATGGAATATCCGGCCTATTCATGGCGGATCTGACAGAGGACATGTTGACGGTGGGCATACATGTATTTGCGTCTTCATAACTGGAACTGGAGGGAACATACATGTACTTGTGACATGCACATAGAACCGTTGGGGTCCAAGATAGGGGACATAACTGACCAGAAAAATCCATATTTCCACATTCCCTCCTTGTCCCCTACTTGCCCTTCAAGAGATATCAATCTTCATTAATCCATTGATCTGTTCATATAGCATCATTTGTTCTTCTTTCTTCTTCCGGGATCTTGAATGAAAATCTTGATGTGGAATGCACGATGTGGCACACAGACCACAAATCGCTGGTCCACATTGTAGACATAGACAGCAACTGAATAGTATGAGAAGGCCAATACCTAGGAAGGATAAAACTCTCCATCCCCAGGCTGATACCGCATTCCAAAACCAACTGGACCAAGTCCAAGTGCCTGGGTTCTGGTGTATCTGGCTTACAATCTTATGAAGGCGAGTGATGGCTTTATATACAGATGGCGAATTTTCTGGTATGAATACGCAGCAGCTTGATCCGATGACCCTACAAGCTCCGCCCCTATCAGCCAGGATGACGTCAAGGACAAGACGATTTTGAAGCACAACAATCCGCATAGCAGACTGCTCTTCCGTTAAATTGCCTAAGGCGGAAATAGTCTCATTCACTACTGCTTCAAGGGTTCTAGTTAATCTACGTATCAGCTTACTATTAGTAACAGTACCTATATAGGGAAAGATGCCTTTATTAAAATCGACATACTTGTCCCATGCCGTCTCAGTGTAATCGACAATGGGGAGATCTCTCCGTTCTCTGTTGTGTACTAAATGAATATTTCTGTAATAATCAGGAGGAGCTAGGAAAACAGGTGGCAAAAGGAATGCAATGTAGCAGGTACCATCCCATTCTAGGGGTAGACGCATATATGCAGTCTGACCACATATGAAGTAGGAGTGGCGAGAAGCTTTAAATGAAGATTTTCCTTGATCACTGAATTCTACTATAGTAGTGCATTTACTATGGCCCATATGTATGGAACCAACCTTTCTTACACACAATTCACCTTTCGCTGGGAATACTGACATGGTGGGTAAGACTAGTTCAACTTCGGATACGACATTTAGAATCATGAGATTAGGTGTAAAATTACCTAATCCATATACTTCATTTTCTAGATCAGTTCCTGTTCTTTTGGGGCGACCCTCCTTGTCAGGGTAGCAGACCTTGAGTAAAACTAGGTTCAGGTTTCCCCATATCCAATGATCTTGGTAAACTGCTGTGTCTGAGTCTATGGAATGGATTAAACTAAACCATGCTCCACAGGAGCCATTATGTGTAAATGGATGTGGAAAGAAAGGCAGGACTCCTTCATAATTCTGATAGGGAGGGAGTCGGCCACACACCCAACAATTGGTGGCATTACTAGTCTGATGGGAATGATGTAACATACTAATGAAAGTGTTATTGCGCAGCGCAAGTCTATAAGACAATTCATGCGGAGGTAAGTCACTAAAAGAATGTTCAGCAGCAACATTATAAACATGTCTAGAAATAGGGTAATATATGTGCAACAACATACTTGTAATAATTATTAAAAGACTTAATAAAAACAAAATTAATAATGTCACTATACAGTGGCTACGCAGTGATTTACAATACGCCTGTCGTTTCAACATTTTACGGGTATTTTCTCTACTCAGGTTCAAGGGATACATGTCAGAGACAATTCAACCGCTTCACCTTGGAGAGGACTTAAACAATCAAATTGCTCGACTGGTTGGGCCTAAGCTTTAGTTTGTACTTTTCAGAGTCATTCGGTTCAACAAAAGGAAGCTTTGTATCAGTCTGTGAGGGAGTGCAGGGCACAGTGTCTATATCCGAGGGTAGTCCATGAAATTTCTTAATATGGCTTGAATGAATCCAGCCCTTGCGGCCCTCGATCTTCACGGCTGTTCTTGTGGTCAACAGGACCAACTTGGGTGCTTTCCATCTGGGCTCCAGCTGAGTCTTTCGGTCGAAATTCCTCACAAAGACAAGATTACCCGGAACAACGTCATGGGGTTTCACCTCAGTGTTGTCGGGAAAGGCTGCAGCTACCTGTGAACGAGAAGATTGTAGTGCAGACATCAAGGAAGCCAAGTAATCTGTCAGCATATTACAGTCAATATCAGTTATTTTGCGTGGTATAGGCGTCCCCCACATATTTGGTGGTCTACCGAAGATCACCTCATACGGGGATAGCCCTGTTCGAGAGTGTGCTACCATTCTCATGTAAAAGAGTGCAACTGGTAACGCTACTACCCAGTCGACACCTTTCTCTCTGCATATTTTGGACATTCTGATTTTCAGTATCTGGTTATGTCTTTCTACGAGACCTGCTGCCTCGGGATGTCGGACACAGTGGAATTTCCACTGATATCCTAACAGAAGTGAAACGTGTTTCATTAATTCGGATGAGAACGGCTGGCCGTTATCTGAGTAAACAGCACGTGGTAAACCGTATCGTGGGAAGAATTCTCGAACCAACTGTTTGGCAGTAGTCGGGGCAGTGTAATCTGAAACCGGGTATGCCTCCGTCCAACGGGACAGAGCGCAAACAACTACGAGAACATATTTGAATCCTCGACATCGTTCCATCTGGATATAGTCCATCTGGAGTACTTCAAAAGGATGATTAGGAGTATGAAATCCACCCTGTTCTACGGGAACGCTTTTTCCTGGGTTGAATTGACAACAGATCATACAGGTACGGACCTTTTGTTTTGCTGCTGCTCGTAAATGTTTATTGAACCAAATGTGTTGAATGCTGTCTAGCATAGCTTTTTCTCCTAGATGTGCTGGACTATGTATAGTGTTAATTATAACTTGGACCATTGAATCAGGAAGGAACCATACAGACTTTTCCTTCATCATCCATCCTTGGTCCGTTTGGATCCCTCCTAATTCAGTCCATTTCTTTATTTCGTCTGGTGTAGCATGTGTCTGTATGTCAATTACGTCAAGAGTAGGATCTTTAACTGTCATACAATGTGTCGGTGTCGGGACTATTGTCTTTGTCATGTCGGGGGTTTGAGTTTGAGCAGTCAGTTTAGCTGTTCTGTCGGCTAGATCATTGCCTTGGGAAATGATATCAGTAACCTTCGTATGGGCTTTACATTTCATAATTGATATTTCAGTGGGTAGATGTATTGCATCTAATAATGCATGAATGAGGGGTCCGTGCTGAATGTGGGCACCGTGGGAAGTTAAATAACCTCTCTCTCGCCACAGCACGCCGAAGTCATGTACAACTCCGAATGCATAACGTGAGTCAGTGTATATGTTGACTTTTTTATTCATGGCTTGAATACAGGCTTGTGTCAGAGCGATAAGTTCTGCGGCTTGAGCTGACAAAGTATTTATACGATTAGTTTCAATGACTTCAGTATCTGTTGTGACTGCGTAGGCGGCTACTAACTCTCCTGTACTTGTTCTCATGCATGAACCGTCTACATACAAGGTCAGGTCTGGATCTGGCAATGGGACATCGGTTAAGTCTTGTCTGGGTTTTGTTGTTATTGTAATAACTTCAATACAGTCATGGGCTAGTGGGTCTGTTCCGATTACAGGTAAAAGTGTGGCAGGATTCAATGTGTTACAGCGTCTGATTTCTATATGTGGCTGAAACAATGTAAGTTCATACCCCGTAAGTCGTGCTATAGTCAAGTGTTGTGTTTGCGTTCTATTCACAAGAACCTCTACTGCGTGTGGTACTTGAACTGTCAATGGATGTCCTAACACTATGGCATCGCTTTGTCTGATTGCTAAAGCTGTCGCTGCTACTGATTTCAGGCACGCAGGCAAAGCCTGGGCTACGGGATCTAATGTACTAGAAAAATAAGCACATGGTTTGTGTGCTCCTGCTTGTTCCTGTGTGAGTACTGACAAGGCAGTACCTTCGCGTTCTGTAACAAAGAGTGTAAACTGTTTTCTGTAACATGGCGTTGCTAAAACGGGTGCTTGACATAAAGCTTTCTTTAAGCTTTCAAAAGCTTGTGTGTGTTCCTGAGTCCAAGGGAGAACAGTCGATGTGGCTGCCTCCTGTGTGGTTAACTGAATGAGTGGTTTTGCTAGAAATGCATACTGAGGGATCCACTGCCTACAATATGAAGTGAGGCCTATGAAAGCTCGTACTTCCTTTTGTGTCTTGGGTATTGGCATGTTAGCTATTAACTGAATGCAGTCGGGTGTAAGCTGCCTTCCCTCCTTGGACAGCGAGTGTCCAAGATAAACAACTCGCTGGACACAGAATTGCAGCTTAGAAGGGGACACCTTGTGCCCCTTTTCGGCTAGAAATTGTAAAACCGTCAGTGAGGCTTTTTCACATTCCGGTTCGCTTCTCGCGGTGATCAGCAGATCATCGACATATTGAAGCAGAGCAGTGTTAACTGGCATGTGGATACTGTCAAGTTCTCGTTTCAGTGCTGGGCTATAGATGCTGGGGCTTTCTGTAAATCCTTGAGGTGCGCGGGAGAATTTAAAGCTACGCCCATTTAAACTAAATCCGAACAAATATTGGCTTTCCGGATCTATTGGGACGCTGAAAAAGGCATTCTTGAGGTCAATTACAGTAAAGAATGTTGCTTCGGAATCAATAGCTGTCAATAATGACGAGATATCTGGAACCACAGGAAATTGTGGCACAATGCATTTGTTTAACTCGCGCAGATCAATAACCAATCGATATACTGGCGGAGCTGTAGGATCTGTTCGTTTAAGAATCGGAATTATCGGTGAATTACATACATTGGAGTCTGTTTCTACAACTACTCCTTGGGCAATAAGCTCTTCAATGATTTGTAGTAAAGCCACTACAGCATCTGGTGGTAACTTGTATTGTCGCATTCGTGGTAGCACCACTCCTGCCTTTAGTGTGACTCGATATGGTGTAATATTCATGCAACCAACATCAGTAGGGCCTTGTGCCCATAGATGTGTAGGTAAAGTCTGCAGTCGGGGATCCATGTCTCTAGATACATAGTGACCTTTAAAATCACGTAAAAACAACCTTACTCCTTCCGGAGAACAACATATTATGGCTCCTAGAGCTTTCAGGGTTTTGATTCCTAACAGATTTTCTGGACATGATTTAGTAAGCAATAAATCTGTAGTTCGGGTCAGAGGTCCGATCGTAAGTGGAAGAGGCTGTGATACTTCATTAACAATAGGTTTTCCTGAAAAACCCAGGGAAATATTCTGAGAGCCTGAGAGGGGTGCCCCTGGAACTTCACTACGTTTTATAGTTGTTCGACTTGCCCCTGTATCGAGTAAAAATTTTCTATCTTGACCTAATAATTCACTATGTACATAAGGTCCTTCTTGATCTACAGGAATCTCGATAAGGGGTAAGTCAACTTCCCTCTCTAGGCTAGTTCATGCGTAACGCTGATACTCGGGATATTCATACTGTGCGGTCTGATACATTTGTCGTGTTGTTGTCTGTGTGGCAGCAGCAGGCAACGGTGGTGCAGCTGGCACAAACTGTATTGGCTGTTGTGCGGCTGGCATGGCCTGGGCATGCTGCATAGCTCCTTGTTCATTCTGATCTTGTCTGAGTGGCCGTGATCTTTCTTGTGTTTTACCTATGGCGATATTATGTTTTAAAACTGGACAATCGTGTACATAATGACCTGGCTTTTTACAATAATTGCATGCCCCTTTTACAGGTCCTGCTGAATCGGAATGTGTCATACCCTTTTTATGTCCTTCAGCTGGAACTGTCTGGGAAACTAGCATTTTCATTTTCGTGTCTTTCATGCGTCTGTGTTCATGTTCTTGTTCCTCTTTAATTCTATTGTGGTGGTACTGTAACATTTGTAACATTTGTGTTGGAGTGTTACCTTGCCAGGTACTCTCGAATTTTAATACTCTATTCTTCACTGGTGGCAGGGCATTTTCCACTAATTTTGTTACAAACAGATGCGGGTATGACTCGCTACTTGCTTTTATGCCACTATTTATACCAAAACATTTCTCGAATCGGGCATAGTAATCGCTAGTGTCTTCATCTTGTTTCTGTTTACAGGCTGAAATTGTACCCCAATCTTCCTTTTTCGTAGTTAATAAACGTGGCAGTACCTGTACTAGTAGACCTGGTAGTGCTTTAGTTTTGTCCCCAAGCCCCGAACCTGGACCTCGGGCCCTTTCTTCTGCTTCTAATGCTGACCATTCTATCTTTTGGTCACCTACCTCCCACTCTTTTTCCTTGAGTTTCTCATAAATGCCAGCAGGCATCAACACCTTTAATATTGTCATAATGTCGGGGTAGGTATACTCTCCCATGAGTAACATGTCTTTAATTTCTCGGTGAAAACCCGCTGGGTCTTTGTCATGACTAGGTACCACTTTCTTCATTTCTAACAATTCTATTTTCGATATGGGCGTATATACAAATACACGTTTAAACTGATCGTCCTCGCCTTTTATTGGGTGCACTTCTCGTAAGGGATTCTGTCTATCCATGTGATACGTTGTTCTTTCCTTGACAGGCAATGAGACATGCTCTGAGCATACAAAAAGAATATACTGCTTTCTTGATACTAGAATTTCTTTAATTAATTTAGTACCTGGACCTCTCCATTTATTCATAAGCAATTCAGTTAATATGTTAGGTAAAGGACCAGGGTCCGAATGCTGACTCTGATATAGTATAATGAGTTGTTGAATCATATAAATCCCAGCTAACCTCTGCTCATCTGGGGTGAGATTCAAAAATGTGCGTACTACTGTCTCATCACTATATTTTCCGGGACTGTCCACCCAGTGGACAGCTGCCCTTGCTAAATCTTGTTCATCCATAGAATCGAGAAAATGATAACCCCTTCGTTCTCGGAGTAGTTTGTCGGCGGTTTGGAACGAATGCTCGTTAGACCTTATGTTAATTATAGGTATTTGGAAATTCCTGTCATTATCTGGACATATTGGACGTATTGAGTCAGTATGATATCTAATCTGATTCCTATTACAAGATCTTCCTCTACCTACATAGGCTATGGTGTCCGACTGTCCTGCGGGCAGTCCTGACCCTTCTTCCTCGCTTTGTTCGAACTCGTCTGTCTCTAATCTCTCCTCGTGTAGGCGTTCTATTTCTTTACGGATCTTTCGGCACATGGCTATTATACAATTTTGCTTATCGTGTCTCCCTTCTGATATATTCTGGCTCCATTTTGTAAGAATTTTCATTGCTTCCGGATCTACCCCCGGTCGGTCTTGATTTCTGATCACACAGTTTATGAGGAAACGTAACAGTTCCCCCTGTATCTCTACTTTCTGGTATTCCATAGCTCTGTTAATACATTCTGGATCTCGCCCTGTTTGAACAAAATGGTATATTTTATATAGATGCGTAGTCATTCCTGGTAGCTTCGCTAAATACCCTGCGGCTCGTCTGATACGTAATGATGCCAGGATCATTTCGTCCTCTTTGCCGAGCACCGGGTCATATCTACAATCTATAAGAAGTTCCTTAAGCGTACGATCACTTACGAATTTGGGTGTACGTGAATGCGCTGACTCTTGAAAAATAAGTTTACTTATTCTAGGTAGCGTAGAAAAAATATTGGTAGCACCTCCCGTGGCCCCATCTGGGGCGTCGGGTGTGAAAGGATTCGTCGAACGTGACACAGCAACTATAGGTGTGGACTCAGCTATAGAAGTACCTGTAGGAACAGATGCAGAAATAGATGTGCTTGCCGGAACTTGTGACTCGATTTGTTGCTGTAGGGATACGGGTGCTGGATCTTGGCGTTGGACCTCCCTGGTATGCGGTCTACGTGGGGCGGAATTAGCATACTCGGGAGCTGCGTCATCTAAATATGAGGAAAGAAAAACATCTTCTGCGGTTCTAGGATGCCCCTTAGGATGTACCTTGATTGGGAATAATGGGGGTGGCAAGTCTTTCGGTATCTCTGGAGTAGCCTTAGGTAATCCTTCGGCCAGAAGGGGATACATACCATTCATAAGGGCATTTCTTTGTCTGTCTACTTGTTCTGATTTCACTCGGATACCTTCCTCAATTAATAGATTTTCTTGAACTTTATTTGAACTTTCTTTACTCTTCTCTTCCTGTCTACGTGCTTTTTCCGTACGTCTATGAGATTCTTTACGCCATAACTCAACGGCGTCTTTCTGTGACTGTCTGACTTTCCTTTTCCATAACTCTTCCTCGACTTTCATGATGCACTCTGCATCCCAGGTTCCCGCTGCGGGCCATCTCTGACTTTCTGGTAATCCCTTGGTGTAGTCTACCCATAAATCAAGAAATAATATAGCGTCTAAGCCATGTTTGTGATACATGAAGTGCCCTGGAGTATCCCTAGGAGGAATAGGGACGGCTTCTTCAAGCACCCCTTTTCTAGTAGTGATCTGTCTTAATTTCGAAAAGAGCGGCATATTGACAATCTGATCTGATACTTAGTCTTGAACACGCTTAATACAAAAGCACAATAATGAACAACCATTCATACCACAATATGCAGGACGTTTAACACATTAAACATTAAACATTAAACATTTTCTTAACCTTTAAAATAACCAACAATGATGATCGTCTGCATAACTAATCACCAAGCTTAATTCTTGACAATAACTAGATACTTCGGAATACTTGATATACTGCTAAACAGTACAGATACACTGCTAAAACAGTGCAGACCGGATTTGTGTACCCAAACCCGTCTTGACCGGCACAACCTATGTGCACGTCAGAAATGCCTCCCCAGTAATGGTACTCACCGGGTAGCTTCGGAAACGGAAGGCCTCGGTAACTTGAACTTGAACCGGACTGGACTCGACTCGCCTCGTCGGAAACTGGGCTTGACTTCGAACTGGTGGGTCTCTGTATACCTCGGATCTTGCTCTCTCAGCTAGGTTCTGGTCGGGATACTTCGCACTTCTCACCGCCTCGTCTGGGTGTTGATCGCAGTCTCAGTCGCCCCCGCTTGACCGGAGGGAGATACAGGAAATCCTGTTGGTACGCGTAATTGTCCGTCCAGCTGTGGCAGGAGACCGGGCCTGCTACTCACCGCCGGCGCGTGAGATGAGAAAGTGTCCCTGTTCGGGCGCCATCATGTGGTAAAGAAAATTCCTTTACCTGGACTGAATTTGATACAGAATCATAATAAAATAGCTCAGTAAAATGAGAGGCAGAATCCGTGATATTAGAGTTCTCGGAATGGGCTTTATTCCAATAATCGATTATAATCGGATGCTTCAAGTTCCATCACCACGGGGGTTCAGGAAGTGAAGTACATACTTTATTGACAAGAAGTAACTTTTATAGTACATACATTATAATGAAGTGAATACAGTAGGCGTAACAATTGATAAGGACATTGACGTTTGGTCTGCGTAACCGAAAATGGGTGTAATAAGGAGTAAAAAGGAACATGATTGGTTATGATGTAATACATAGGTGGATCTATAAGATCATACTTGGCCTAAATGCGCGCGCAGCAGTATGACGTGTAATTGACGTGTAACTAGGGGGTGACGGGGACTTGACATTTAGCTCTATATGTGGAGACGAGAAGTCTGGGGGGTCAAGTCAACCTAATCCCAAATCATATCTAACATCCTATGTTTAAAGAACTATGTTATCCACAAAAGAAGAACTCTCGGACAGAATCTATTCTATACTGACTGTGCGTGCGTGTACAAGCGTCTAAGTGTCTACACTGAATGCGAGGGGGTAGGAATATTCCATGGTAACAGGGCTATGAATTACTTGCATGAGGACAGAGAAGCTAGGCCTTTTTGCTTGGTAACTGGAAGAATGTTTACTTAAACTACTAGGCAGGAATGCATCGGCTGAGGGGGAAGCAGATAATTCGAAGGTGAAATACAGTTCTTGGCAGAGAATAGGCTGATGTCAGGCTTCGTGAGCCGCGCAGAGAATGAGACAAAGTTCATGGTCACAGATGCAGGCTCGGACTGGAGCTTTCAGAGGCAGAAGGCAAGAGGAGTTTTGATGACAGAATCAGGGCCTACTTGCCTGGACTGTAAAATGGCATAAGTGAACCATATAAAGCCGGTGGCCTTTTATATTTAGGAATGGAATATCCGGCCTATTCATGGCGGATCTGACAGAGGATATGTTGACGGTGGGCATACATGTATTTGCGTCTTCATAACTGGAACTGGAGGGAACATACATGTACTTGTGACATGCACATAGAACCGTTGGGGTCCAAGATAGGGGACATAACTGACCAGAAAAATCCATATTTCCACAACCTGACTGTATGGACATCATTAAGGAGGCCAGGAGACCCACTACCAGAGCTTGCTATGCAGCCAAATGGAAGAGGTTCGTCATTTATTGCAATAATAATGACATTAACCCGCTAGACGCGTCCATCCAAAACATTATTTGTTACCTATTACACCTATACCGATGCAATCTGGCGTACACCTCTATACGTGTCCATTTGACCGCAATCTCAGCCTATCTACAAACCAGGCAGCACCTCTCTCTATTCACAGTGCCTGCCATCAAAGCATTCTTGGAAGGACTCAAACGAGTCATTCCACCTACCCACCCACCAGCCCCAATGTGGAACCTCAACTTGGTCCTCACACGCCTGATGGGTCCACCCTTTGAACCTCTACACTCATGTGAGATTCAATTCCTTACCTGGAAAGTAGCTTTCCTAGTAGCGATAACTTCTTTACGAAGAGTTAGTGAACTCCAGGCACTAACCGTCCAAGAGCCATTCATACAGGTTCACGCCAACAGGGTTGTACTACGTACCAACCCCAAATTCATGCCTAAGGTGGTATCGCAGTTCCATATGAATCAAACTATTGAACTGCCTGTTTTCTTTCAAAACCCACAAACTGTCGCAGAAAGGGCACTCCATACACTAGATGTAAAAAGGGCCCTCATGTATTATATCAACAGGACCAAACCCTTTAGAAAAACAAATCAACTTTTCGTTGCCTTTGCCCCACACCACAAAGGTAACGCTATCTCCAAAGCAGGAATAGCCAGATGGATCGTTAAATGTATTCACATTTGCTATCAAAAGGCTAAACACACTTTAACGATTCCCCCTCGAGCCCACTCAACACGTAAGTTAGGGGCCTCCATGGCTTTCCTAGGAAACATTCCTTGCATGACATATGTAGAGCAGCCACCTGGTCCACTACACATACATTTACCAAACACTATTGTGTAGATGTGCAATCAAAACAGCCGCTAATAAGAGGGCACTGCTATATATTCTATGCACAGATATGAATTCAGCAGCCCACATGCCTCGAACTGAATATGCTACTTACCAGTATGCATCTGTTCTTGGCATGTAGGGCTGCTGACATTCATATCGCCCTCCCTCCTCCCCGGCGCCTGTAGCAGCTGCAGCTCTCAGAATTACTGTAAGCATGGTCATCACTTTCTGTATCTATTTCATCACGGCCACAATGGCGAAAAACAATCTGAGGATGGAGAGGATGCCCATGCGCACTGTAGTCCAGGGGAGGAGTCACCTATTCAAGGATACTTCGAAGACTCTTCCAGGACAACAACGTGCAAACATCCGGACCCAACACTAGGCGGCGATCTATGCACAGATATGAATGTCAGCAGCCCTACATGCCAAGAACAGATGCATACTGGTAAGTAGCATATTCATTATAGGTCGACTCCTCTTTGATGTCCGGAGTCCTCACGGGCAGGGGTCTTAGCGCCTGGGGGTTGTTTGTTGGGGGTTCCTGCCACGCGACCCTTTGATCCTTTCAAGGCAGGGTCGGGAGGGATCCCAGACACGCAACAGGCATGGAGCCAGCCCTCAGGGTGGCCGGAGGGGAGATCGAAACCATCTCTTGAGAGGAGGTCAGAGGTGTGAGTGAAACTACTTCCCCTCTCCTGCTCACCGGGAGCTCTCTTCCCCCCAGCCGGCATGGCGCGACTAGGCCTGGGTTGCGCTTGGGCCGAGGGCGGCCATCTGGGGTGCAGGGCCTGGTCACTGGAGGCCGCGAGGCCGGTGGAGTTGGGAAGGTGCCCGGTGTCGGGAAGATGGAGGGAAGGACGGGGGTAGCCCTGGGTTCTGTGGGGGATCAGGTGTGGACTGGGCGGGTCGGCTGCGTTAGTCAGGGCCGGGTGGGGTGTAGGGGTCAGTGTGGTGTCGCTACGGGTCTGGATGGGCCACGCCACGAGGCCGGGTCCAACATGCGTCCCCCCCCCAGCTGAAGGCCGAAGAGAACTACCCATCTTCTTGGGGTTCTCTTCGCTGAGGCGGAAGAATCTGGAGAGGCCGTCAGCCTTGGCGTGGTCGGTGCCAGGGCGATGCTCTACTGTGAAGTCCATCCCCTGATGGGAGATTGACCATCGTAGCAGTTTGGGGTTCTCCCCCCTCATCTGCATGAGCCACCGTAAAGGTCGATGATCTGTCTGGACTCGGAAGTGGGTTCTGAAGAGGTAGGGCTGCAGTTTCTTTAGAGCCCAGACTACGGCGAACGCCTCGCGTTCAATGGTGCTCCATCGTTGCTCTCGGGGCAGTAACCTACGGCTAATGAAGGCCACGGGCTGATCCAGGCCCTTCTCATTGAGCTGGGATAGGACGGCTCCAATGCCATGCTCGGAAGCATCAGTTTGCACCACAAACTCTTTGGAGTAGTCGGGGGGCTTGGAGCACAGGGGCTGTACACATGGCGAGTTTCAGCGCGTCAAACGCCTCCTGGCAGGCAGGGGTCCACTGCACCTTCTTAGGCTGTCTTTTGGACGTGAGCTCAGTGAGGGGTCCTACGAGGCTGCCGTAACTTTGGATGAACCTCCGGTAGTAACCAGTGAGGCCCAGAAAGGCGCGGACCTCGGTTTGGGTGGTTGGTGGTTCCCAGGCCAGGATGGTGTCAATCCTAGGTTGGAGGGGGGCGACCTGCCCGCTTCCGACCTGGTGCCCCAGGTAGACCACCGATCCTTGCCCAATCTGGCATTTGCTGGCTTTCACTGTGAGGCCGGCTTGTCGCAGGGCCCTCAAGACCCTCCGGAGGTGCTCCCCCCATTCGGAACTGAATACCGCAATATCGTCCAGATAGGCGGCGTTGAACTCTTCCAGCCCGGCCAGGATTCTATTCACCAGTCTCTGAAAGGTGGCCGGGGCATTTTTCATCCCGAAGGGCATCACTCTGAAGCGATAGTGCCCATCCGGGGTGGAGAAGGCGGACCGCTCTTTGGCTCCTTCTGTGAGCGCAATTTGCCAGTATCCGCAAGTCAAATCGAAGGTGCTGAGAAAACGAGCAGACCCAAGGCGGTCAATGAGCTCATCTGCGCGGGGGATAGGGTGAGCGTCGGCTCGGGTGACCGTATTGAGCCCCCGGTAGTCCACGCAGAACCGTAGTTAGGGGGCAACACCAGGGGCAGCTGCTTTCGGGACTAGTACCACCGGGCTGGCCCAGGGACTGTCTGTGGGCTCGATCACCCCTAGAGATAACATCTTCGAGACCTCAGCCTGGATGCAGGCCCGGACTCGGTCGGGGACGCGGTAGGCTCGGTGCCGTACCGGAGGGCTGTCTCCGGTGTCCACGTCGTGGACACACCAGTCGGTGACCTTGCGGACGAGAGAGAACAGGTCGGAGAACTGCCCCAAGAGCTGGCGGCAGTCCTCGTGTTGTTGGGGTGTGAGGGAGGGGGAGAGGTTCACTCCCTCCACGGAGCCATCCTTTTCTTTGGCCCGTAGGAGGTCAGGGAGAGGCTCAGTTTCCTCTTCCGCCCCGTCGTCTGTGGCCAGGAGTAAACTCAACTCCGTCCGCACGAAGTGAGGCTTGAGGCGGTTCACGTGGAGGACCCGAAGGGGGTTCTGAGGGGACTGGACGTCCACCACGTATGTAACCTGACTTTTTCGTTCTACTACTTTGAAGGGCCCGGTCCATTTGTCTTGGAGGGCGCAAGGCTTCACTGGGGCCCTCACCCAGACCTGCTGGCCTGGCTGGAACTCGACCAGAGTGGCATTCTGGTCGTACCAGCGCTTCATTTCTTCCTGGCTCGCCTCGAGGTTGGCCTCGGCCAGCTCTCGGAACTTCCGGGTCTGGTTTCGGAGAGTCAAAAGGTACCGGAGCACATCCTGAGGTGGGTGCCGTCTCCCATCCCTCTTTGACCAAGCTCAGTGGACCTCTGACGGGGTGCCCATACAGTAATTCAAACGGGCTGAACCCCAAGGACTTCTGGGGGACTTCCCGGTAGGCGAACAGGAGGCAGTGGAGAAGGACGTCCCACTTAAGCCGCAGGGGCTCCTCAAGACCCATGATCATCCCCTTCAGAGTCCGGTTAAACCATTCTACTAGGCCGTTGCCTTGGGGATGGTAAGGGGTAGTGAATTTATGATACTCCACATTGTTGCACAGGGATCTCATATATTTTGAGATAAAATCGGTGCCTCGGTCGCTCACGACCTCTCGGGGGAACCCTACCCGGGAGAAGATCCCCATTAATGCCCGGCCCATGGGGGCCGTGACGGTGCGGAGGGGGATGGCCTCCGGGTATCGTGTGGCATGGTCCACTAGGACGAGGATAAAACGGTGACCCTGGGCGGTCTTGGGGTCCAGGGGCCCCACGATGTCAATTCCGACCCGCTCGAAGGGAGTACTGACGACTGGGAAAGGTTGGAGGGGAGCCTTGCGCTTCCCTCCACTTTTACCACTGGCCTGGCACGTGGGGCAGGACTTGCAGTGGGCCTCTACGTGGGCTCGCATTTTTGGCCAATAAAAGTGGGTTACTAAGCGGTGGTAGGTTTTGTCCTGGCCCAAGTGGCCTGCCTGGGGTACATCATGGGCCAAGCCGAGGAGGAAGTCCCAAAAGCGTAGGGGTACCACCAGCACCCGGGCTGACCCTAGCTCGGCAGACCGCTGTTCGCTGTACAGGAGGTCATTCTCCCAATATAGTAAATGGGTTCCTGATTGGTCGCCTGCGGCTTGGGCTTCGGCCTGCTGCCGGGGTCCGACCAGAGAAGGACAGGTCGCTTGTTCTTGGCAGAACTCCTCTCGGGAGGGGCCCCCTTCGTGGCGCCACTGGGCCAACTCAGGCAGATCACCTAGCTCCGTGATCTGCGCCTGGTCGGGATGGACAGGTCCGTCGTCGGCGAGGGGCTCTCCTCCGCGGGGGGGTAGTCGGGCCGCCATGGATCGGGTGGTGGTGCACACCCATTCTGGTAGACCCATCATCCCGAGGTGGGTTTTGCGCTCGACCTGTCTCCAGGGGGATCTTTCCAGGTTGTTTCCCAGGAGGCAGTCTACAGGTTGTGCGGTTCGAACAGCCACCCGCAATGTTCCGGTTACTCCCCCCCCATTCGAATGGTACCAAGGCCACCTTACACAAACTCTCAGTGTTGTCGGAAGCTATCACAGGACAAAAGACATTGGGGATGATCTGGTCCGCCTGGACTAAGTGGCTGAGGACACCAGTGATGCTCGCCCCAGTGTCACGAAAGGCCTCCACCGGGTGGGCGTTAACTGTTACGAGCTAGCGGTACTTCTCCAGTATTGGGGTGTCTTTCATAGATTCACATGCTTGAATATTCCCCGTCGTTGGAGTGGGAGTCCCACGGTAAATAATATAGCAATATATACAGTCATAATATATATATATATATATACATATACATAAGTAATCATATAAAAACAGAGATATAAGTAAGTGATAAACATCAAGAATGTCCCTATATGAAATCTCCATAGAGATACATGGAAAGAGAAAAAAGACATTCGCAGTCTATCTCTGTCATTATGTTAGTCCAAACTACGGCCAATCAGGCGCCAGCTCCTCTCTAGAACCTTCTCCTCAGAGCTCCTCACCTCAGATTTTCTACCGCACGTCGTGTGTAAGGGAGTCTCCCTGAGCTCTGCTCAGTTTTGTTCTCTTCAGCATGTCTTCAAGTAAGAAGTCTTTGTTTAGACCTTGTTCTTCTTGTGGAAAGCTACGTTTATTCTCAGAAGATCCACACAGTAAGTGTATTTACTGTCTTTACCCAGACCATGAAGTGGCTAAATGTAAATTCTGTAGAACTTTTTCTACAAAACTCTGAAAGACAGGGAAGGCCGTCTCTTGCTGTGGCTCCAGAGACTTAAAGATAAGATGAAGTAGTTTCTGAAGTAGAAAGCCTTACTTCTGGCCGTTCCCACACAGCCTCAAAGCGCAGTAGTGTACAAGATTTACCTTCTCCTTTTCTGAAAAAGAAGAAAATGTCTTTGACTATGACATCTGCCACTTCTTCTTCTTTGACTACTGCTTTGTCGCCCACGAGACATAGTTCTCAGGCTGCTGAGGCTTCCACTTCCCAGTTTTCAGACGACGAAGGGCCCGTCGACGAAGGGCCCGTCGACAAAGGTCCCGTCGACGAAGGTCCCGTCGACGAAGGTCCCGTCGACGAAGGTCCCCTCGACGAAGGTCCCGTCGACGAAGGTCCCGTCGACGATGGTTCCGTCGACGATGGTTTCGTCAACGATGGTTCCGTCGACGATGGTTCCGTCGACGATGGTTCCGTTGACAAGTCCGTCTACAAAGATGTTGTCAGTACCTTCTATGTCTCCGATCCCGTCGACTGCAGTCTCATCAGTGAAAA
Organism: Triturus cristatus; assembly: GCF_964204655.1. NCBI lineage: Eukaryota > Metazoa > Chordata > Amphibia > Caudata > Salamandridae > Triturus > Triturus cristatus. The sequence goes on along the minus strand of NC_140595.1, from coordinate 861,956,933 downwards.
TAAAGATTAAAAGGACGACTTCTGCTCAGAGGTCATTAAAAAAAAAAAAAAAATCAAATCAAATTTCTTCCACGTCTACAGCACCTACTTCGTCTTTTGCCGCTGTTCCTTTGTTACCATTGCCACCGAGTTCTCGACCAGATATGTCAGGTGAAGTTATATCGTTGGAGGATTCCCACCTTCCTTCACCATTGTTTGCCACTGATTCAAATCAAGATTCAGAAGAAGGTTTACCTGAATCGTTTGGGACGGCACGCAGTCCCTCAGATTTGGATGAGGAACAATTTTATCAGGAAGAAATTCCTACAGAAAGGCAAACTGCGACGCTACCACTGTCTCTGATAACAAATCTTTAACTCATGTTGGACGATTATAATCTGCGGTTTCCTTTATCACCACAAGATTCTGTGGTTCCGCCTCCTCCAGTGGTGCCAACAACTATATCGGAACCGGTGCCGGCTCCAATTCCATCTGTGGTAACACCTTCACTACCGCTGCAACATTCTTCAACTCGGACAGTACCTTCTCATGCTACTGAAGAAGAAGAAGAAATTCCTCAAGACGGGGAGGATGGTGAGATTCTTGATTATGGTGGCGATGATAATGATGAGCATGATGGTAGGGCGGAGTGGGATGATTATCATGCTCAAACACCATCTCCCTCTCCAGTGATACCTGGTGACTCACCACCTGTTGATATTTCAAGTTTTCACCAGTTAATGGATAGGGCAGCACAAGGATTCATATTAACAACGGAACACATACAATCCCTATAATCAAATTTATTTGGGAGGAAGGCAAAAAAGATTATGAAGACCCCAAATAGCCTTCCGGCACAGGTGCCCAGATTGAAAAAAAAAAAAATGTACAAGTCACCGTTAGGAGCGCCAGCGTGTCTTACTGGTCAAGCAAAGCCAGATTCTGTGGTCACACAGGCAGCGCAACGTCGGGCTAGAAACCCTGCGTCAACGATCACTGCACCACCTGATCGTGATGGACGTCGTTTGGATGCCATAGGGCGAAAATTTTCTTCAATGGCTTCCACCACTGTGAGAGCGGCTAATGCTTTAGCCATCTTAGGCCGTTACGACCGTCAAGTATGGGCGGATATATCAACGCTAGTTGAACAACTGCCGGAACCGTCCAAGAGTGAAGCCCTAAAGCTACTCCAGGAGGGAGAGAGTACATCTGCAGAGATGATAGACTGTGCAGTTGATATCGCCTGTATGGGATTCCGTCAACTTGCTGGAGCAGCGGTATTGCGCAGGCAAGGTTGGTTGCGCTCAACATCCTTTCGTCAGGAAGTACAGGCAAGAATATTGGACATGGCTTATGATGGAGAGGCTTTATTTGGAGATCATGTGGATGAAGCTCTCCAATCGATAAAGAAGGATACGGAGACTGCTCGCTCTCTGGGCACATTACAATTTCGGAAACAGCCCTTTCGGGGTGCACGCGGACGCGGCACCTCCTCTAATTTTCGAAGAGGAAACAACCAGTATCGACCATATAACCAGGTTTCCAACCGTTATTCCTATAACCAACAGCAAACCTCTCGACAGCAGTCTTCCAAGACTTACAGAGGAAAATCCTCTTATAGGGGTTCCACCCCTAAGAGACAATGACTTGTATCAGTCCCAGAAAATTGGAGGTCGAATCTCTCTGTACTCTTCTCAATGGTCCTCCATAACAAGGGACCGTTGGGTTTTGGACATTGTAGAAAGAGGTCACACTTTAGAGTTCATCGAATTCCCTCCACCCACACCACCTACCGGACCACCACCGGCTCATTTCAAGGAACTGTTACATCAAGTTCAACTTCTAATAAACAAAGGAGCTATAGAGGTAGTACCAAGATCTCTAAGAGGAAAAGGATTTTATTCCCGATTATTTCTTATCACCAAAAAGAACGGGGAATGGAGACCCATTCTAGATCTGAGGGCTCTCAACAGGTTTCTAAAGAAACAATCCTTTCGCATGTTAACGCTTGTAGAGATCTTGCGATTACTCTCACAAGGAGATTTCATGGCAACAATCGATCTCCAAGATGCATATTTTCATATCCCCATACTACGACAACATCGGGAAATTCTTCGTTTTCGAGTGGGTCGGAACCATTTCCAGTTCAAGGTACTACCATTCGGGCTTCGCTCGGCCCCTCGAGTGTTTACAAAGGTGCTAGCCCCTGTGGTAGCGTTCCTACATCTCCAGGGTGTCCAGATCTTCCCATATCTGGACGACTGTCTCCTAAAATCACAATCGGGAGTGCAACTTCGACAGCACACACGTCTTTGCAAGGAGGTGTTTCGCACCTTAGGGCTCTCCATAAATACCACGAAGTCCCATCTACAGCCTTCTCATCACAAGGATTTTCTGGGAGCAACTTTGCAGACAGTGTCAGCAAGGGCACTTCTCTCCCAAGACCGTCTTCAAAGGATTCTCCGACTGGTAACCCTTATCAGATCAAACAGATCCGTTCTGTAAGACTGTTAAAGTCATTTCTCGGAATGGCGTCATCATGCATTGCATTGATCCCTCATTGCAGATTACGGTCACGCCCCATCCAAGAAGAACTGGATGTTCAATGGCGTCAGGTTACGGGTTCTTTCAACGATTTCGTAACCGTCACAGATCGGATGAACTCGGCGCTGAAGTGGTGGACACAACCGTTAAATCTAACGGAAGGCATTTCATTTCTGTCAATAGTACCAGACATGACAATAACAACAGACGCCTCTCTAGAAGGATGGGGTGCTCATTTGGAGGATCTATCAATCAAGGGAAAATGGACAGTATGCCAAAAAGCCTGGCACATCAACAGGTTGGAGCTCATGGCTATATTTCTGGCTCTCAAATCCTTTCTCCCTTTAATCCAAGGAGAATCAGTCCTAATACAGACAGACAACACAACCTGCATGCACTATATAAACAAGCAGGACGGAACAAAATCTCCGAAACTGTCTCGACTAGCTCAGTCGATCTGGGATTGGGCTCTCGACCATCACATCACGATTGCAGGAGTTCATCTACCGGGGGTATCCAATATTCTAGCGGATTCCCTGAGCAGGTCCTCCTCATCGACCCATGAATGGGAGTTACATCAGCCAACTCTGGAGAAAATATTTCAACGGTGGGGTCGCCCACAACTGGATCTCTTTGCCACACCAGAGAACCGGAAATGCCGAGATTATGCAAGCTGGCATCCCCACAAAGTATCACGGGGCAATGCCCTTTTGATGAACTGGTACAATCTGTTTGCCTACGCTTTTCCTCCAATCCCACTCATACCTCGTGTCCTGTGGAAGATGCGGAGGCAACCTTGCCATCTACTTCTATTAGCCCCGGCAGGCATGGTTCTCAGAGTTACTCCTACTGTCTCAATGCGAACCAATCCTTCTACATCCTTGTACAGATCTACTTACAATGAGCAAGGGGAAAATTTGTCATCCGAATCCCTCCTCACTGAGCTTATCAGCTTGGAACCTGAGCACTGTGAATTTGCCCATTTAGACATCTTGGCTCAGGCGAGGACTCCTTCTACGGTAAAAACGTACAAATTACAGTGGAAAAGATTCTGCCACTGGTGTACAGCTAATGAGGTTCACCCGTTTCACTCCACGCCACAACAATTGTTACCGTTCTTCTTGCATTTAGCTAACTCCGGATTGTCTCATGCAACCTTGAGGGTTTTTCTGGCGGCAATTTCCAGTTTCCGTCAGGATGGTTCGACGTCCCTTTGTTCTTCAACGATTATCCATCAATTCTTCAAGGGGTTATTTCGCAAATTTCCTCCTGTTAGACGCCCGCCTCCATTGTGGCATCTAAACATCGTATTGGCATAACTAATGAGGCCACCGTTTGAACCTATTCACAAGGTCGAGTTGAAGTATCTAACATGGAAGGTGGCTCTTCTTCTGGCACTAACGTCTTCACGTCGCGTCAGTGACATTCATGCATTTACCATAAATCCACCTTTCCTACAGTTCAAACCAGATTCTGTAGTATTGCGTACAAATCCAACTTTCTTGCCAAAGGTGCCTTCAGACTTTCATATTAACGAACCAGTGATTTTGAAAACCTTCTTTGCTAATCCTCAAACTCCTGCGGAGCAAAGATTACATTCCCTGGATGTGAAACGATGTTTAAAGTTCTACATCAGCAGAACAGCTTCTTTACGAAAGACTGATCAACTCTTCATAGCTTATGGACGCTATCACAAGGGACGTCCAGTTACAAAACCAACTATTGCACGTTGGGTTTCAGCAGCCATCGTCTTCTGCCATCAAAAGGCAAACAAGCCATTGCAATCACCAGTGAGGGCTCACTCCACTAGAGCGATGTCTTCTTCAACCGCATTATTTGCTGGAGTGCCTTTACATCAGATCTGCAGAGCAGCTACGTGGTCAAGCAGACATACGTTTACAAGACATTACTGCTTGGCAACTTTAAACGAGGAGGATGCTGCAGTTGGGCAGGCAGTGCTTCGCAATCTTTTTTAAATAAGCTGAGCCTCTTCCTTCCCTCCTCCATATTGTTTCCATGTACCGTTGAAATAATGGTTCATTTACACTTATATAGATATTCAGTAATATCATATATATAAGGATATTGATTAGCATTACAATTTTTTAGTGCTGTTATTACTATGGAAACAATGATAATTGTTACTGCTGGCTATTCTATATTCAAGCATGTGAATCTATGAAAGACACCCCAATACTGGAGAAGAACAATTGTTACTTACCTGTAAACAGGTGGTTCTCCAGTATTGGTGTCTTTCATAGATTCACATGCGACCCTCCCTCCTCCCTTCAGAGGCTCTCTTCTCCTCAAACACTCTAAAGTCACTTTGGTGCTACGAAAATCTGAGGTGAGGAGCTCTGAGGAGAAGGTTCTAGAGAGGAGCTGGCGCCTGATTGGCCGTAGTTTGGACTAACATAATGACAGAGATAGACTGCGAATGTCTTTTTTCTCTTTCCATGTATCTCTATGGAGATTTCATATAGGGACATTCTTGATGTTTATCACTTACTTATATCTCTGTTTTTATATGATTACTTATGTATATGTATATATATATATATATTATGACTGTATATATTGCTATATTATTTACCGTGGGACTCCCACTCCGACGACGGGGAATATTCAAGCATGTGAATATATGAAAGACACCAATACTGGAGAACCACCTGTTTACAGGTAAGTAACAATTGTTCTTCTTGGTGTTTGCGGGTAGGCGTGCTCCGGGAATCATATCTCGATCTCCTAGAGAGACTAGGGCTATGGCTGCAGGTTCCCATCCCTCGGGGTCCTCAAACTCCTCCCCTAGGGTTACGGTGGCCATGTGTCGGGCTGGGGGAGCTGTCGTGGGGGGTTTCTGGGCCATGGGGCAATGAAGGTCACTGGTGTAATGCCCGAGCCGTTGACAGCGGAAACATGTGATATTCACCCGGGGCCCTTGTCTACCTGGGGGACCGGTACTGCCTGGCGGAGGAGCTGGGAAGCCCGGGGCTGGGTTTCTCGGGGGGGCTACGTGGGGGCCCGGATGGGAACTCCCTCTGTTTCCCTTGATTTCCCCCCCCCCTCTCTGACGGGGAGGTCCTTGATGGCTGCGGGAGTAGTCTCCTACGGGGCTCCGGGGGACCCTGTTGACCCTGTTAACCTGTTAACCCAGCGATCTGCTTCGACGGCCAGCTTCCTCGGGTCTGCGAGCTTGCTGTCGAGCAGGTGCTGGCGTAGTTCTACAAAACAATTTGTGGACAAGTGTTCCCAGGCAATGAGGTCGGTCAGTTCTTCGAAGGTGGTTACCTTGCTGCCCTTGATCCACCCTTCCAGCGCTCGGCTGTAAAAGTTTACGTATTCCACCCAGGTGGTGCCTGGGATCTTTCGGCAGTCCCGGAACCGCTGGCGATACATTTCGGGGGTGAGGCCGTATTTCGTGAGGAGGGCCTCCTTCATGTGGCTGTAGGAGGTTTGCACAGAGGCTGGTAGGTCGAGGAGGGTGTCCCGTCCTTCGCTCAGGAATCGACCCCACAACCCGGCCCCCCAGTCCTTCTGTGGGACGCGGTGAGAGGTCATGGCTACCTCGTAGGCTTTGAACCACTGCTGGATGTCATCATTTCGATAGTACTCTTTGACCACATCCTTGGGGATGTGGATTTTCAGCTCTACCAGGGGGGCTGGTTCTTGGCCCCCCGGGGGTCGAGCTCCTTCGCTCCTTGCTCGGAGTTCTATTTCTTTCAAGCTGCGCTCGTGTTCCAGCTGAAGTTTTTTTTCCTTGTGCTCCCGTTGCAGCTTCTTTTCTGCTAGCTCTCCTTGTACTCGGAGTTGTTCCACCGCTAGCTTCTTTTCGGCTAGCCTTATCTCGCCTTCTATTTTCAGTTTGGCCATTTCTAGTTCGTGACTTCGGTCCCTTTCCCTGTCTGTGACGTCTTCCGGGGACCGGCCCCCATCCGCTGCGGTGCTTTGTGCCTGGGGGTTATTGCTTGTTCTCGGGAAGTTCCTGAGCTCGTCTGGCTGCTCTGTCTCTTCTCCGACTTCGGGGAAGGGAGGCTCCGGACTCCACCCAGGCTTACAGGGCTTGTTGCATGTCTTCCTTGGTGTTCAGACCAGTGGTAGCGATCTTCCGTTGTTTGCAAAATTGTTTCAGCTCCTTGTGTGTGTATTCTCCTAACCGCTTTACACAAAACGTAGCATTCGCATCGGTTTCAGTGGTGCTCATGGTGGTTTCATCTGCCGTCTTTGTTCGGTAGTGCGTCAGCCGTTCACTGTACGCTCTCTAGATTGCGGGCTAGGATCCCGTTGCCTGCCACCAATGTTAGAAGGGCCAGCCTCAGGGAAGGACAGACTATGTACCTGACCGCCCTGTGACCCACCCTTCCCGGGAGATGTAGCCGAGCACTGGCGGGAGACCCCCTCAGGGCTGGGTCTCGTATCTAGGATCGTACACGCTGACTTAGCACCACGCAACACAGAGACACCACACCGTAGATTCTGAAGCACGTATTCTTTATCTAGAAATATCAGGACCTTTATGATCCGCAGAGTCGTCTGTACAAGTAGAGCAAGGGCTCACAGAGTCTCGGTTGGGGTAGGGGGAGCGGGACAGTCTTAGGATCAGGGTCAATGCAGGTGCGTATCCGGCGCACGGCTCTCAATCCTCGAGCCGGGGGATATGATACGATCTTTGGGGTCCAGCCGGACCAGAATGGTTCTTTAGTTGCGACTAGGTCTGCAGGGCTCGAGTAAGGATGTTGGAGGCCTGACAATCTTCAAGGAGCCGCGAGTCGGTCAGCAGGGCTCAGAGTTCTCAAGGTTGCGAGGGGAGCCGCGACCGCGTCAGCAGGGCTCAGATGATTTAGGCAGAAGTCCGTCTCTGCCAGGTGGAGCCGCGACGCTGTCTGCAGGGCTCACCAAGGTTCCAAAAGTTCCGTCGGACCTTGGGGGGATGTTCTTTCAGCGGCGACCACGTCAGCAGGGCTCTCTTCGTTCCAGGATTCAATCTGCTGATGGCCCCAGAGCGCTCCTTGTTATAGGTCGACTCCTCTTTGATGTCCGGAGTACTCACGGGCAGGGGTCTTAGCGCCTGGGGGTCGTTTGTTGGGGGTTCCTGCCACGCGGCCCTTTGATCTTTTCAAGGCGGGGTCGGGAGGGATCCCAGACACGCAACAGGCGTGGAGCCAGCCCTCAGGGTGGCCGGAGGGGCGATCAAAACCATCTCTTGAGAGGAGGTCAGAGGTGTGAGTGAAACTACTCCTCCCTCTCCTGCTCACCGGGAGCTCTCTTCCCCCCAGCCGGCATGGCGCGACTAGGCCTGGGTTGCGCTTGGGCCGAGGGCGGCCATCTGGGGTGCAGGGTCTGGTCACTGGAGGCCGGTGGAGTTGGGAGGGTGCCCGGTGTCGGGAAGATGGAGGGAAGGACGGTGGTAGCCCCGGGTTCTGTGGGGGGTCAGGTGTGGACTGGGTCGGGTCGGCTGCGTTAGTCAGGGCCGGGTGGGGTGTAGGGGTCAGTATGGTGTCGCTACGGGTCTGGATGGGCCACGCCACGAGGCCGGGTCCAACACACACACACAGGGATACCACCACAAATGTGGAAACAAATACAACAGACAAACACATAACCCAACAGAAATACACACAGAGCCACAACAACAACAGACATGCCCTGTGCAGCTAAACTGGGGAAAGGCAATGGGAGCACAGACACAACAGGAGTGCACAACCTCATCACTCAGGAACAATGCACAGACAACATACCACAACACACACAATAAGTGCACCATCACAGAACAACACAGCCACAGCAAACAAACAGATGCACAGGCAGAACAATCACATAGAAAACATAGCACAACATCAGGGGATGCACACCAGGCAATCACAAGGCAACATACACACACAGCACTGCATGCACAACAATCTGTGTGTGCATACCAAGCATACCAGACACACACAGACATCCGTGACAGAACAGCAACCCACACACCACAATCCAACACAGCATAAAGACAACAGCACACCCAGGAAGTGAAGCAATAACACAAACAACACACATACATCCAACACGACACCCAATAGATGCACAAGTCTGGGACACAAAGGTGGAAATAACTGGACCACAGGACTGGGCAGCACACACAGTTGAACTGCATAGCAGCAACCATGCCTGACAAACAGCACCAGAACATCACACATGACCCATTGGGGAAATGCACTGAGTGACACATTGACCCTGGACAAAGAACTGCACCACAAAGCACAGTGGCACAAGTGAAATCATGGGGAGGCACACACACATACAAACCAAGGGGACAGCTCACACCAAAGTGAAGTGTACTGCATGTCAGTAGGGGACATGGTAGGAGTGTACTATACACAAAGAGAGGGAGTGCAGACCCACAATGGGTAGGCAGCTGAAGCACAGATAGGGGATGGCATGACAACACACACAACATGCCACACTGGAGGCAAGAAGGCACCATGGGACAGCAAGGCATGAGAAAACACAACCACAATGGCAGTGTGGAGCAGCGGGTCTGCACAGACCCCACAAACAGCCACCAAACACATGGATGTGCAACAAAACACAACACTGAATTGCCAGTAACACCCTCTGCATACTCACAAGCGACAAAAACAACAAGTAGGAGTCAGACAGAACTGCAAGGACACACCAACACACTGCACAGTGCACAACATATAACTCACACATGGGCATACAACCACATCCACAGGGATGAACAATCAAAACAACAGGCACACAACTCCTGGGTGACATGTGTGTAGTTGACATTGCATAGGCATGCACACATCAACACTCCCCACAGACTCACCCCCTTCACACTGCACACTACCTGGCCATCCAATAGCACAAATGGAAAGTAAGTCATGGGACTAGGATGACTGGCCATCACAAGATGACCACACACTTATACCACTGGGCACACATATAGGAAGGACACACACATGATGACAGCCTGCCTGCAATGCTGTGTGCAGAAACCCACCCTGTGCTGGAAGTGCCCCCCATCCTGACGTGTACACTAGAGCCAACATGAACTAATCAAGTAAATGACTACTGCTAACCATTCGGAATTGAAACCATTGCCACCACAAGTATCTGGGCCAAGAAGAACTGAAGACCCTGTCACCCCTGAAAAAAGAGAGCAAGTGAGCCCAAACATTGACCATGTTGAAGTGCCACACAGACCATGTGGCACAGTAAAGCATTTACACACAGCAAAAGAACTTTATTCAGTAAGGACACTGACAAAATAGACAACTGGACCAACTGTCTTTATTCACACATTGCACAGATAGGCACCATGAGAAGAGAAGAGTAAAGCACAAAATGCAGAGCATGTCCATGAGAAGCTGCACAGGCAAGGGCAAAACAACAAGGCCAGTGGCCAGGGCAGAGTATGTCCATGAAAAGCTGCAAAGGCAAGGGCAAAACAGCAGTGAACAACAAGGACAGTGGCCAGGGCAGAGTGCAGAATATGTCCATGAGAAGCTGCATAGGCAAGGGCAAAACAGCAGTGAACAACAAGGCCAGTGGCCAGGGCAGAGTGCAGAGTATGTCCATGAGAAGCTGTACAGGCAAGGGCATAACAGCAAGGCCAGTGGCCAGGGCAGAGTGCAGAGCATGTCCATGAGAAGCTGCACAGGGAATGTGTGTGACTGTACCTTTCCATGGTCAGCAACACATTCCGGGGGCAACAATGTGCAGTACAGGCCCGCCTGTGTGAGACACAGGTGTGTGAGGGTGACTACCACTCAGACTTGGCTGTCAGGCGGACTGGCAGCTGGCTGTGTCTCGGGGACTGTTGGGGCACTTGACGGGGGAGAGAGCGGAACAGCTGAGGTAGAGCTATCAGTGGCTTGGCAAGCTGAAGGGCTGTTTGGACCAGGTGGTGTAGTGGCACGTGGAGGTGGAATCGTGCAGACGGGAGTCACTGTGTGGCTGGGAGATTGTGGAGGGGTGCCCTTCCACTTCTTGGGGATCCTAAATGGCTTGACTGACTGTGGATCAATGGGAAGTGGTGTGGGCACAACAGGCACACTCACCACCACTGCTGCAGCAGGTGCAGGCGCTGGCAGCCCCTCTGGTGATGTTCTGGACCCAGTGGAACGCTTTGTCTTGCTTCGCCTCTGCCCCCCTTCCCCTGTTTACTAGGTGTTACCCCTACAGTGCCCTCCGGCCCCTGCTTCACTGTGCTTGGAATGGGAGTCGAGGTGGTTGGTGATACTGCCTTTGAGCCCTTCCTGGGTGTACCCTTGGCATGCACCACCTCCTTTGTGGGCACAGACACTGTACGATTATGTTTGCGCGATGCTTTAGGGGCAGGAGAGTCCTTGGATGGGGATGCCACTGAGGCATGTGTGACTGAGGTCTGATGCTTTGCTAATTGTCCACTGGTGTCGCCTGATGGGCTTTTTTCCCTGTGCTCTGGGGTGCCTTTGGGCTTCTGTGGGGATGGTGTCTGCGCCGGGACCGCTTGGGTTGCTGCTGCTGTGTGCTCCATGTGCGGTATCGTGACTGATGTATGTGGACCGTGGTCACTATCGTCAGAAATGGCCACTGCCCGGGGGGTGGACAAAGGGACTGGAGCTGGACTATGAGAATGTGCCTGTTGCAGGGCAGAAGTCACTGTTGATGACAAAGCCTGGACTGTCCGGTACAGCCCACCCACATCGCAATGTATGCCCTCCATGAAAGCAACCACCTGGGCCAATTTCTTGTTGTGGTCAATAAAGGCATTGAGGAGAGCTGTCTGGCCTACACCCATCTGGCGCTAGAGGTCAACAGACTCAGCACTGATGGCAGCAGGGGGGACAGGGGCAGCGGTGCCAGGGGTGAAGGACACTCTTCCCCTCTTACTGAGGCGGACATGGGCAGCACCAGAGGAAGTGGCTGGGAGGGTGGGTAATGGCCGCTGTGTGGTGGAAGTCGATGCAGAGTCCCCGTTCCCTGTGCCCTCCAACATGGATGCATCCCCGCTGGCATCGGATGATGTGGTGCTTTGCGTCTCTGGCAGGGACTCCTCCAGCAGACTCCTGTCCCCCTCTGAGGCGCTGGTGACATCTGTGTCACTGGGCTCCTGGGCAGCTGTGGTGCTAGTTTCACCCCCACTGGTGTCCGTCTTCTGTCCCTCCGTAGCCACAGGTGATGCTGCATGGGAGAGAGAGATGTAGGGTCAGGTCAGTGGCAAAAACAGAACAAACATGCAAGAAATGCATGACAAAGGTTGAGCAAATCTACATGTTGCATACCACCCTGTGCAATCACATCGTGCCAACTCACTACATAGACTCACTGCGTGGAAACTGGAAACTCTGGCATGAGTGAGCCATGTAATGACCACACAGCACAACACCCTGCTTGTGGCTCTGTTCAAACAGACACACAACTAGTTCTGAGCACACCTAGGGACATGATGGGGGCACACTACTTGTTGCCAATGACAGAACTGGATGGAACAGGAGGGGACAACACAGACCCAGACTACAACATGACAGTCCACAATGGACATTAGCCCATGCCACCCACCATGTCGTACCTTGGGGACAATAGAATGCTGCACATTGCTGTAAGATGTCTAGCCCTCCCCAATAAGGGTGCATGCAATGGACACATTGATATACGCACAGTCAGATTGGGCAAACTGCCGTTCCCTCCCATGGGATTCCCAAGACGACACCAATGCAGAAGAAACCTTAAGAGCACAACTCGGAATGTAATGTGAAGGCACAGCATCCGAATCACCTTCGTAAGTACAGGTAGTGCAAATGCGTGCCACAGGCACCCAGGCCAGCAGCCACTTACATGCCACAGCATCACACTACCAACATCACAGAGGCCAGCGCTGGCACAGGCTCTGTACACATGCAGCCACTCCCAGCCAAAGTCAGACTCCCCAAATGCTCACCCCTGACTTGCTGCTGACGCTCCTTCAAACGTGCTTCCAGCTCAGGCTGTGTCACCGCCAAGATGCGCCCCATTAGTGGTGTCATACTGCGACGTGCCAGACGCCCAGTGCGAGGAAGCAGCCCCAGGGTCATCTCCGCCACATTCTTTGCCAGCCGGCTGATGTCGTCCCATCTCTTGTGGCAGTGGGTGCGCCGTCTGTTTGAGACCCCCAGGGCTCGCACCTTCGCTGCAATGGCCCTCCACACGGTCTTACGCTGGTGTATCTTGAGCTGCAGGCATGGGAGACAAGAGGGAGAAATGATCAGGGACACAGTGTCATGTACCAACATCTATCAGTATATCAGCAAGATACAAAATCATCACATATCCAACGATAGGTCATTCAGAGACAATATATAGTACAGCCCACATGGGACCCGTGCATGAGAAAAGCTGATGTTAAAGCTTGCAGGTGTGAGGGGTAACAGTCCCTGAACATCTCACACACATGCAGGATGCCAGCACTGAAACACCCATATAGGCTGCCCACATCTCCAGTCAATTGTTGGCTTGAGCAACACATACATCACATGTCAACCTGTGTTTGGGGGTGGACTCACTGTGTCCAAGACTGCGCAGCCATCAATGTCCCTGTCCTGTGAATATTTGAATGTGTCATGGTGGTCACATGGATGGACATGATATCACAAATACAAAATGCCAATCACAAGGGCAGTTGTGTGCAAACCACAGTGCTGAGATGGACCATAGTTGGAGTGCAATGTGACAAGACTGATGTCCTACTCTGTAAGTTTAGTGAGTTGTCCTTGTCTTTGTAGGCGGGGACTGTGCAGGCCAGCTGGGCTCACACTGAGGTGGACTACAGGGGCACACACAGCCATCCAGCCTAGCAATCACTGGCCTGCCTACAGCATTAACAACCTTCTGTGTCACTGTATGGCTGACACACAACACAGGTCACTCATACATACATGTGCAGGGAGGGAAAGCTGTGGCATTGGGTACACACACCCTCCCACTGGAGACAGCATGTCCGGCAGTGCATGACACTACCCCACACTCCCAGGCACATACTGCATCAGTCCAACCACATGTGTGGCCCCCCTATCCTACCCCACCACTGTTGAAGACTTACCACGACATTTGGGGCACCATATAGCCTTGGGTACTGTGTGAGCACCTCGTCCACCAAGACCTCCAGCTCCTCGCTCGTGAAGGGACTGGCACGGATCTTCTCTGTCCTTGCCATCACTGTGGACGTGAGACAACAGTAGGGGATTTTGGTGGCGAGGGGTCTCAGGCAGCACTCCCTGGAGGCAGCAGCAGGTCCCAGGCAGCAGTCCCTGGAGGCAGCAGCAGGTGAGGGGTCTCAGGCAGCAGGCTCTGTGAGCAGTTGCAATGTGAGGCTCACTTCCACATATATAGCCCCCTGGGGTTGTTTCAAAGGTGCCAAGCTACAGCAATTGGTGGTCCAGGTCTGCCTCTTTCAAATGCATCCAATGACCGCCTCCGCGGTGGTGGAGCACGCCGACCGCGATCTTCAAAATTGCATCATGTCACCACAATCATGGCTCCCATTGGCTGTAAGGACATGCTCCATGGCGGTGATACAACGCTGGGGCCTGGGGTGTGATACCGAGATGGTGCATCTTTCAAATCCAGCCAATGTCCGCTTGCGCGGTGGCGGAGCACGCCTATCGCGATCTTCAAAAATGCATCATGCCACCACTATCGAGCTTCGCATTGGCTCTTGGGCGAGCTCCATGGCGGTGAAACACCGCAGGGGGCCGGTGTGCGCTACCGCGATTTTAGTGGCGGAGCATGCCAACCGCCATTTCCACATGTCTCCATGCCTATGACTACCGCACTTGTGTGAATGGGGGTGCTGGTGACACACCGCCGGGGCCAGGCTGTAGATACCGCGATATGGGTGCCATGCATTGACATGAGGAACTGTGATTTGGGGGGCAGAACATGCCAACCGCCATGCCATGCATTGACACGCGAAACCGCAATTTGGGTGGCGGAGCATGCCAACCGCCATATGGGCATGTCTCCATGCCTATTACTACCTCACTTGAGTGAATGGGGGTGCTGGTGACACACCGCCGGGGCCAGGCAGTAGCTACCGCGATATGGGTGCCATGCATTGACATGAGCCACCGCCATTCAGGCGGCAGAGCATGCCAACCGCCATATGGGCATGTCTCCATGCCTATGACTACTGCACTTGTGTGAATGGGGGTGCTGGTGACACACCGCCGGGGCAGGCGGTAGATACCGCGATATGGGTGGCATGAATTGACACGAGGAACCGCTATTCGGGTGGCGGAGCATGCCAACTGCCATGCCATGCATTGACACGAGGAACCGCGATTTGGGTGGCGGAGCATGCCAACCGCCATATGGGCATGTCTCCATGCCTATGACTACCGCACTTATGTGAATGGGGGTGCTGGTGACACACCGCCAGGGCCAGGCGGTCGCTACCGCGATATGGGTGCCATGCATTGACACGAGCCACTGCCATTCAGGTGGCGGAGCATGCCAACCGCCATATGGGCATGACTCCATGCCTATGACTACCGCACTTGTGTGAATGGGGGTGCTTGTGACACACCGCCGGGGCCAGACGGTAGATACCGCAATATGGGTGCCATGCATTGACACGAGGAACTGCAATTTGGGTGGCGGAGCATGCAAACCGCCATATGGGCATGTCTCCATGCCTATGACTACCACACTTGTGTGAATGGGGGTGCTGGTGACATACCGCTGGGGTCAGGCGGTAGCTACTGCGATATGGGTGCCATGCATTGACACGAGGAACTGTGTTTTGGGTGGCGAAGCATGCCAACCGCCATATGGGCATGTCTCCATGTCTATGACTACCGCACTTGTGTGAATGGGGGTGCTGGTGAGACACCGCCGGGGCAGGCGGTAGATACCGCGATATGGGTGCCATGCATTGACATGAGGAACCGCTATTTGGGTGGTGGAGCATGCCAACTGCCATGCCATGCATTGACACGAGGAACCGCGATTTGGGTGGCGGAGCATGCCAACCGCCATATGGGCATGTCTCCATGCCTATGACTACCGCACTTATGTGAATGGGGGTGCTGGTGACACACCGCTGGGGCCAGGCGGTCGCTACCGCGATATGAGTGCCATGCATTGACACGAGCCACCGCCATTCAGGCGGCGGAGCATGCCAACCACCATATGGGCATGTCTCCATGCCTATGACTACCGCACTTGTGTGAATAGGGGTGCTGGTGACACACCGCCGGGGCCAGGCAGTAGCTACCGCGATATGGGTGCCATACATTGACACGAGCCACCGCCATTCAGGCGGCGGAGCATGCCAACCGCCATATGGGCATGTCTCCATGCCTATGACTACTGCACTTGTGTGAATGGGGGTGCTGGTGACACACCGCCGGGGCAGGCGGTAGATACCGCGATATGGGTGGCATGCATTGACACGAGGAGCTGCTATTTGGGTGGCGGAGCATGCCAACTGCCATGCCATGCATTGACATGAGGAACCGCAATTTGGGTGGCAGAGCATGCCAACCGCCATATGGGCATGTCTCCATGCTTATGACTACTGCACTTGTGTGAATGGGGGTACTGGTGACACACCGCCAGGGCCAGCCGGTAGATACCACAATATGGGTACCATGCATTAACACGAGCCACTGCCATTCAGGCGGCGGAGCATGCCAACCGCCATATGGGCATGTCTCCATGCCTATGACTACCGCACTTGTGTGAATGGGGGTGCTTGTGACACACCGCCGGGGCCAGGCGGTAGATTCCGCGATATGGGTGCCATGCATTGACACAAGCCACCACCATTCAGGCGGCGGAGCATGCCAATCGCCATATGGGCATGTCTCCATGCCTATGACTACTGCACTTGTGTGAATGGGGGTGCTGGTGACACACCGCCGGGGCAGGCGGTAGATACTGCGATATGCGTGCCATGCATTGACACGAGGAACCGCGATTTGGGTGGCGGAGCATGCCAACCGCCATGCCATGCATTGACACGAGGAACCGCGATTTGGGTGGCGGAGCATGCCAACTGCCATATGGGCATGTCTCCATGCCTATGACTACCGCACTTGTGTGAATGGGGATGCTGGTGAAACACCGCTGGGGCCAGGCGGTAGCTACCGCGATATGGGTGCCATGCATTGACACAAGCCACCGCCATTCAGGCGGCGGAGCATGCCAATCGCCATATGGGCATGTCTCCATGCCTATGACTACTGCACTTGTGTGAATGGGGGTGCTGGTGACACACCGCCGGGGCAGGCGGTAGATACTGCGATATGCGTGCCTTGCATTGACATGAGGAATCGCGATCTGGGTGGCAGAGCATGCCAACCGCCATGCCATGCATTGACACGCGAAACCGCAATTTGGGTGGCGGAGCATGCCAACCGCCATATGGGCATGTCTCCATGCCTATGACTAACGCACTTGTGTGAAGGAGGGTGCTGGTGACACACCGCCGGGGCCAGGCGGTAGCAACCGCGATATGGGTGCCATGCATTGACACGAGCCACCGCCATTCAGGCGGCGGAACATGCCAACCGCCATATGGGCATGTCTCCATGCCTATGACTACTGCACTTGTGTGAATGGGGGTGCTGGTGACAAACCGCCGGGGCAGGTGGTAGATACCGCGATATGGGTGCCATGCATTGACACGAGGAACCGCTATTTGGGTGGCGGAGCATGCCAACCGCCACTCCATGCCATGCATTGACATGAGGAACCGCGATTTGGGTGGCAGAGCATGCCAACCGCCATATGGGCATGTCTCCATGCCTATGACTACCGCACTTGTATGAATGGGGGTGCTTGTGACACACAGCCGGGGGGCCAGGCGGTAGATATCGCGATATGGGTGCCATGCATTGACACGAGCCACCACCATTCAGGCGGCGGAGCATGCCAACCGCCATATGGGCATGTCTCCATGCCTATGACTACCGCACTTGTATGAATGGGGGTGCTTGTGACACATCGCCGAGACAAGGCGGTAGATACCGCCATATGGATGCCATGCATTGACACAAGCCACCACCATTCAGGCAGCGGAGCATGCCAACTGCCATGCCATGCATTGACACGAGGAACCACGATTTGGGTGGCGGAGCATGCCAACTGCCATATGGGCATGTCTCCATGCCTATGACTACCACACTTGTGTGAATGGGGGTGCTGGTGACACACCGCCGGGGCCAGGCGGTAGATACCACAATATGGGTGCCATGCATTGACACGAGGAACTGTGTTTTGGGTGGCGAAGCATGCCGACCGCAATATGGGCATGTCTCCATGCCTGTGGCTACCGCACTTGTGTGAATGGGGGTGCTGGTGACACACCACCGGGGCCAGGCGGTAGCTACCGCGATATGGGTGCCATGCATTGACACGAGCCACCGCCATTCAGGCGGCGGAGAATGCCAACCGCCATATGGGCATGTCTCCATGCCTATGACTAGCGCACTTGTGTGAATGGGGGTGCTGGTGACACACCGCCGGGCCAGGCAGTAGATACCGCAATATGGGTGCCATGCATTGACACGAGGAACAGCAATTTGGGTGGCGGAGCATGCCAACCGCCATATGGGCATGTCTCCATGCCTATGACTACCACACTTGTGTGAATGGGGTGCTGGTGACATACCGCCGGGGTCAGGCGGTAGCTACCGCGATATGGGTGCCATGCATTGACACGAGGAACTGTGTTTTGGGTGGCGAAGCATGCCAACCGCCATATGGGCATGTCTCCATGCCTATGACTACCGCACTTGTGTGAATGGGGTTGCTGGTGACACACCGCCGGGGCCAGACGTTCGCTACCGCGATATGGGTGCCATGCATTGACACGAGCCACCACCATTCAGGCGGCGGAGCATGCCAACCGCCATATGGGCATGTCTCCATGCCTATGACTATTGCACTTGTGTGAATGGGGGTGCTGGTGACACACCGCAGGGGCAGGCGGTAGATACCGCGATATGGGTGCCATGCATTGACACGAGGAACCGCGATTTGGGTGGCAGAGCATGCCAACCGCCATGCCATGCATTGACACGCGAAACCGCAATTTGGGTGGCGGAGCATGCCAACCTCCATATTGGCATGTCTCCTTACCTATGACTACCGCACTTGTGTGAATGGGGGTGCTGGTGACACACAGCCGGGGCCAGGCGGTCGCTACCGCGATATGGGTGCCATGCATTGACACGAGCCACCGCCATTCAGGCAGCGGAGCATGGCAACCGCCATATGGGCATGTCTCCATGCCTATGACTACCGCACTTGTGTGAATAGGGGTGCTTGTGACACACCGCCGGGGCAAGGCGGTAGATACCGCGATATGGGTGCCATGCATTGACACGAGCCACCACCATTCAGGCGGCGGAGCATGCCAACTGCCATATGGGCATGTCTCCATGCCTATGACTACCGCACTTGTGTGAATGGGGGGGCTGGTGACACACCGCCGGGGCCAGGCAGTAGATACCGTGATATGGGTGCCATACAATGGCGATGGCCATGGTCAATGTGTTGAGGTCCAGTGACAATCACAGCAATGCTCGTCTCAATGAATGATTATCTATTTAGCATTGCCTCTCATGTCTGCTCATGAACACATTCGTCATTCCAGCGCCGACTGTGGTCATTGTGTGGTGGATGTGTGCCATCTTGTAATGACGCATTCAATCAATCATGTAATTTTTAAAGTGCACTACATACCCGTAAGGGTTTGAAGGCGCTGGGGGTGGATGGGGGGGGGGGGGTGCTGCTTCTACTGGTCAAAGAGCCAGGTCTTGAGTTGTGTTCTGAAGGTCAGCAGGTCTTCGGTTTGTCGTAGGTAGAGGGGGAGGGTGTTCCAGGTCCTGGCGGCGCGGTGGGAGAAGGACCTGCCTCCGGAGGTTGTTCTACGGATGCGCGGAACCGTGGCCAGGGCGTGGTCAGCAGAGCGGAGTTTCCTGTTGGGTACGTAGAAGGGGAGTCAATTGTTGAGATAGGCTGGTCCGGTCTTGTGGAATGCCTTGTGTGCGTGGATCAGGAGCTTGAAGGAGATTCTCCTGTCGACAGGGAGCCGGTGCAGGTTCCTCAGGTGGGGGGTGATGTGGTCGCGGCGCGGGACGTCGAGGATCAGGTGTGCAGAGGCGTTCTGGATTCTCTGCAGTCTGTTGATGAGTTTGGACGAGGCTCCGGCGTAGAGGGCGTTTCCGTAATCGAGTCTGCTGCTGACTAGGGCCTGGGTGACTGTTTTACTCGTGTTTGTCGGGATCCATCTGTAGATCTTGCGGAGCATGCGGAGGGTGTTGAAGCAGGTGGAGGAGACTGCGTCGACTGTTTGGTCATGGTGAGTTTTGAGTCTAGGATGATTCCCAGGTTGCGAGCGTGGTCGGTGGGGGCCGGGGGGGTCCCCAGTGCTGCGGGCCACCATGAGTCGTCCCATGCTGAGGGGTTGGACCCGAGGATGAGGATCTCCGTCTTGTCTGAGGTCGGCTTTCCTTCATCCAGTCGGCGATTGCCTTCATTCCCTGGTGGAGGTTGGATTTGGCGGTGAGGGGGTCCTTGGTGAGGGAGAGGATCAGCTGCATGTTGTCGGCGTAGGAGATTATATTGAGGTCGTGCTGTCGGGCGATGCGTGCTAGTGGTGCCATGTAGACGTTGAACAGCGTCGGGCTGAGGGAGGATCCTTGAGGGACGCCACAGATGATCTCGCTGGCCTCGGACCGGAACGGGGGGAGGCGGACTCTGAGTTCTGCCGGAGAGGAAGGAGGTGGTCCAGTCCAAGGCCTTCTCCCGGATCCCTGCGTCTTGGAGTCGCGTGCGTAGTGTGCGGTGGCAGACGGTGTCGAAGGCGGCGGAGAGATCCAGGAGGATGAGGGCTGCCGTCTCGCCGTTGTCTAGAAGGATCCTGATTTCGTCTGTGGCGGCGATGAGGGCAGTCTCGGTGCTGTGGTTGCTGCGGAATCCTGATTGGGACGGGTCCAGGATGTTGTTGTCTTCGAGGTAACGGGTGAGCTGGGTGTTAACTATCTTCTCGATGACCTTTGCTGGGAACAGAAGCATTAAGGTGTGACCGGTACAGCAGCTAGGTATGAGACAGTGGTTTTGATTAGTTACACATATGCTGGATGCTAGACTCCCAGGTGTGCACATGTGTACTGTGGCCATATCCCTATGTGCATTCACATAGCCAAAGGTGGTGTTTGAGGTACTTGTCTTGTGTAAGTTGACACGTGTGCCCTTTGTGTAGCTGAAGGTGTCCCTCCATGTAAGCTGGTCTGTTAGTCACTATAGATGTCAGTCATTGTTGCCGTTGTGTCATCCAGAACGTGATATGCTGTGCACATCTCTTGGTGTATTGTATTGACATGTGTCTACTATCATCTCCAATAGGAGGAGGCCAAATTTGACTCGTCACCTGACGGTGCTGGAGGACATGGAGTATGTTGCGATCGTACGGAAATGCCGCCTGGACAGAGCCACCCTGAAAACCCGTTGTGATCTGTTGGTGCCCCACCTGCAGCCACGCAGGACATATCCAACAGCTTTCACCCCTACTTATAAGGTGATGGCAGCCCTGCATTTTTGTTTGCCACTGGATCATTCCAGGAGACTGTGGCCAGCGCTGGTGGAATGTCACAAACGATGTTCAGCATGGTGCTGCGTGATGTACTGTCCGCCATGATGCTATACAAGGACATATACATCCATTTCCCCAGGGGTGCTGAATTGCCAGCTGTGAAGGGAGACTTCTATCACCTCGGACACATCCCCAATGTTGTTGGGGCCATTGATTGCACCCATGTCGGTCTTGTGCCACCACAGGCAAGTGAGCAAATTTACCGCAATCGCAAGAATTACCACTCCATCAATGTGCAGGTGGTGTGCCTGGCAGATATGACCATCACGCAGGTGTGTGCCAAATTCTCAGGCTCGGCCCACGACTCCTACATCCTGCGGAACAGCATAGTGCCCCAGCTGATGGCTAATCTTCCCGAGCGTGCATGGATTGTGGGTGAGTATGCCTAGTGGCGTGCTGTGTGTGTGACTGCTGCCCTGAGCCTCTGCTACGTTGCAATGTCTATTTGTGTTTGTCATACCTAGGTGACTCTGCATATCCCAACCGTCCCTGGTTGCTGAGCCCACTGCGGAATCCCAGGTCGCCGGCTGAAGTCCGCTACAATGAGGCCCATGGGAGGACACGTCGTGTGGTGAAGCGTACTTTTGGCCTGATCAAGCCACGTTTCCGGTGCCTGGACAAGACCGGAGGTGCACTGGCATACTCGCCCAGGAAGGTGTGTCAGATTGTTGTAGCATGCTGCATGCTCCACAACCTAGCCATTCGCAAGGAGATTCCCCTGCTCCTGGATGATGGTGAGGACCCAAGGCCCCAACCTGCAAACCAAGCTGTGTCCAGTGATGAGGACAGTGGAGAGGAGGAAGGTGTTGACCTGCGTGAACAGCTCATCACCCGCTACTTCACTTGACGGTGGGTGTCAATGTGCAACATCCCCATTGTATAATGATATTGCTGTTGTCGTGAAGGGGCATGTGAAAAATGTAGCATCAGCCAGTTGTAGACTCAGTGGTGGTTGGAAATGTTTCTAGGACATGTCATTTGGGAACATCAACAGGACGTGTATGTTGACACTTGGTGGCCATTGTGACATGTGCATGTTGGGTTATCCTGGTGTTAGGGCTTGTGTGATGTCTGTGATGCCACACCCAGACCAGTGACAGTTGTTCTGTTGTGTTTCCCTAGGTGCCTTCGACTTTTCCTTGCCTACATACAGCCCATGCTCCTGGTACATTGTGATCATGTTGAAGACTGTCACCCTGCAATAAAGACGGAGCAGACACAACGTGTGTGAGGATATTTTATTTACTATGGTGAGATGCAAGGGGGTGTGCATTTCCATTGGGGGGTGGGGTGGAGCAGTGAGTTTACAGGTCGTGGTAGATGAGATAGTCGAGTAGTCACCACATTGCTGTGGTGACCCAGTCCAACAGACAGATGCCATTCACAAGGCAGTGGGGGGAAGGACAGTCCAAACAGTCAGTGCAGTGGTGGAGAGGGTTGCCATCATGGCGGGCTCCGTGACTGGCGTCTGGCAGGTGCTTGGCCTCCAGATACTCCCAGGGTCTTCTTGGGACGGCCCCTTCGTCGTTTGGCAGGGGGGGGCTGCTGCAGGGCCAGTGGGGTCTGAGGACTCACCCCTCTCTGTGGGCGCAGAGGAGGATGGTGAACTGTCATTGTGCAGCCCACCAGAGGGAGGTGGAGGTGTTGTCTGTGGTGCATGCCTGTCCCTCAGAATTACCACTTGCTGGCCCAGGAGGGCCATGATTTGTCCCAATGCGGGTGTCGATGGGCCTCATCAGCAGGATAAGCTCGTGCAACAGATCGTCCGACCGGCCCGTTCGTCCCTGGGCCTGTTTGTATGCACCCAGGACTCTGGTGATGTGTTCCAGGTAGTGGGTCCCAGCCTCCTGGTGTCCCTGGGTGACCCTGGCCCTCCCACCTGCCCTGCTGCCACGGACCTGTTGCGTCACCACTGTGGGCACCCGCATCCTCTTCCTGCCTTCCTCCGTCGGTGGTGTGTGCTGGGCATCCTCTGGGACAGGGAGGGTGTTGCAGGCAGTACTGGTGGTGGTGGTGGTGGCCGCACAGGCCGTGACAGCAGGGGTCTGCAGTGGAGTTGTTGCCGCAGATGTGGTGGGGGGGGACAATGGGGTCCTGGGACCTGTTGCTCCCTGGCACACCAGATAGGCCGGCCTCGAGCTCATCGTCCATGGAATCCTGGGAGTCAACATCCAAGAATCCTTGTACCGGGGGTGGAGACTGGCTCTGCAGGTTGCTGGTGTTGTCCTCGGTAGTGAGTTCTTGGTCACCTGTGGGTCAGATGTGAAATGGTCATTGCAGTGCACCCGGCAAGCTTTGTGTTAGCTGTGTGTCATTCACTTTTTGTACACTGCTCAATTGACATATCATCACATTGTTGACTATGTGCACTACTGTGCGCGAACCGTGCACAATTGAGGTTTACATGGACTTTTTGCCATCTAGGGCCTGGCACATGTGTTTAATTGAGGAATCGTAGTTTATTTGCCTGACCTAGCAGACGTCACATCTGGCCATGGACTGGCCATTGTCATCTCCTGCAACCCTTTGTCCTGTCATGTGCATATCTTGATTTGTGCCACCACACATGCTTTCATATTTTTCGAATGGTCCTTGTTGCACTTGCCCCATGGTGATGCACATGTAACTAGTTGCTGTGCATGATTGTGCCCTGACTTTCTTCTACCTGTGCATTGTTGTGTCACACTTTGGTGGTTGTGACAGTTTCCTTAGCTTACCTGTGTGCATTCTGTGCTTGGCAATGGGGTACGTATGCTTCTTTGTGCAATGAGAGGGCTGGTGTTAATATATGGCACCATTTAATTTGTGAAAAATGGGTGGGTGCACGTACTGGCTACCTACCTGTAAGTTTGTTTGGTGTACTGCAATGGCTTCCAACTGCTCCTGGGTGGGGTGGGGGAGGGCTCCATCCTGCTGAGGTGTGGGACAGAGGGAATGTTGGGAGTAGTAGTGCAGGCCTCCCAGCTACAAACACCCTCCCAGGGAAGATGGCTACCTACCTGTAAGTTTGATGAGGGTTGTGTAATGGCTGACACATGCTTCTGGGTGGGGTGGTGGGAGGGCTCCATCTTGCTAGGCTGTGGGACACTGGGCATGGTGGGAGTAGTGGTGCAGCCCCCCCCACCCCCAGACACCCTCATTGTGAAGATGGGTACATACCTGTAAGTTTGTTTCGTGTACTGCAATGGCTTCCAACTGCTCCTGGGTGGGGTGGGGGAGGGCTCCATCTTGCTAGGCTGTGGGACAGAGGGCATGGTGGGAGTAGTGGTGCAGGCCCCCCACCCCCAGATACCCTAATTGTGAAGATGGCTACCTACCTGTAAGTTTGTTTGGTGTACTGCAATGGCTTCCAACTGCTCCTGGGTGGGGTGGGGGAGGGCTCCATCCTGCTGAGGTGTGGGACAGAGGGAATGTTGGGAGTAGTAGTGTAGCCCTCCCAGCCACAAACACCCTCCCAGGGAAGATGGCTACCTACCTGTAAGTTTGATGAGGGTTGTGTAATGGCTGACACATGCTTCTGGGTGGGGTGTTGGGAGTGCTATAATCACGGCACCCGCGCTTTACTTTGAACATTAAAAGTAAAGCGCGGGTGCCGCGATTATAGCAAAAGTAAAGAAATAGAAAAAAACTTCTATTTCTTTACTTTTACTATAATCGCGGCACTCGCGATTTACTTTTAATAGAAGAGATACAGGCAGATACTACTTTATGCAAGCAGGCTACCCTCATCAGTAGTGGCTTACCAGCGCAGCCATGATGTCCAGCACAGAACCAGACTGTGTCCTTTGGATGTTCCGGTGCCCATTCATGACCACCCACAGTGTGTGAGGCAAAAACAACGGTGCTACTTAGCTGTGTAAATGCCAAGTAACCTATTTTTTGTAATCTACTGTGCATTTTTAAAAACATTTTGGAAACCTCATTTGGTTTAAAGCTTCAAACGGAATGTAATGGGTAAATGCTGTTCTGTGGCATTAAGAGAAACCTTTAGTTTAATTGCAAGTAACATTAACCGTTTGGTGCGGCGTGCACCACATATTGAATTGTCATTGGTCTCTGAAAAAAGTTACTTTCTGAATTAAAGGTTCCTATAATAAACCTCCGATGGATTAGACTATGGGACTACATATTACACAGTGATTTTAAAAGTAGACAGCTAACCCCATTGAGCTTGCTCAGTTCGGAAAAAGGAGCACTAACATGGCAAAACATCATTTTTCCTAAGAATCCAAAAATCGTTGTACCGGTTCCATGGCCAGCACATCTAAATGGCCCATTAAGACAGTAGTCTTAAGCACAACATAACGACGGCACAAAATTATTGCAAAAGGGAAGAACAAGCATTGACAATGACAGTAGGCCTGGCTTATGATTGAAAGTGCCTTTTGAAGTCATTGATGGGTCTAGGAAATCAATTATTCCTATATGCACTCTGCCACTCATCTTCATACTCGGGCATCCATTCATCTATTTACTGACTCATTCTTGCATTCACCCTCTGACACAATTTCAGTAAAACACACAATGTTAACAAAATGTGCAAGATAAAAATACAAGTGGAACAAGCATTGGCATAGCCAATAGGTCTCGCTTTTGGAACCGTATAAGTGTTTAACCATGCAACAGTTGATGTTGTTGCACCAAGGATATTGTGCTGCATAACTAAGTACTTATAAGGTCCCAAAAGTGAGACCTATTGGCTATGCCAATGCTTGTTTGATCTTGGGG
Organism: Triturus cristatus; assembly: GCF_964204655.1. NCBI lineage: Eukaryota > Metazoa > Chordata > Amphibia > Caudata > Salamandridae > Triturus > Triturus cristatus. Next base: position 861,931,075 of record NC_140595.1, on the reverse strand, counting down.
TGGTCCCTACTGCATTGACCCTTTGGACTATCCTAGCCCAAATTTGTGTCCTTGTGGCTAATGGTGTCTGTTTGACCAGGGTACCAAAAAGCTGTGGTTCCACTCTGACTATCTCATCTACCATGACCTTCAACTCACTCTCAGTGAATTTGGGCATTTTCTGTGTGGCCATGGTGTGTGGTGTGCAAAGTGATTGTGGGTGCAGGAGTGTGAGTGGTGGTTGTGGTTGTGCTGTGTATGGTGTGTGTTGTGCGGGGGGGTTAGTTGTGCTGGTGTGGAGGTGGTGGTGGTGCTGTGTGTGGTGTGGCTGGTGATGTTGTGTCCTTTGCCTCTTCTGTCAGCTGGGGTATGTGTCCCTTCTCGCCTGGAGTTTTGCAAGGAATTGTGGTCAGGGAAGGGGCTGGTTTTATACTCAGCTATGTGGGTGTGTCCAATTGGGGTGTTGCTGACAGGTGTGTTGTCCTGGGATTTGTATTTTTCATTTTGCCATGTGGTTGTGTTTTTGGGGTGTGTCTTATGTATTTGGGAGGCATGGCTAGTTTTTTGTGTGCACTTTTTGGCCTTCTTGTGGGATTTTGGCTTCGTCCGCCATATTTTTGACTGTTCGTCCGGTGCGGTGGCTGTGCTTCAGCTCTTCCGCTGGCTCTCCCATTCATCCCATTGTGTGACCGCGGCGGTCGGAGACGGCGGTACGTACCGTGGGACCGTTGGGGATATACTAATTATACTATATACTATACTTGCGGCGGGTTGTAGATTTTCCGCCGCGATTCCGACCGTCACGGACGGATTTTGCCCATCTCCGCCCGCTATGGGCGGTTTTTCTTGGCCTCGTACCGCCGCCGTCTGTTTTTTTGGGCAGTTAATCCTAATTTGGCCACCGGTTATCCCACGGGTTCCGGCGGGCGGTTGTTTTCCACTTCCATGGCGTCAGGGTGCTTTTCCGTCCGCCATCCTAATGGGCCTTTCAGACTAAAGTTGTTTAGGAACCTTGCAAAATATGAGGTAATCCACTGCAAAAGGATTTTACAACAATTGAAGTAGGAAATAAAAGCCAAGATTTTCCTAATTTCTCCGTTGCTCTTGCAAACTTAATCAATGAAAGAACGAGAGCATGGAACCTTAGATATATGGGATTGTTGGACATTCTCACTGATAATTTATAAAACATTCTATAAGCGATAGATCTCGACTTCTCAGTGATAATGATTGCCGTGGGTGATTTAAAATGCTCTTCGTTGTGGCGGAAGATAGTAAGGATTCAACAAGAGAACAACCCTCCGATTACCTTTAATTTTAATCTGGGGAGAGCTCATTTAAAAAGTAGTAATTGATTGAAGAATCTAATGAACAGAGAGAATGCAACGAGGCAGCTGAAGTTTTTCAGAAGACTCCTGATCAGCAAGAAATACTACTTTAGCATCCATATCCCTGCAGATTCTTCCCTTATGATTGATCCATTCAGGCTTCTTACTGATCTAAGAAAGCTTTTTCTCAGCATAGCTCTGCAGCACCACCTGCTGGCGCCATGCAGCTCCAGCTGGGGGTCAAAGCCGCCATGCCCACAAGGATGTGCTCCACCTTGTGGGCAGCCCAGAGAGTGCAGGAGTCGTCCTGAACAATTTTAACATAGCAAACCAGAGGGCATCAACCTGCATGGGGTCGACCACCAGACCCAGAAACTCTTGTCTCCTTTTTTTGGTCTCGCCTAGCGATGCAGCGCATGCGTGCTGCTCGCCTAGGCGAGATCTGTTGTTGCCGCTTTCTGTGCCGAAGGGGGACAGGACATGTTACGCGCTCGGACAGGTGATGTACACGTGCACGGTGCGTGCCTGAACAGGTGATGTGCACATGCACGGCTCGCGTCGTTTGAGCACAACTCTCCTGCCCCGCGCATTCACGGCGACAGCTTGTTTATCTTGTCTGCACTTCGCCAGATCCTGACGGCTTACTGTCTGTCTGCCACTGTGCGTCGCTATGGAACTGCAAAATAAATGTTTTTAATGCCACAGCAAAAGCTCTGTTGATAGAATTACTACACTGATGCTCAAGTACTTCATCCAATTTGTCTTCCAGATAATACAATGATGAATCTTCTGCATAGCAGGGGCAGGCCCATACTACATCTCGTCAAAGACATGTAAAGATATATATGTGCAAGCTCTACACACAAGTGTAACCTACTGTCTTAGCCAATGCTTGCTGAAAGCTGTGTCAATGTGACCAGCTTTCCTCTAAATCACAAAACACCCCATTTGTAAGACCCTTTGAAGAGGCTTACTTGTGACACTGCAGGGAGGCTATGAAAAGACGAGGCTGCATATGTGATACTACACAGCGCCTCCTGCTGGCTACACACATCTAGTCCCGTGCTCTCCATGCCACTGGAATCAAGCTATCCTGGCTGAAAAGGGGTGAAACCCCGAAACCGGGCCTAGGATGCTTGTTTCCAGTCCAGGGAGGACCTGGCTTGGCAGCTTTGCTATACAATACCATTAGCAAAGCAAATGGCTTTAAATTAATCAATGGCGAGACCTATTGCATTTTCAATGCTTGTTATCAATGTTAGGATCTTATCTGATTACGAGAAAATGTTTAACATCAGAGAAACTCAGGGGCAGATCTACAAGGACTGGCGCATCTCTGCAAATCAGCAGGGATGCGCCAGTAAACTTGCGACATGCTAAACCACGCTTGCGCCACCACGGATTGTTCAATTGTAGGTTGCTTATATGTCAGCCAAGGAGATGCCTTCAGAACCTCTCTGAGGACTTTAAGCAGAAATAACATGGCCGTCTGCTTTCTGATGGCCTCTGTTGCTAGGAGGCATAAGCATCGTATTCCGATTCAGGGAACCATAATCAATCTGCTTGGACATATCCAGTCCATCACTGACCAGATTCAGAAACCGCTTCTTCATCTGATCTGGCAAACTGAGCTTTGTAGGTTTTGCCAATTCCCACAGGGTTTGAACATATTAGCCTAACAGGCAGGTGTCATAAGCAGTGCGGAAGGCCACGCGACCAGAAGCAAAGACGTTTTGGCCACAAAGTCCAGTTTCTTTGAACCTCCACCAGGGCAGCCATAGGAAAGGCAATCAGGATTTACTTTGAGAGGACATTTCACAACCAGACCTTTTGGAAACAGATGAAAGAACAAAAAGTGTGGATAACCTAGAGCAGGTCTTTGACATTTGGCTATCACTGCGGATTACTGGACCCAGGAATAGTTTTAGTTTCCCCCGTGCAGCAATAACAGGATCAAATAGGGATTCACTGAATATCCCGGCAGAGACAACTTTTTCAGCCTCTCTAGATAACCCAGCAGCTATACCACTCATTCAGGGAAAGAGCGGATCTAGGGGACATCCAGAACAGAATTTGCAACCTATGTAGTCACCACCATCCTGCTGGCCTGCCACAGCTGCCTTTAAACCTCCCTGAATCCCTCCTTCACATCATCATCCAGCTAATACAGCCTTCCTATCTTTCCCTTGGACTGTGCTCCTTACACTAGGATGTGCTATTCAGTGTGCACCTCTATTTCAGAGGCTGAAATCTTTTAGCTGTTGAACAATGGGGTCACAGAGGTAGGATAAGTTCAAGATCATGTCCCTGAACCGAAGTTTACTGGTTCCAAATGCAGGAGTCTGATTGTCTGTGGATCATCAGGGCGCCTCGCTTCTATTTCTTCCCACCCACAGATGTTATCTGATCCTCATGGTTAGACCCTAGCACTATCAGTTACTGGTTCTTGTGTTTGGGCTGACAACCACTCAAAGCATCTTCCTTAAAGTGCTGGCGGTTGTGGGGCTTCACTGCAATGACAAGGAAGTCTATGCGGTTTACATACCTTGGCTAGCGAAAAGTACAGTCCCCGCTGCTAATCAGTGAACTCCCTCAGTGTAAGATAATTCTCCTCTACAACATGGTCTTTGCTATCAGCATTCAAAAGTCCCACCTCCCTCCTACACAAAGGTTGAACTTTTAAGGGGCAGCACTAGGCATCCCACCGCCCTCCTACGCAGAGACTGACCTTTGTTGGGGCAGCACTAGATGTCCCACCTCCCTCCTACGCAGAGGCTGACCTTCATAGGGGCAGCGCAAGGTGTCCCACCTTCCTCCTACGCAGAGGCCGACTTTCATAGGGGCAGCACTAGACGTCCCATCTCTCTCCTACGCAGAGGCTGACCTTCATAAGGGCAGCACTATACGTCCCACCTTCCTCCTACACAGAGGCTGACCTTCATAGGGGCTGCACTAGACATCCCACCTCCCTCCTACGCAGAGGCTGACCTTCATAGGGGCAGCACTAGACATCCCACCACTCTGCTACGCAGACGCTGACCTTTATTAAGGCAGCACTAGAAAATCCCACCTCCCTCCTAAACAGAGGCTGACCTTAATAGGGGCAGCACTAGATGTCCCACCTCTGCTACACAGATGCTGACCATCGTTAGGGCAGCACTAGACGCCCCACCTCCTATGCAGAGGCTGACCTTCATTGGGGCAGCACTAGACGTCCCACCTCACTCCTACACAGAGGCTGACCTACATAGTGGCAGCACTAGATGTCCCACCTCCCTCCTACGCAGAGGCTGACCTCCATAGGGGCAGCACTAGACGTCCCACCTCTCTCCTATGCAGAGGCTCACTTTCATAGGGACAGTACTAGACGTCCCACCTCTCTGCTACGCTGAGACTGACCTTCATTAAGGCAGCACTAGACATCCCACCTCCCTCCTACACAGAGGCTGACCTTCATAGTGGCAGCATTAGATGTCCCACCTCTCTGCTACACAGAGTCTGACCTTCGTTAGGGCAGCACTAGACGTCCCACCTCCTACGCAGAGGCTGACCTTCATTGGGGCAGCACTAGACGTCCCACCTCACTTCTACGCAGAGGCTGACCTTCATAGGGGCAGCACTAGACGTCCCACCTTCCTCCTACGCAGAGGCTGACCTTCATAGGGGCAGTACTAGACATCCCACCTTCCTCCTACGCCCAGGCTGACCTTCATAAGGGCAGCACTATACGTCCCACCTCCCTCCTACGCAGAGGCTGACCTTCATAGGGGCAGCACTAGACATCCCACCACTCTGCTACGCAGACGCTGACCTTCATTAAGGCAGCGCTAGAAAATCCCACCTCCCTCCTAAACAGAGGCTGACCTTAATAGGGGCAGCACTAGATGTCCCACCTCTCTGCTACACAGAGGCTGACCATTGTTAGGGCAGCACTAGACGCCCCACCTCCTATGCAGAGGCTGACCTTCATTGGGGCAGCACTAGACGTCCCACCTCTCTCCTACACAGAGGCTGACCTACATAGTGGCAGCACTAGATGTCCCACCTCCCTCCTACGCAGAGGCTGACCTCCATAGGGGCAGCACTAGACGTCCCACCTCACTTCTACGCAGAGGCTGACCTTCATAGGGGCAGCACTAGATGTCCCACCTCTCTGCTACGCAGAAGCTGACCTTCATAGGGGCAGCACTAGACGTCCCACCTCTCTGCTACGCAGAGGCTGACCTTCATAGGGGCAGCACAGGACGTCCCACCTCCCTCCTATACAGAGGCTGACCTTCATAGGGTAGCACTAGCCATCCCACCTCTCTCCTATGCAGAGGCTGACCTTCATAGGGGCAGCACTAGACGTTCCACCTCCATCCTACACAGAGGCTGACCTTCGTAGTGGCAGCACTAGATGTCCCACCTCCCTTCTACACAGAGGCTGACCTTCATAGGGGCAGCACTAGACATCCCACCTCCTACGCAGAGGCTGACCTTCGTTGGCGCAGCACAAGTCGTCCCACCTCCCTCCTACACGGAGGCTGAACTTCATAGGGGCAGCACTAGATGGCCCACGTCCCTCCTACGCGGAGGCTGACATTCATAGGGGCAGCACTAGATGGCCCACGTCCCTCCTACGCAGAGGCTGAACTTCATAGGGGCAGCACTAGATGGCCCACGTCCCTCCTACGCGGAGGCTGACATTCATAGGGGCAGCACAAGACGTCCCGCCTTTCTGCTACTCAGAGGCTGACCTACGTTGGGGCAGCACTAGCCGTCCCACCTCACTCCTACGCAGAGGCTGACCTTCATTGGGCATCACTAGCCGTCCCACCTCTCTCCTACGTAGTGGCTGACCTTCATAGGGGTAGCACTAGACGTCCCACCTCTCCTACGCAGAGGCCGACCTTCATAGGGGCAGCATTAGACGTTCCACCTCGTACACAGAGGCTGACCTTCAAAGGGGCAGCTCTAGATGTCCTACCTCTTGCAAAGATGTTGACCTTCGTAGGGGCAGCACTAGACGTCCCACCTCTCTCCTACGCAGAGGCTGACCTTCATAGAGGCAGCACTAGACGTCCCACCTACCTCCTATGCAGAGGCTGACCATCATACGGGAGCACTAGACTTGCCTCGCATGAAGGCATTTCCATCTCAAAGGACCGCAGATATTCTGTAGATGATTCTGATGTTTCTGACTCTATGCAAAAACAACAGATGATGGACAGAATGCAGAACAATGTCATACATTAACCCCCGAACAGAGATCTGGGCCTAAATCCATTGATTTTTCGCTCACCATGCCGTTCCAGTTTAAACCCAGCCATATGCAAATCAGTCTTGACCATGTGCCTCATGGGAACAGTCCAGCCCGAACTGCCAAGGCAGGTCCTCCCTGGACTGCAAACAAGCATCCTAGGACCGGTTTCGGGTTTTCAACCCTCATCAGCTAGGATAGCTTGGCTTCCAGTGGCATGGAGAGTACGGGACCCACATCTGGGCATACCCTTCCCACTCGGGGTGACAAATGCAAAAGCAACAGTTGATGGACAGAATGCAGAACAATGTCACACATTCACCCCAGTACAGAGATCTGGGCCTAACTCCATCGTTTTTTGCTCACGATGCCGTTCCAGTTTAAACCCAGCCATATGCAAATCAGTCTTGACCCTGTGCCTCATGGGAACAGTCCAGCCCGAACTGCCAAGCCAGGTCCTTCCTGGACTGGAAACATGCATCCTAGGACCTGTTTCGGGTTTTTAACCCTCATCAGCCAGGATAGCTTGACTTCCATTGGCATGGAGAGCACGGAACCCACGTCTGGGCATACCCTTCCCACTCGGGGTGACAAATGCAAAAAGGTCAATACTGATTTGCATATGGCCAGGTCTAAACTGAGGTGGCATGGTGAGCAAAAGAATGATGGATTTAACCCAGATTTCTTGACTGGGGGTGAATGTTTTGATTTGGTCTGCATTCCTTCCATCAATTGTGTGTCTTTTGCTTTCTCGCTGTAAGTGCGCAAGGTATGCCCAGACGTGGGTCTTGGGCTCACTGTGCCACTGGAATCAAGCTTTTCTGGCTGAAGAGGGGTGAAACCCCGAAACCGGTCCTAGGATGCTTGTTTCCGGTCAAGGGAGGACCTGGCTTGGCTGTTCGGGCTGGATTGTTCCCATGAGGTACAGGCTCAAGACTGATTTGCATATGGCCAGGTCTAAACTGGGGTGGCATGGTGAGCAAAAGAATGATGGATTTAACCCAGATCTCTTGACTGGGGGTGAATGTTTTGATTTGTTCTGCATTCCGTCCATCAATTGTGTGTCTTTTGGTTTCTGACTTTAGTCACGTCCCAGTTCCGCAGGTCTTGTGAATACTTTCTTCAGCGTTATTTACATCCTGTTGGGGCCACTGGCCAGATAGTGGATGAGGTCCTTCAGTAGTGCCTGAGGTCACAGTCGATCTGTCATCAGGAGAGGCTCCTGGCACAGGTGCAGAACTTGTACTCCATTCATCTGGATCTGTACGGGTGGGTGGAGTTCGCCAACCTTTTGGTGGATCGCCCTTTCTGCCCCCAAGTTTTGTTTCATGCTACTGTGATCTTGGGCGCCTCCTTGCTAAGATGGAGTGCGAATCTAGGTGACATGCCAGCGCAGGGCCTCTGGTCCACTTCGAGTGAGTGCCTGCACATACATGTGCGCAAACTGTGGGCAGTCCATCTTGCATTGAAGGTGTTTCTCCCTTTCATTTTAGGGAGCAACAGTCAGGTTCTGTCAGCCTAGAACAAGAAGTGACATCTATTTTATGGCATACACCTCCCTCTGAAGGGATGCCTTCAAGAGCAACTGGTCTTAAGACCTGCTGTATGTGTTCCTGTCAATCCTACGTCTGTCAAAACTAGTGCGAAAGGTGTGAGAAGATCCAGTACATCTGAATCTGAAAGAGACTATTAGTTATAGATTCCTTACCTGAGAATTACCCCCAGGCGTCTGACTGGATCCAGAGAATTTTTCTCTTAGCAGTACCCCTGCGCGTTGGTAGGTGGTGTCGGTCGACTCTGTGTCCGTCGTCGGCGTTGTGGTCACTGGCATGACGTTGCGGTATCTACTTAGACGTCACCCCTGCGCGCTGACGTCAGTTATTCCTTTTCCATGTCAGCGCAAATCTGGAGAGAGTGTGCCCCTTAGTTACTTTTTGACTAACTCTTTTTTGACTTCTGTTGACCTCTTTTTTGAGTCTTACAACTCCTGGTGCACAAGGGATGTCCAGTCGTCGGATCGGTTTCAAGCCCTATGACTCCTGTCACAAGTTGATGTCTGTTAACAAGCCGCACCTCGTGTGCCTTTGGTGCCTGGAGCGCGACAACGACCCAAGGTTGTGCTCCGCTCCGTTCGAGGTCCCTGTCGAGGGGGAGGTCGCAGGACCGATCGCAGAGCCATCACCATTCGTCATTGAAGTCTTCGCACTCATCGGGTAAGTCGAAGCACAAGAAGAAGGTGACGAAGCATCATCGCTCTTCGCCTTCTCCCCCTCCGGCGGCTGATGCTACGCGGGACCCGGGGAGTCATCGCTCTCCGACTCCGTCCTCGGAGCCTGCCGGGACGGCTCCGCGCTTCCCAAAGCGTCCCCTGCCCAGCTGTGTGCTTTTTATGAAACCCTCCACTCTATCTTTGGCAGCCCGACTCCACTGGCGCGCCTTTGGGCCCCGCGGACTCGGCTGGGGGCTCTAGGCCTTCGATGGCAGCAGCTCCAGCCTCGGCACTGCAGGGCTCCCATGGATCCAGGCCTGGATCCGGATCGGCGCCGGTCGACCTCACAGTACCTTCCCCAGTTCCGATTCCAGTGGCAAAGTCCCACGACGCCGGCTGCGCCCCCAGCCGGTGTTGACCCCAGCCTCATCCTCGACTTGGACACGGCGCCGGACCATCGTCGACCAACACCGGTACCGGCACCAGAGGGTACTTTTGTACCGCTGTTCTTCCCGGGCGTTCCTCACCACACTGGCAGCAAGAGGAGGGTGAGGAGGACTGGGAGGGGTCTGTGGACTCTCTAGCAAACCAACTTGAAGAGCAGGACAGGAGTGAGGAGTTGGGTGATGCCAGTGGTCTGGACCTTGGTATGCTTTCTCCCCCTACTGTGGCTACAGAGGAGGGAGCCTCCTATGCTCTGGTGTTGCGTAGGGCTGCTGAGACCTTCAGCCAGCAAGAGCCTCTGCTGCCTTTCAATGAGGCCCTCAATGACATCCTTCTTGGCACTTGGTCCAAGCCCAGCACAGGGGCTCCTGTGGACAGGATGATTGCCCAACGCCACTGCCCGGCCCTGGGTGACCCACTTTTCCTCTCCCAACACCCTACCCCCGAGAGCTTGGTGGGCCAAGCCTCAACCTCAAAAGGCACATTCCCTACAGCTCCCACAGATAGGGAATCCAAGAAGCTGGACCATCTTGGGAAGAAGATGTTTTCTTCTGCCAGCTTAGGACTGCAGTTGTTGAACACTGCATGTCTCTTGGGCTGTTACACACACACTGTGTGTGACACGGTTGCGCAAGTGCTGCCACAGTGCCCGGAGGAGGCCCGGGCCATGCTCACTCGTGCTGTCGCAGAGGGTAGAGATGCAGCAAAGTTCACCAAACGGTGTGGGTTGGATATCGCCAACTCGCTATGCAGGATGATTTCAACGTCAGTAGCCCTGAGGCGCTACTCCTGGCTGATGGCCACTGGCTTCTCTGGGGATGTCCAATCGACCATTTTGGACATCCCTTTTGATGGCCGTCGCCTGTTTGGTGACAAGACGGATAATGCGCTCGAGAGTTTCAAGGACTCTAGGGCTACGCCAGATCCTTGGGCCTCGCTGCCTCCTCTCGCCCCATGCAGTTTGCCTTAAAGGGTGCCCCACCACGTTCTACCCAGAGCGACAGGCCTGCGTAAGCTACCCAGCCTCTGCGCGGCCAGGGACGCGGGACCCATCGTCGTGGGTCTGTGGGCCAGCGGGCAGGCCAGTTGTCGAGGGGTGAAGAAGAGGCCCAACAGCGACTAGGTTTTCTTGAGGTATTATTTATTATGACGTAGTAAGGAGCAAACAAAACACAGAGTCACTTCTTCCAGTGTAAGTCCTCGCTCAGCAAAATAGGTCTCTCTTCCAAATGGGTTTCTCTTCCGGGACAGCTCTCCGGTGTAAGGCTTGGTTATCAGCAAGGACTCCCGGGCATTAAGAGGAAAGAAAGAAGACACGTCTCAATATTTTGGCCTCTCTCACTCGTGTCAGGGAAGAGGAGGTGAGGAGGTTTCCACCAGGTTACCTAAGGGAGGAGTATGTGAGGGGGGGGGTTCCGTCACCAAGACAAGGAGAGTGGGGTTTGCTCTGTTCTCTATGTTAAGCACGAGCTACGCAGAAGCAGGCTTCCCTCTACCCCGGCTTTCCGGACTCCCTACCCGCCTCCCACGGCCCTCGCAAGCGCTGCCGCACCTGGGTGAGCCACGTCCCCCCCGGGGAGTGGCTGGGCGAAGAGCCGGTCCGTTGGCCTCCTGGCTTGTCGACCTTTGGATCCACGATCGTCTGCTCGGTCTTCGGGTCTTTCTCCGTCTTCTCCTCCGCTCGCTCTACGCCTGCCTCCTTCGGGATACTTCCGCCTTCTTCTTCTGCTGGCCATTCTTTATTGGGCAACGGCGCTCCGTGGCTCCGCCCCCAAACGCTCGTCACGGGCGGTTCCTCCTGGGTCGTAAAGGGCCAGCTGCCAGCAACAGGGAGGTGTGTCGGTCCAGCTGAGGCAGTCTGCCAATCCAGGGGCTGAAATGGCAAAGAAGGGGTTGCATCATCACCTCGGGTTGGATTCAGTCCGTGGAGGGTCGGGGTCCGACACCAGTCCACCAATGCCCCCCTGCAGCAGCCACCACACTTTCCTGGTCCGACCCTCCAGGCCCACCAGTTGCCTGTGGGCGGCAGGATCCGCCATCACCTCCCTCACTGGCGCAACATCACGTCGGGCAGGTGGGTTTTGAAATTTGGCTACTCCCTCCTCTTCGAGTCTACCCCTCCCTCCATGCCACCAACAATCCATTGCATGTCGGAGGATCATCTGGCCCTTCTCCGCCAGGAAGTTACAGCTCTCTTGGCCAAGGGAGCCATTGAACGCGTCCCTGTGCCAGAAGTAGGTTGTGGTTGCTACTCCCACTATTTCCTGGTACACAAGAAGGACAAAATCCTGCATCCTATTTTAGATCTCTGGGACGTCACCTGCTTTCCTCCAGAAGGAGAAGTTCAAAATGCTAACCTTAGCTCAGGTCTTGTCTTCCCCTTATCCTGGAGACTGGATAGCAGCATTGGACTTGCAGGACGCTTATTTTCACATCCCCGTCATGCCTGCCCACCAGCATTACCTACGGTTCACAGTAGGCCATGAGCATTTTCAGTTTACTGTGCTCCCCTTTGGCCTTACCAGCACCCCTCGGGTGTTCAGAAAGTGATGTTGGTGGGTGCAGCTCATCTGCGCAGATCAGGGATTCCAGCCTTCCCTTATCTCGACGACTGGCTGTTGCATGCAGGCTGGCCCCAGGCTGTCGTCTCCCACCGCCAGACTACGGACCTCCTGCACTCGCTGGGGTTCACTATCAATGTGCCGAAGTCACACCTGATTCCCTCCCAGAAGCTCCTTTTCATCTGGATACAGCGCAGTTTCGGGCCTATCCTCCAGAGCAGCAAGTCCGGGACATTCGGACCATGATATCGATGTTTCAGCCTCTATCCCGGATTTCGGTGAGATTGACTTGGAGGCTGCTAGGCCTCATGGCCTCCTGCATCCTGTTGGTGGATCATGCCAGGTGGCGTATGTGGGCTCTGCAGTGGGACCTGAAGTTCCAGTAGGCGCAGCATCAGGGGAATCTTTCCGATGTCGTCCAGATCTCGGAGGGGACTGCACATCAGCTGCAGTGGTGGCTCCAGAACTAAGATTGGGTCAACGGCAGATCCCTCTCCATTTCCCAACCTGAGTTCACAGTCGTGACAGATGCGCCACTCCCGGGATGGGGCGGACACATGGGAGAGGCAGAGATCAGAGGCCTCTGGTCTCCAGCGGAGTCCGGGCTCCACATCAATATTCTGGAGATTCGGATTATTCGTCTTGCGCTGAAGGCATTCCTTCCTTCTGTCAAAGGAAGAGTAGTGCAGATGTTCACGGACAACACCACCGCCATGTGGTACTGCAACAAACAGGGCGGGTGGGGTCGTGGACCCTGTGTCTAGAGGCCCTTCCCCTTTGGACATGACTGGAACATTAGGGCATATCTGGTGGTTCAACACCTGGCGGGTTCCCTAAAAGCAAGGGCGGACAAACTCAGCCGCCGGTGCATGATGGATCACGAATGGCATCTTTACTCGGAGGTGCTGCAAGGTCTCTTTCAGCAGTGTGGAGAACCTTGGTTAGATCTATTCGCCACCGAAGAGAACACGTAATGTCAGCAGTTCTGTGCATTGGAGTTTGCAAGGCACCCCTCGTTCGGCGACGCCTTTCGTCACAAGTGGAATTTCGACCTCCTGTACGCCTTTCCTCCTGTACCACTTCTGCCCAGATTGCTGAAGAAGATCAAGCTCTACTGGCTCAAGTCATTCTTGTGGCTCTGGACTGGGCACGAAGAGTCTGGTACCCCGAGCTCTTGAACATGGCCATCAATCCTCCGATCAGACTGCCTCTTCGGGAGAATCTTCTGTTGCAGCAGCAGGGAACGGTCCTTCACCTGAAATTGTCCAGTCTCCACGTCCTTGCGTGGAGATTGAGTGGCGACAGTTGATTCCTTTCGACCTTCCTCCCAAAGTCTGTAATATCATCTTGGCAGCCAGGCGTCCCTCCACTAAAACGGTATACGCCTGTAGATGGAACAAATTTGTGGCATGGTGCACAGTAAAGGCTGTGGACCCCCTTTCCCCCTCTCTTTCTGAGGTTCTCTTGTTCCTCCTTTCTTTAGCCCAGCAGGTGCTCCGCTCTTGGCACTCTTAAGGGCTATCTTTCATCCATTTCAGCCTTTCTTCACCTTCCTGATCATCTTCTCTTTTCAAGCCCCAATAGTTAACAGATTTCTAAAGGGCATTACTCATCTCTTTCCTCTTTCTCCTTTTGTAATGCCCCAGTGGAACTTGAACCTTGTCTTAACTTATCTTATGTGTGCTCCCTTTGAGCCACTACATGATTGTCCTCTTCGTCTCCTTACTTTGAAGACTATTTTCTTGGTTGCCATCACCTCTTCTCGCAGGGTGAGTGAGCTTCTGGCCTTATCTTCCAAACCTCCCTTTCTTGCTGTCCAGCCGGAAAAAGTAGTCCTCTATACTAGGCACTCTTTTCTGCCCAAAGTGGTTACCTCTTTCCACTTAAGTCAGACCATCACATTGCCCACCTTCTTCCCGCTTCTGCACCCTTCCAAAGAGGAGGAGCGACTCCACCATCAGGACCAAAACGTGCGCTGTCTTTCTATCTTGACCGCACAAAAGACTGCCGGGTGGACGATCAGCTCTTCGTAGGTTATGTTGGCGCCAAGAAAGGTCGGGCGGTAAACACATGTACCATCTCTCGATTGGTCATCCTATGCATTAAGATCTGTTATTCTTTGGCTAAAAAGGAACCTCCAGTAGGACTGCGCGCCCACTCTACCAGGGCGTCAGCAGCTACTACTGCTTTGGGACGTGGAGTTTCGCTGGTTGACATCTGCCAGGCAGCCACGTGGGCATCCCTGCACATGTTTACTAAGTATTACTGCCTGGACAGCCAAGTCCGGAAAGACGGCTTTTTCGACCGTTCTGTTCTCCAGGACTTCCTGGTGTGAACTTAGTTCACAGACCCACTTTCCGGGGTTGGTATTGCTTGGGTGTCTATTCTAAGGTAAGGAGAGCATTCTGGCCAACTCTACCTGTTTCCTGCTGCCCGTTGAGCCATGACCACAAGTTCCCCGCTGCCGCTGCCCCTCTCCATCCCGGCGGAGCAGCGAGGGGACTACAGTTCCCAGGTGCCTTGAGGCAGGAGCCAATCACCGAGGGTGTGCCAGGTGGCGTTTAAAAGGCAGCCAGACCTGCTGGCGAGTGGGAGAGCATTCTGGCCAACTCTATCTGTTTCCTGCTGCCCGTTGAGCCGTGACCGCAAGTTCCCCGCTGACGCTGCCCCTCTCCATCCCGGCGGAGCAGCGAGGGGACTACAGTTCCCAGGTGCCTTGAGGCAGGAGCCAATCACCGAGGGCGCGCCAGGTGGCATTTAAAAGGCAGCCAGACCTGCTGGCGAGTGGGAGAGCATTCTGGCCAACTCTACCTGTTTCCTCCTGCCCGTTGAGCCGTGACCGCAAGTTCCCCGCTGCCGCTGCCCCTCTCCATCCCGGCGGAGCAGCGAGGGGACTACAGTTCCCAGGTGCCTTGAGGCAGGAGCCAATCACCGAGGGCGCGCCAGGTGGCGTTTAAAAGGCAGCCAGACCTGCTGGCGAGTGGGAGAGCATTCTAGCCAACTCTACCTGTTTCCTGCTGCCCGTTGAGCCGTGACCGCAAGTTCCCCGCTGCCGCTGCCTCTCTCCATCCCGGCGGAGCAGCGAGGGGACTACAGTTCCCAGGTGCCTTGAGGCAGGAGCCAATCACCGAGGGCGCGCCAGGTGGCGTTTAAAAGGCAGCCAGACCTGCTGGCGAGTGGGAGAGCATTCTGGCCAACTCTACCTGTTTCCTGCTGCCCGTTGAGCCGTGACCGCAAGTTCGCCGCTGCCCCTCTCCATCCCGGCGGAGCAGCGAGGGGACTACAGTTCCCAGGTGCCTTGAGGCAGGAGCCAATCACCGAGGGCGCGCCAGGTGGCGTTTAAAAGGCAGCCAGACCTACCGCCTCGCGGGACACGCGCGGGCGGCGCCGGGCTGAGCCCGGGCAGAGGGCGGGCCGTCTGTGGCCGTCCGGGGTCGACCAGGGTCGGGTCGGCTTACCCTCTGACATCGCGACCACAGAACTATAAGGTACTGTGCTTACTGTTGAGTAATTCTCTGAGTCATGGGCAAGAGGAAAAATCTGGAGGGCGAGTCCGAGCTAACCAGCACATTACCTGTTAAGAACAAAATGAGGAAGATTAAACCTAAGAAAAATCGCCAGCATGCGGGTGGAAACTGTGTAATGGATCGCATTGATGACATTATTGATGAATGCGGGGAGCTTCTCAATGTCCCCCCTACGTCTGCTGTAGGTGGGAGGAGGGAGGTTACTAGAGGTTCTGTTACGGTCCCGGATATGTTTCTCTTAAAAAAGGGTGGGGAGGAACAGAAAAATGGGGCGAGGGGCAAAGTGCCCGTTTGTAGTGCTCCTGTTGTATTGTCGGATTAGGGGCATGTTTCTCCTCTTGAGATTCTACCTGTCTCTAACCAATCACCTGACATTGTTTGTAGTAATAGGTTTTCTGTTTTGGGTGAAATTGACACTGATACTTGTAGACCTGTCCTGCCTTCTTCTGTACTTTTAGACTCTATTTCGGGTACCTCTGCACTTGAGGGTAGTTCTACCACTAATCCTTCTGAGGGTCTTACGGTTATTGAATCAAGTAATACTGATATGAAATCTTTACTGGTGGTAGTGAAAAATCTTTGTTCCTTGATAGAGTCTATGCAAACCAAGATCGAAATCTTAACGGTCACTGTTAAAAAACTCGAGGAATCTAAGTTGGGCTCTGGCACTTATTCTAAAACCGATCCTTCTACGTCTAGGGGGGGTTTGACCAAGGCCCTTTTAAATGTGGCAGATAGGCACAGTGTGCTCTCTAATATTTGTGGAAAGACTTTACCCCAAGACACTCATTCCCTGAGTAATCAGTCTAGTTTCTCAGTCTCATCAAGGGTTGATCAACCCTCTGATTGTACCCCGACCAATGTCGGACGATCTATTAGAGCACCCTCTGGTATTTGTCAGGCTAAGAAGCGCATTGGAGGTCCTCTTTTTGAAAACTAGAGATCTGGTACTAACCCCAGAGGTAACACTTATCAAGGAGCACACTCGCGTTCCTTACTCACAAAAAATGTATATGGTGAATGTCCCTAGGTTGCCTCCTGGGTCCGACCATGAAAGCAGTGAATCCTTGATTAATAAGGTTATTCACTGGATTAGATATGTGAGGGGCTGTCGCTCAGTGATTAGAGCTGATATTGCTGGAGCTAGTAGGATTTCTCAGGCTGGAAGAGAGGTGGATTATATAGAGGTTGCTTTTATCGATCCTACCATTGCAGGGAATTTAATTAATCTCGAGTTTAGAAGCTGTTCTCCGGATTGTTCTGCAATCCAAATGAGGTCCACTCCCTTTCGGTTACCTCGCCCAGATGATCTTTCCAGCCTGTTTGTGGGAGAGTCATGTTTAGAACAAAATGATTGACTGCGTAATAAACTCACTCTAGTTGTTCCCCCTGCTTGTTTTTCGCTGTCTAACAAAACCCAAAATACTGATTCTGAGTTGGGTACTTCGGCCAGTACAGAAATTCATGGTCTTCCAGTAGATTTGGCAAGGTTAAATCAACTGAGTAGTACCTCGGAGGTCCATCAGGAAGCTAGTGTAATCTATCCAGAGTTTGGGACGCTTTTGTCCTGGAACATCGCAGGTTTAAAATCTAAGATGAAGGATCCAAACTGGGCATTGTTTATTAACTCTTATGATGTCTGTTTATTTCAGGAGACCTGGCTCCTTGAGGCCCAGTTTTTTCCAGGTTTTTTGAACTTCAATGTTCTGGCAGTTAAGGGCAAAAAAGGGCGCCCTTCCGGCGGTGTTACTATCTGGATTAGGCAGGTCCTTGGCATTATTGTCAAGGAGCTTCCTACTTCACATCCGGATATCCAGCTTCTTAACCTTAAGTTTAAAAGTGGAAAATCGCTGGACATCTATAATGTTTATGCTAGAAGTACTGGTGGAAAGAAGTCTGACACAATAGCTCGCCTGGATGAACTTATGTTCCTTTACTCTCAGCACTCCCATGTAATTATAGGAGGAGATTTTAACATTACTTTTGAACCCTTACTTGGTGCTGATTGGAGTATTTCGGAGGTAGAGGATAGTTTATGGGGTGTTCCAAAACTAGATCTCGAGCCTGTCACTCGTTGGTCTGAACTGGCAATCCAGATCAACGCCCTTTGTTTGAATAAAGGGCTTCGTGCAACAAATGGCAGTTCTGAGCAAGACAAATTAGGGTCTATTACTTTCAAGAGTGGCTCACGTGCTAGTAGAATTGATTATATTCTGCTATCACTTGATCTATGGGATGTCTTGAGTGGTATGGTGGTTATAGATAGATTGGAGAGTGACCACAATCCTCTCTCTTTGTCTACCTTGTTTTGGGTGAACCCTACTGCCCCTAGTGATTTTTCTCCTCAGTCCCACCAAGATGTAGTCATCGCAAATGATATGCGCCACGTTAGATGGGCCAAGGTAGCTCAAAGTCAAGAATGTCTTACTCGTATTCTTAATAGTTTAAAGCTTGCCATTCAGGATCTAGGGGCTGAGTATAACCAATGTCCTCTGGAACCATCTTGCATACCTGGAATATCGATCCATGATTCCTTCTTTTTAGAACTTAGAGATATTTTTGTAAGGCCTTGTAAACCATCTATGCCTAAGCATGATCCTTCGCCACGATGGTATACTGCAGAGTGTAGAGATGCTCGCGCGAACTTGGGTATCGCCCTGAAAACTGGCGATAGTCTCAAAGTTCGCTCTGCTAGATATGCTTATAAGCAAGCAATCTCTAAATCTAAGCGAGCGTGGGATTACCAAAGATGGCAGGATCTTAGGGAAGCAGGTGCCCAAAAGGACACGAGACGTTTTTGGTCCGTCCTTAAGTGGGGGAATGGGGGTAACCCTGACAAACCCCAAAATTGGGTTTCGCAAGAAGCATGGGTCAAGCATTTTGAGTCCCTCTATGCTATTGGAGAGGATTTGTGTGCTACCCCCGAGTATCAATTTACCTTTTATAAGGAAGAAGCTTTTAACTTGGGTGATGTTGCTAACGCCCTAAAACTTCTGGTTCCAGGAAGGGCCCCTGGGATGGATGGAGTCCCCGCTGATATCTTCCTGTGTAATAGCGAATCTTGGGGAAACTATATCCTAATTTTAGCTAATTTGATTGCCAGAGGTGCCCCGATTCCCACTTCCTGGAAAGGCGCCGAAATTATTCCGGTGTTCAAGAAAGGGGACAAGTCCCTCCCTGCAAATTATCGACCAATCAGCCTGATTGATACCATACAAAAAATTCTAGGCAGGCTGATCTTGAATAAAGTGTTGGATTGGGCTTCTGAAAATGCAATTCTCTCCCATTTACAAGCAGGTTTTAGAGCCAGAATAAGCACCATTGATCAGGTGTTGCACTTTGCTATGCTTTACTGGAAGGTGGTATAATTGGGGGGAGGTAGCCTTTATGCTGCCTTTATTGATCTTAGGGCAGCCTTTGATCTTGTCCCTCGGGCATCTCTATGGGCTGTCTTAGATAAAATGGGTATGCCACCTGTTCTAATTTCCCTAATTGCTAGACTCCATGTGGACAATTTTGCACAGATTAGGTGGGGTGGTGTAGGTCAAGTGACTAGTCAGTTCCCTATCCAGAAGGGGGTTAGGCAAGGCTGTGTTCTTGCGCCAACCTTATTCTCCATGTATATCAACGATGTGGCCAAACTATTAATTGATGCAAACGTAGATGCCCCCACATTGGCAGGTGCTAAAATTCCTATTTTAATGTTTGCCGACGATTGTCTTATTATTGCCAAAACCCCGAGTGGCTTACAGAACTCCCTAGGTATTTTCGAGGACTTCTGTTTAGCCCGTGGGCTTGAAATAAATGTTTTAAAATCAAAATTTATGACTTTTAACCAGTCCAAATCTTTCAAAGGCAAAATATATATGAACAATCTGCCATTGGACCAGGTTCAAGATTTTATTTGCTTAGGTATCTGTATCCAACATGATTTGGGATGGAAAAAGCAAGTAGATTTGGCAACCCTCAAACACTCTTAACTCTCTGGTGCCCTGAGTAAAGAACACATCCAATCTCTGACTAAAACTATTGACCGTGCACTTCGTGTGTACGATGGTAAAGTGGTTGGTGCCGCGCTCTATGGAGTTGAGTTATGGGGATTTGATAATTTACACAAACTGTCTACCTCTGAAAATAGATTTCTACGAAATCTTACTAAACTACCTCAGAGTACTCCCCTGTGCCCTCTGTTTTACGACTTAGGAATGAGACCAATAGCATTAATTGCCTCGTTTCGCCCTATATTGTATTGGCGGCGCTTATGGGTCACCCCAGAACTTAGGCTTTTTGCTCTTGGTCTCATGGATATTATTAAATTGGACACCTTCCATAAAGTAAAGTGGCTCCGTAGGATATATGAGTCGCTCAAGGACTTGGGCCTAAAAACCTTGTGGGAGGATCCACTAAATGCTAGCTTCCCGCCTAAGAAAGCACTGAAGGCTCTGTATTGGGAAATGGTGGCTACTCGAGTTTACAGAAGTACAGCCCCGCTCTCATTAACTGGTGTATTTTTCGACTTTAAGGATACGACCTCTTTGGCAACCTTCTGGGATGACATTACAAATCCTTTGGATAGGAAGCTCTACTTTCAATTCACAGTTGGCAGTCTCCCAGTTAGAGAGTTTTCATCCAGATGGGCCTCGAATAATGTGCTCAATTGCCCGGGCTGTACTGCACCTACTGAATCTGTCAACCATTTCTTGTTTCAATGTCCATCTTATGCAATTCCGTGCAGGACCTGGTTAAAATCAATGTGTCGACAGTTGGGCACGAGGAATGCCAAGGTGGCAGTGCGAATTTTGCGTTCTGCTGAAATTCCACTTATTTACATTCCCGTTGCTAAATTTCTTGGAAGCGCTTGGGTGATTAGGAGTAAAATGTTGGTTGGGTAAATCATCCTAGACCCTGAAATGTCAATCTTTCTGCACATACCTTTATTTATTGTTTTAAACTATTTTAATATGTTTTGTTTATTCTGTACTTATATAAATTTTTGTACGCTTTTATGACAATTGTCGAATAAAGCTATCTTGACTTGGTAAGGAATTTATAACTAATAGTCTCTTTCAGATGAACAAGTTACTTACCTTTGGTAACGATGTATCTGTAGGAGACATTTATTAGTTATAGATTCCTTACCGCCCCACCCATCCTCCCTGTTCTGCGAACTTACTTGTAGGGTTAGGGACTTCCTTACAGGGCCCTACTTCTGAGCACCAGTGGTCAGTGTCTTGCATGGCTCTGCGCTTCTGGTGTGGAAAGTCTTGTCAGAACTGAAGTCAGCGCGCCGGGGCGGCGTCTAAGTAGACACCTCAACATCATGCCGGCGACCACAACGCCGACGACAGACGCGGAGTCAACCGACGCCACCTGCCGACACGCAGGGGTACTGCTAAGAAGAAATGTCTCCGGATCCAGTCTGACGCATGGGGGTAATTCTAAGGTAAGGAATCTATAACTAATATATGTCTCTTACAGATACATCGTCACCAAAAGTAAGTAACTTGTTCATCTGGTTGGTCTAGACAGGGCACTGAGGATTTGGTACTTGGCTACTCCTCCTTTTCTGTACAGAGTGGACCTGCACTCACAGCCGGATATTCTTGTCCTCCACCCCAATTGCTAAACACTGCAGCTACGTCTGTGGATATCAAGTGGGGCCAGGTCCACAGATATCAGCTCGGCAACCAAGAAGCCCCAAACCAACTCCATCTAGGCAGGTTGCTGGAATGAGTTTGTTCATTGGCACGAGCCAGGACCCTTCAAACCCCTTTACATCTAACTATTCTGATGTCTAGCAATTCACTTTGTTCCTTGCACAGAAAGGGCTTGTAGTGTAGTATACTTCAATCGTTCTTCCTTCCTCTACATCCAAACAAGGAGGAGAAGCATCTGCATAGACATGCGGTGTCTTACTAAATTGACTGTATTTATCTGGACAAGTAGATGATGAGCTCTTTGTAGGCTTCGCCAAGGCTATGATTGGAAGAGTTGTGACCAATCGCATTGTTTCATTTTGATTCATTCTCTGTA
The DNA here is from genome assembly GCF_964204655.1 of Triturus cristatus. Lineage (NCBI taxonomy): Eukaryota > Metazoa > Chordata > Amphibia > Caudata > Salamandridae > Triturus > Triturus cristatus. Next base: position 861,909,752 of record NC_140595.1, on the reverse strand, counting down.
TCACGATTGAATACACCTTAGTCAAGAGAGATCCCCCTAGAGCATGCACACCCATTTCACTAGAGCCACAGCAGCCTGAGTCTTCCCATACGCAGGGATCTACTGGGCAGCTACCTGTTCATCTTGGCATACTTTTATCAAGCAGTACTTCCTCACCTAACAGGCATGCAGCGATAGGTACATTGACCAAGCTGTACTGCATGACTTCCTTGGTGAACATGCAAACTCCATCCGATCGCTCAATGAGACATTCAGGAAGGAAGAAACCGCAGGACGATGTATCCATCAGAAGAAAATGTTACTCACCTTTGATATTACTCAATCTTCACCTCAAAGTCCGCGCTGCCCTCCTTCCTCCCTTGGAGAGTATGTGCTGTGCATAGGATCCCAAGGTATGCAAACAAGTCATACACTTTTTTTGTTATTGATGCTTTCTCGGTTTCTTCACACACACCAGAACATACGAAAAATGTTCGGTAGCCATTGCACTGGTTGGTGCCGAGTATACTCTAGTGTCATCAATTTCGGCCACAAGCTCGCAGTGGGAGCTTCATGGTGTCAGCTAGAAGCACTCGAGAGCTGGTGCTAGGGCCAAGCTTTTTCAAACCCGCCTGAGACATGGGACATTATATATCTACCAGAAATACCAGAAATATTATTACTTAAGGTAAGTAACTTTCTCATTTCTTGGCCTAAAAAGTGTATTCATGAACTGTCTTGAATGCCCGTTTCATAGATGTCAAATCTGCATTGAACAGACTCCCGAGGAACCTACTATGGGAGAAATTGAATCCTTAGGGTATTCCCGGAACCCTGCTCAATACTTGGATCTCAGGGAAGATCGGTGACGGCCAGAGAATTTCACACCGTATTCCAACCTCCATTGGCTTGAAGCAGGGGTGCGCGCTCCCGCCACTGCTGCTCAATTTATTGATCTCTGATATTTTGAGTGAGGTGTAGCTTGTAAACTCGCACCCCCACCCCAAGTTGGGTGGAAAACCTTTTTCCAACCTGTTGTACGCAGACGATGTGGTTCTTATTAGCGATACAAAGATCAAGAGAGGGAGGAAGGAGGGAAACAGGAGGTTGAGACTTGAACAGTGTAAAGCAAAAACAAACCTTTTCCTTAAAAGGAGCTCTCACTCACTGAATGTTATTCAGTGACATGCTTCATCATCGAGTTCTTCCCAATTTTCTAAGGTTCGGGCGTGCTACAAGCTTTTTCCTTATAAGGGAGCCGTTCAATGTTCGTTAGGCCAATTCGGGCAGAGGAGTTGGCCTAACGGCTAGGGCGGTCGACCTCGAATCTGGGGAACCGGATTCAAGTCTCTGCAATGATGCTAAACATCCTGTGATTCTAGGAATATCACTTAATCACCCCGTGCCTAACAAAAAGGAATGTGTCCTCATGTAATGCAACTGGTGCTATGTAAAGCACTCTGATACCAAATTCGGGTCAGGTATGCGCTGTATAAAACTCTGTTTAAAAAAAAAAACGTGTTTGTTGTGGGGTACGTCTGGCCCAATTAAAAACTGAGGAAGACGGGTTAAATGGAGCTGCTATCACCCCTTAAAATATACATTTATACAATACCAGTTAGGTTACTTGCCAGTCTCCCACTCCTCAAGAAGGTCTAAGGAAAGGGAAAATATGGTATGTAGTTTATACAAAATGAGGACATTTCATTAGTTTATTGTATTTGTATCTGCTCAGGCCTCTCGGGAGCAAGAGAGTCTTGTACGACATCTGTTCAATCAAAGCTGTATTCGAGCATGTCGGCAAGCTGTTATATGTGCATGTAATCTAAATGATCCCATTTGAAACATATACGTGGTGTAATTTCCGATGCAAGCTAAAACAACAAGCCTTGGCAAAACCAATAGGTCTCGCCTTTGGGACCTACTGGCTTTGTTAGTAGGTTTTAGCCACACTATGCGTATTCTCGATGTTTGGCTGGTTGACTAAATAAGAAAAAAGGGTTAGGATTTATTTGGCTGCCTTGTTCTATTGGGCGCGCACCGACAGAAAGACTCAGAAACTTATTTTTCCTTTTTTTGCCAATCCAAGTTGGATCTGCAAATAAATAGAAAAATATGTGTGGAAGTGTGGTGTTTTTCTTTTGTTTTTTTGCTTTTTTGCAAAGCAGGCAGTAGAAGCGACAAAGCGCAGTTCGAGGAAAGCAAATGGCTCAGAGAGAGAGCAATGTGGAGCCGGAGGGGTGACGGAGAAAAGCAAACGAGAGAGAGAGAGCTACATTGACCAATGGGGAGAAACATACAGGTAAAAAAGCAGTGGGGAGGTGAGCAGCGCATTCAGGTGAGCACAGCAAGAAGGGACACAGGAGAGAAGCAAATGGGTGACAGAAAGGGCCCAAAAGTGGGCTTGCGGGAGAAGTACACAGGCGAACGTTAGAAAACGCATGCACTCCCATAGCGTGCTTAAACAAAAACAAGTAGGTAGTGCTTTGAAGCAAACATTAGAAGGACAGAAGTAATGAATCCATGCTCCAAGGGATAGACAAACACAACAAAAGGAAGTAAAGTCCACACACGGCAACAAATAAGAAGTATGCAAATAAGAGTGACAATAAAGCCAACCAATGGTAGGCAATAGGTGAGCTCTAAACCTACTCACTGTAAGTAAATACACTTTGTGCTGTCTAGTAAGCAAGACCTAGTGAGGATTAGAAATCCCAGAATGCACAGAATACAAACCCAGGCTTGATTAGCCACTGGAATGTGGACCAGGCAGTCTTGAGGACTCTGTGAATGCCTTACATTTGTGGTAAGTGATTGGAAGTCTGGGAAATAGAAAAGAATGCCTCTGTCAGCTGAATCAAACGTATAAACTGTAGCTACTGAAGCGCCCACTGAAAACTTGAATCACGCGCCATGTGTGGCAGCCGTTATCCAGAATTGACCAAATAGTTAAGCCTTCTATTCGATCTGCCAGATGCTCATGCTGCTGGAAACCGCGCTCATGTTGTGCAGGATCTAGCAGCGCGATGTGTTAAGTGCGGCCTTGCTCTGCTGCTCGCTACCATGCAATGCTAATGTGACAGTCTGTTTTATGGCGACTCGGAGACCTTTGGCTTTTTCTTGTTCGATGTGACACGTTTGTACATGATCCTGCGGCGCACGTCTAGAATCGAAAAGTACACTTGGTGCCTGGCAGGAAACGTGAGAGGATGGATGTGTAAAGCACATTAAATCGAAGCCTTCGGACTGTTCCCCCAATTCCACAGACAACGAGTTACTTGAATGATTTCTCCTGGTTACAGTTGCTTTACATTTAATCCATGTTGCCTTATTCTGAAAAGCAAAAATGTAACATTATAAGCATTTTATTTAGGTTTATATCAGTAGCCCAAACGGGTATGGGGTTTTGATGTTGCAGAAAGCTTGTCAGCATTGCAAACAAGCGCGGCTGCGAAAGTGAAAGCGACCACCCAATAAATTAGTAACCTGATCCACGACCAGCTTCCAGCCTGCACGCCGCTGCTCGCTCCAGAGACCCCTAGGCAATGGGAGTGAAAGTTTAGAGGAAAGGCGGGACATGCACCCGTCTTTGGCCATTTGCTTGCTTTCATTATTGAAAGCCACACGCAAAGACCAATGGAATGTGTGGGAGGAGTCCGACCCACACGGAAAAGTTTCTTGGAAGTCTGGAGTGACTCCAAGACACCCTCTCCTAGAGCAGCGCATGCGCGCTGCACTAGGCTCGACCTAAAAATAATGGTATAATTAGTGTGCATCGACTGGTGGTGGCTCTGTAAGCTCTAGCTATTAGATGGACCATCCCCTGAGAAACTCGTAATTTATGGAAACTACTCAAGATGTGTGTTTTTTAAGGAAAACTTATGCAATTCAGTACTGTTATTTTATGCTGGTTTTTAATCTTTGTATGTAAAACATGCTATTGTTTTAAATAACTAAGAATGGGGAATATTTGGATTTTGGTGAAAAACTGGCCCTGGGAACAACACCCGCTTCAGAGCTCCAGGACTGCGTTGGTGAACTCAAACTGTTACCCTGTTAAAACCCCATTGTGGCCTTTGATTACACCTACAGTGTCAGTTGCCTGTCAAAGATTTCCCTGTGCAGTACCAGCTTTCAGCTTTTCTTTAGTTTTTCGTAACTGCTACGTCACATTCGTGTTTTATTATGCTCTGTTTGACATAAACAGGTGGATGAAAATGATATCCTACTCTGTGAACAAATCGGTAGTACGTTAGACCAGATCACCCCTATGAAAAACCATAAAAAAACAGGTAGACTGTCTGCCCCGTGGTACACTGAAAAGTTAAAAAAACTTGAGAAAGGGTTGTAAGCAGGCAGAACGAAAGTGGAGACAAAAAGTACGTAGATGAGGATAAAATCGCCCCGAAAAAAGTAACAAGTAACTATAAAAAAGAAATCTCCATAGTGAAAGCAGAATACTATGCAGATATTATTTTAAAAGTATCAAATAGTACTAGAAGTATATTTAAAATAGTGAAGGATCTCGCTAACCTTGACTGTACAAAACATAAGATTAACACTACACAGGATCTCTGTGATAGTTTAGCGATTTTCTTTGAGGAAAAGATCAGTAAAATTATTGATGGCTTAAGAGTGGGCGATTTAGACAAAGTGGAGGACCTTAGTAGTACGAATGAGGGGCTACCACCACTAGGTGGTAGCCCCTCTAGACCATTTTGAGATACCTTTAGAGGAGGAATTTAATATATTAGCTTTAAGTGTTTTCTCAGGCTCTCCAAAGGATCCTTTACCACACAGAATCTGGAAAGAACCAGGTGCAGAACTCTTCCCGCTGTTCCGTCAGATTTGTGGACAATTACTTAGCAGTGGGGTAGTAACGGCCTGCTGGAAACAAGCGATAATAACACTACTTCTGAAAAAAGCTACTCTTTGACCCCATGTGTCCGAAAAATTACAGACCTTTCTCCCTTCTACCCTATCCTGTGAAGATCATAGAACGTTGGGTCAGCAAAACACTTTCGCAGTTTCGGGAAAATAACAAGTTAGAGGATGTACAATTTGGCTTTCAGCCGGGACATGGAACAGACACTGCCTTGGTGACAGTCTAAGATGAACTGCAAATGCAAGCAGACAAGGGACAATCAGTTATACTGATTTTACTAGACTTGTCTGCTGCATTAGTTACAGTAAACCACAAAATTCTTTTGTCAAGGCTTAATGCAGTTGAAGTAACGGGCACAGCCTTAAAATGGCTCCAATCTTACCTGTCAAATAGACAACAGGCAGTAGCACTCGCCCCATATCAATCATATTTTATCAATATTCAGCACGGGGTGCCTCAGGGATCGGTGATTAGTCCAATACTGTTTAATATCTATAGGAGCTCCTTGATCTCTGTCATTAAGTCCCACAATGTCAGCCTGGTGATCTATGCAGATGATAGTCAGCTCATCTTGTCACTGGAAGGGAACCAATCACTGTCACTGGAAAACTTCCACTCATGTATGCAGGACACTGCATGCTGGCTTTAAAATAACTCTCCGCAATTTAACAGTGATAAGACAGAGATCTCATGTTGTGCAGCCCAGCAAATTCCACATCAGCTCCCGGCAAATTTCTGGCCAATCCCAGTGGATAAGCCATTAACACCATCTGAGGCTGTACGTAATCTGGGAATAAAAATCGATGATAGGTTGAGGTTAGAAACTCAAGTAAATAAAACAGTAGGGACTAGTTTTTCCCTAATAAGAGTGCTAAGGAAGATCCTCCCAATGCTGCCAATTTCAACCAGGGCACAGATAATGAGGAGCGTTGTATTGAGCTGGCTGGATTACTGCAATGCCCTTCTGCTGGAGGCTCCAAAATACCTGATTGAGAGACTTCAGAGAAGTCAGACAATTGTGGCCAAACTAGCCCTTATGAAACCACGGCGATCATCAGCCTCCCTGGCTCTCAGTGAACTTCACTGGCTCCCCATGCTACAGAGGATCCAGTTGAAATCTCTCTGTATTGTTTTTAGAGCCTTACACGGTCTGGGGCCCAAACCTTTGCAGAGTAAGTTTAAATGGTATGTTCCTACCAGAAGGTTGCGATCATCCTCAGCTAAACTAGTAAAAGTACCTAAGTGCAGAAGAATAAAACTGGGAGGAAGAGCTTTCAGTTCCACAGCCTCTCGGCTGTAGAATGCACTCCCGACCAGCCTCAGACCGACGGAAGATCTTCTGCAGTTTAGAAAGAAATTGAAGACCTGGCTCTATCCTAAAGGTGCTGTTTAGGCCCTCTTTCTATTAGTAGGTTTGATTATCATTACAACATATGTGTGTGGTTTGAGTTAGTGTACATCAGCGCCAGGATGCCCGTGGGGTGACAGTGCACTTTATAAGTCTGCTTAACATTAACCAGTGGGTCCGACGTATTCATTATAATTCTTTTTATTACTGCCTTTTTAAAAATGTTTGTACTCCTGTATATAATAAATAAACTGAACCTATTTAGACTTCAGTATTTTGCTAAGAATAAAAGTGGAGACCAATATATATGTTGATTGTCATGGATGTTTTGTATCCGCACACATTTCCAGAGGTGCTGGACCTAGAGCCACTAGAGCCTTTAAGGCCATATCTAGCAATGCATGAACACCTTACAAAATACAAAATGTTTCGGAGATTTCTAAAACAGCACTCAAATCATCATTTCATTACATAGATGAAGGTGAGCGGGGCCGCAATGGAGGCTTTAATAGAAATATAACATCTAATATATGAAGTTATTTCAAGGTCTATAACACAAGCCGCTTCCTGGATATGTCACCGTCTCTGCCATAAGTCCTTAATGCCAGCTACCATTGAACCGTCATCACCACACCTGAATCAGTAATGCCACAGAACGCGTTGTCCTTATTAAGAACTACGAATGACGACTGGTTCATAGCATAGGGGAAAGAAGAAACCCTAAAATACGGTGTTCAGGTATGGGTGTCGAAGCTGAAAAGGATCTTGGGAAAGTTTATCAGCAAATATATGTGATGAAATATATGTAGGGTGGCAACGGTTGAGCTGAAAAAGACAAATAAATACAGATTAAATGGTTATCACATTGAAGCTGTTAGAGGTGGCTTCTAAAATATAAAGGTGCGAATGAACACACTGTAGTCGGTTTGATGGGTTTGCCCTGAGAAATGTAACTTTTGATAGAGGATAGCTCTCTAAGAGACATAAGACAAGAACATAAATAAAATATGGAGATTTTGTCATTGTATGTCAGCTTACCTTCCTGTGCATCAGCTAGTAGATTGCATGAAAATCAAATTTCTAATTTTACTGTGAAACTGGTAAACATATGGTTTTGGCTTCAAATTTGTTTTGTTGGCAGATATCAAACACAGACACAGTTAAAAAACCACTCTAACCTCTCTTCCTAGTGCCATAAATATACAGCCTTTAAACAGAGAAATAACACCCATATCCCTCCCTAACCCACCCACGCCCGGTCTGTGATATTTCTTAAGTAGACTTCCCACCTCCACTATAGTTATACAATGGGGACCTCAGTCTGGTCAGTCGATATGGAGATATCAAGAGGAGAAGTTTAAGGTATCTGGGACATGTACATTCCCGGAATTTATGGGACAGTAATGAAATAAAGGGCTGCCATAATGTGTGCTACCACCCCAGATGTGTCGGAATTCCCTCCGTACCCCAGCATGCGAATATCGTTTGATGAGCCACCCTACTGCCAAGCTGATGTGCCTACCTCCAGATGATTTTAGCCAAAATGTGAGGGTATTGGCCCTGCCCTAGAATGGTGTACAAAGGGAATCTGGGGAGGTGAGTATGCAGGTGCTTATCAATATCCGCAAGGTCCTCCTGCTAAAATAGTTTAATTTTGGCGCATACCCATAAAATGTGCAATAAAGAACCGGTGGCCCCACATTGCCGCCAACAGGCAGCACTACGCGATGGGTTCCCTCTATGCAGTCGCTCAGGGGTTAGGTACTAGTAAGAAACAATCTTAACCACTGTTTCAGTGTTGGCTATGCTGCTGGCACCATGCTTCTACCAGTAATAAATATCTAAATAGCCCCTACAGAAGGCTCTAGTGGGAGGGTCTGAAAAAGGAACAAGATTCTCAGTAGGACCATTATTTTGAGAGCTGCAACCCGCCCCAGGAGCAATAAGGGGCAGGGCGACCACCATGCAAGGTTCGCTTTAACCTGTACAGAAGTAGTTGATAATTAAGGTCCTTAATCTCTGGTATACTAGATGCCAACTGAATCCCCAAATAGGGGACAGCTTCAGAGGTCCATTGCATTGGGAACTGTTGCTTTAGAAGATGAATCATTCCAGGGGGTACTGTAAGGGTGAGCCCCTGGGATTTCTCAATATTCATGCTGAGCCTGAGGCTTCCTCGAATTCCTTCATTTCCTATATAAAGGCCGGAAGAGCCTTGCTCCTGTTCTCTAGCGAGACTATAATGTCATCTGTGTAAAGACACAGGGTACGCTCATCCCCCCTAAAGCAGATCCCTGTGATGTGTGGGTGGTCCCATACTATTTGAATGAAGGGAGCTGAACTCACCCCAGTCACTCTTATCGTTGCCCACAGAGAGTCATAGTTACTCAGAGTCCAAGAACAAAATCGGTCTCGAAACCCCAAATGGGGGCAATGTTTGTAGTAGATACGGCCAGTGGACGCAATCAAATGCCTTCTCGGCGTCGATGGTAAGAAGCAGCGCCTCTTTCTTTGTGCGATGTGCTGTCCTAATTATCTAGCTAGCGCAATATAAAGCTTATAAATATACAAATAAATATGCACGATCCACTTGGTATTGTCTGCGCATTGACACAGGGGTATAATGTCCCTGCATCAGGGGACTCAGTCTGTTTGCCAATATGCCCGTTAGTTGTTTACCATCCACATTGATCAGTGAAATTGGGTGATAGGACCCGCAAACGGTTTTATCCTTGCCCGGCATAGGTATAACTACCACCGAGGACTCTTTCATTGATGGGGGAAGAGAAGCAGGATTCTTTATGGCGCTAAATAGTTTAGTGAGTAGGGGAACTAGCTGGTCACAGAAGGTCTTGTAAAACAGCACCAGGAATCCATCCAGTCCCGATGACTTCAGAAGTTTTAACCTTGAGATTGCTGAAATTACCTCCTCGATACGTATCGAGCTATCTAGTTGAAGAGCCTGTCCCTCAGTCAGACGTGATATATTAAATTGTGCTAGATAGTGTGTGGCCTTATCCCCGGGTATATTTTGGGGAGAATACAGCCTTTCATAGAATTTGCGAAAGCGGGCTGCCATTGCAGCGTCACCCGTTACTTCAGCACCAGTGTCCATGAAAAGTGATGTAACTGACACAGCCTAGCAATGCACGCAAAGTTTATTAGCTAGCATTTTCCTGCACTTATTACCTCCTGTGTAAAAGGAAGTCGTAGACCTAGCAAGGCATATTCGACCCCATATAGATCTAAGCCAGCTAACTGTTTCTGTGTTGACTCTAACTGCCGCCACACCCTAGGCGCCCATGTGCTGGCATGTATATGCTTCAACTCTCTCACCTTTTGTTGGAGTTGCTCCCACTCCTCTAGTCTCAGCTTGTTCTCATCTACCGAGATTGCAAGGAATTCACTCCAAACTACCGCCTTAAGGGCGTCCCAAACTATTGCTATCAACATCCCTCGATTATCATTCTCTTCAAGATATTGCTTATTGGCTCGCCGGACTTGCTGTACTACCTGTGGGCGATGTAGGAGAGTCTACCTCATTCACCAAGGCGGACAGGAAGGCCGAGACCGAGGCAGGTCGATACTAAGAGCAACCACCGAGTGATAAGATCCTAAGTTCGATCTCTATGGAGGTGAGTGTCACCTGTAACTCCTGAATGTCAGGAAAGTGATCTAGCCGTGCATAGGTCTTGTGTGCATAGGAGAAGTATGTGTAATCCTGTGTACTGGGGTGTGCTTCCCTCCATAGATCCTTCAACCTCATGTCCCTCAGCCATTCCCTGCAATCTCAAGATACCTCCCCAGTCCCTCCATCTCAATGAGAAGCCCAGTCCACATCGTTTCTAAAGACCAAAATTAAATCCCCTCCCGATATGACCAAACACTCTTGTGTATTCATGGAGTCTGCCACTGCTTTCCTCAGATAGCGCTCCTGTCCTTCATATGGAGTGTAAAGAGAGCCTACTAGCATTGACAGGGCGCCCCTAGAAATTTTATGGACCAAGAGGCCCCCTTGTATCTCTGCTATTGGAAGGCCTATTGTCCCTTTAAAGGAAAAGGACACCAGTATTGCCACTCCAGCCGTCTTCATAGGCATAGACGAGAAAAATTGTTGAGGGAATGACTTTGATTGTAGTCTATGCCAGTACTTAGCCATCAAGTGCATTTCTTGTAACACACAAATGTCCGCCCCAATCTGAGATATGAGAGGAGCGCTCTTCTCATCACTGGATAATTGAGTCCCATTACATTGAGTGTGACTACCCTTAGATTAGTGAACGACATCCCAATCCTTAAATCATCGTCCTACTACAATATTGATTTTGCCTCCATACTGCAAATAGATCCCCTGAAGGCTCATCGGACTCCCAAGGAATATCTGAGTGCATACTATAGCCAGTGATCCAGCTAAATAGGAGAGTACCACTAAATAGACCCCAAACTGAAACTAGAACAAGAACAATGTCCAACTAAATTTCCCGGGACGGCATGCCCTAAGGAGAAGAATAAGAGTGGAGGAAGATTGTGGAGTATTCACCATGCCCCGGAGCCCATCCGGACCTCCACCCAGCATGCATCCAAGTTGTTTTCCCCCTGAAAAGAAAATTCCTGGAAACATTTAAGTATCTGTGCTTGCCCCTCATCTGCAACTTCCCACCCGATAAGTCAGTTGGCATCTGGGAATCTGCAACTCAAAACATTGACATTTTAGAAAACATTGTCCCCTATTTTTAAATTAAATTTTATATCCTGCAGAGTGACGCCAAAATGTATTGCTTCGCTCTCCCAAATAATACCGTCCTCCTACAAGGAGGCTCAAACATGAAGAAGCAATAAAAACACCACCACCAGGAAAGGGATTTCACTCTCATAAAATGAGACACATAAAAGACTGTTCTCAGAATAAGGCATTGGGTTTTATTTATGCAATACTCTCTAACAAAAAGGCTTTATCAGATGTCAAATGAACAACATTCAAATACATATAGATATAGATATATATGTATAAATATGTGTGCAAGCACTAATATCACACATCTATGTAGGCAAATGCCACTTTTTAAATGCTTGAAAGCAGATAATACGGACTTTAGCTGCAAGAAATCAGAGAAATATATATACTAAATACATCAGATGATTACAACCACTGAAGACTTGGATGTGCACACAAACATACTCACACATCACAATGAAAACACCTCAGATGATTATAACCACTGGAGACTTGGATGTGCACACAGACTCACTCACCCATCACATAGTCAATACTCAAAGAATAAAACACCTCACCGGCTGCAAACACTGCATTTTAGCCCACTCCAGACTGGGGGATTCACAGCTGGGGTTAAGAGCCTCAGCAAACTGGTTTCTACCGAAGTAGACGCGTCCGTCCCCATTTGGATTCCAAATCCCAGTTTCAAAGTCAACAAACCCCAGCTTTATAATCTCAAAACACACTATAAGGTTCCGAGAGGCCCTCCTCCATGCCAAGGAATCTTACTGGAGTTGGCCTCTTTCCATGCAAGCATTCCAAAGGCAAACGAGTTCTCAAGTTCCTTCTGCGCTCTCACGTATTCCAGCCTTTAACTTAACGAAGCTTACGAAAGTCTCCACCAGAACAGAAAACAAATTAACCCGGAACGTTAATAGCCTAAACAACTTCAGTAATCTGGGGGCCTGCCTGTGTGGCAAAAGCTCAAGCCAGCTGACAAAATTCAAGATGGCATGAGGGCATGTCAAAGCCAATAGTAAGAACTTCATAATACTTTCCAATGTACAACAGAATGCACATGTGTGCACCACTGCCTAAACCATCACACACTTCATCTCCCGATGTACAACATATTGCACATTTGAGCACCACTGCATATGACACTGCACTCCGAGACCAAGAAGTACATTCCACACCTCTCTCTCTCTCTCATGCTTTCACATGCACATCCCACAAGTTCTGTTTCTGGCAAGGCTCTTCTACTCTGTGAAAGCTCTCCCTCTCCGCAGCTACAAAGAAGGCACAAAAGATATCTTCAAGGGAAAAAGCACATGCAGGAAACATAATGTCGTACTTTCAAGCTCTGGTACAATAAAACACCAAAAGTCAATTAAAATAATGGTAGTCTAAGGTGATCACGTGGTTTCAATACATATGAGTGCCATTAGCACTACAAATGGTAGGAACAGGAACAGACAACAATTAGAGAGGAAAACCAAGGCAGAAGTGTGCGTAATACACCTAATTTCAGCTCAGAGTCCGCGAGTTCTCTGTATGTGACTGCAGGACCACTTGCCTCTCTCTGGCTGCTGTCTAAGGATCCAGGTGAAGACCAGGCTGCAAGCGTTTACAAGATCCCCAGCGACGCTCCCTGCGATCTGGTCTGTCCTTCCTATCTGCCGGAGTCTCATCAGGGGATTTGGTCCGAAGGTCTAGTAATCGCCACACCTCTTGCAAGGAGCGGTTCTGCTGGATTTTGCCGTTCCATCAAAAGATCAGTCGACTTGCTGGCATGCCCTACGCTTCTGTAAGGTTGATGCGACCAGGTCCTGAAAGAGAGCCGGAGCATGGCCACGAAAGTGTATGGGGCTTTTCTCTCAGGCAACCTTGAGAATACACTCCTTTAGCTGCAAATGATGAACACACATGAAGTTGTCCAGTGGGGGTGCTGTCAGTGCTCTTTTGGATCCCACTCTATGTGTACGATCCAGAGTTATCTGAAATTCCGGTGCAGCCCTTGAAAAAGGTCAAGCACAAAGGAAGCAATGTCTGTGCCCTCCACTCCAGTCAGGAAGTCCCTTATGCAGATGTTATTGCGTCTTGAGTTATTCTCGAGATCTTCAATATGGGCCTGCAAGTCCAGATGCTGGTCTCGGAAACGCAAGATTTCCTGCTGGAGTTATTCGATCTCCTCGTCCCGGCTCCCCTCATGCTGCTCCAGCATGTCGAGTCTGTCACCCAGAGCGTCAACGTACGGTCTCACCTCCTTCAGATCATTTGAGAGATCATTGCTTGCAGGGCTTCACACAGGGAGGCAAAGAAGAGGAGCGTTCGGGTCTCTGCAGGCTGCTGACGTCGGTGTTTCTTAGGACGCTGGGGGGGTCATCTGTGAGGGAGCCCTGGGTCTTCAGGAGCATATCCTTCACAGACCGGTCCTTCTTCCCCTTACTTACTTTCCCGCCTGTGCACTCCCCCCCTGCTCCCCGCTGCTGCTCCCCTGCGGCCCTGCTCCTTTTCTCTTCTGTATTCTCACCTCCCTTCCCATTCGCCGCCCCGCTCCCGCCTCCCAGCTGCTCCTCCCTCCCACTTGGCCATTTATGGCGGAGTCCGCGCGGTAGTGAGCTGTGACCTTGTCCCTGCTGAAGGGCCGGTCGCACCACGTACCGCACGGCTCCTCGTGAGTGCACTCAGGTTATCACCGCTGCTGCCGCGAGTTTGCATCCTCTGCTAACTAGTATTTTGTGCTCTCCTGTATTTTGTGCCCTGTAACTGTACTGTTGCCCCGTGACTGTTTTTACCACTGTTTTGTGACTGTATTTTTTCTCTCTCCCTCGCCGCCCCTTGGGACCGTTTTCCTGCCTGTGCACTCCCCCCTGCTCCCCGCTCCCCGCCGCTGCTCCCCTGCGGCCCCGCCCCCTCTCTCTTCTGTATCCTCACCTCCCTTCCCATTCGCCACTCCGCTCCCGCCTCCCAGCTGCTCCTCCCTCCCACTTGGCCATTTATGACGGAGTCCGCGCGGTAGTGAGCTGTGACCTTGTCCCTGCTGAAGGGCCGGTCGCTCAACGTACCGCACGGCTCCTCGTGAGTGCGCTCAGGTTATCACCGCTGCTGCCGCGAGTTCGCGTCCTCTGCTAACTAGTATTTTGTGCTCTCCTGTATTTTGTGCCCTGTAACTGTACTGTTGCCCAGTGACTGTTTTTGCCACTGTTTTGTGATTGTATTGTTTCTCTCTCCCTCGCCGCCCCTTGGGACCATTTTCCCGCCTTTGCACTCCCCCCCCGCTCCCTGCCGCTGCTCCCCTGCGGCCCCGCCCCCTTTCTCCTCTGTATCCTACCTCCCTTCCCATTCTCCACCCCGCTCCCGCCTCCCAGCTGCTCCTCCCTCCCACTTCGCCATTTATGGCGGAGACCACACGAACGCGCAGCGGGCGTACGGATTGTGCTCCGAAGGCGCGCCAAAGGCAAGCCCGTCTACGCCCGTCCACGCCTGGACCGCGCTCAGCGCCAGAACGCCTGGACCTCGCAGAACCCAAACCAACCGACTGAGATACAACACTACCGCCCTCAACGCACTCAACACCGGATGACCGCCCGCCTGCTACCAAGCCACCCCCAAGCGTACCCATGGACCCTTCACCTGTCAAGCCTGCAAATTCACCTGCCTCCAAAACTGCTCCACGACCACCAAACCAATCGGCAACAACCACCTCAAGTGCATCCTCCTCAACACCCGCTCCGTACACAAGCACGCCATCAACCTCTGGGACCTCCTCGACACAACAGCCCCGGACGTCGCCTTCATCACAGAAACCTGGATGAACGCCTCCTCAGCCCCCGACATCGCTATAGCCATCCCGGACGGATACAAGATCACCCGAAGGGACCGCACCAACAGAACAGGAGGAGGGGTCGCCGTCATCTACAGGAACACCATCAGCATCACGACCAACATCGAAGACACCTTCCCCAATGCCGAACATCTGCACTTCCAGATCCACACTGACCCCTAGACCACCCTCAGAGGAACTCATCTACAGACCCCCGGGCCCGCGCGCACAATTCAGCGAGACCATAGCCGACCTCATCAGCCCGCACGCCCTAGCCTCACCAGACTACGTCCTCCTAGGAGACCTAAACTTTCACCTTGAAAACAACAAAGACAGCGCCACCGCCGCACTGCATAACAACCTCACCAGCCTCGGACTCAAGCAACTAGTAGACTCCCCCACCCACCTCACCATGCCATCTTCTCCGCCAGCAACCACATCACCTTCAACCACGCCACCGGACTTCACTGGACCGACCACAGCTGCGTACACTTCACATTCAAGAAGCACACCCATCACCAACACACGCTTCGGATGCTGGAGCAAAATCACCACGGACCAACTCACCACATCACTGAGCCAGAACCCACCTGCTGACACCAACACACCCTACGCCAACATCTCAGCACTCAACCTCACCCATTGGCTCACCAACTGCGCCGACGAAATCGCTCCACTAAAGAACACCCACTGCAAGTCCACCACCAGCAAATCTGCATGGTTCACAGACGCCCTCAAAACTGCAAAGAAATCCTGCCGAACTCTCGAAAAACCTGGCACAAAGAACGGACAACAGACAACATGACAGCCCTCAAAGCTGCCGCCCGCGAATACCATCAGCAGATCCAGAACACCAAGAGAACATCGCTCAAGGAACGACTAGACAACAACACCCACAACAGCAAAGAACTCTTCAGCATCGTCAAAGAGTTCTCGAACCCAGACGCCAACAACAACGACATCACCCCTTCACAAGACCTCTGCAACTCCCTCGCCACGTGCTTCCACCGCAAGATTGCTGACATACACGACCGCTTCGGACCCCAGCCTCCACCTCCGGACACCAGCCCGACGGCCCCCACCACCACCATCAACTTCTGGACCCCCATCAGCAGCGAAGACACCATCCACATCATGAACACCATCCACTCCGGCTCCCCCACCGACCCTTGCCCCCATCACATCTTCAACAAGGCCGACACCATCATCGCACCCTACCTACGGAACACCATGTAACAGCTCCTTCACGTCAGCCACCTTCCCGGAGAGCTGGAAGCACGCTGAGATCAACGCTCTTCTGAAAAAACCCACCGCTGACCCCAGGGACCTCAAGAACTTCCGGCCCATCTCACTCCTCCCCTTCCCAGCCAAAGTCATCAAGAAGACTGTCATCAAACAACTGACCGCCTTCCTCGAGGAAAACAACTCGCTCGACCCTTCCCAATCCGGATTCCGAGCAAATCACAGCACCGAGACCGTCCTCATCGCAGCCACAGACGACATCAGAACCTTAATGGACAATGGAGAAACAGCCGCCCTCATCCTCCTGGACCTCTCAGCAGCCTTTGACACCGTATGCCACCGCACCCTAGTCCACCGCCTCAACAAAACGGGTATCCAGGGGAAGGCCCTGGAATGGATCACCTCTTTCCTCACCGGTAGAACCCAGAGAGTCCGCCTCCCTCCTTTCCGCTCCTCGGCATACGAAATCATCTGCGGCGTACCCCAAGGATCCTCACTGAGCCCAACACTCTTCAATATCTACATGAGCCCCCTCGCCGCCATCGCACGAAAACACAACCTCAACATCATCTCCTACGCCGACGACACCCAGCTGATACTCTCCCTCACCAAGGACCCAGCCACCGCAAAAACAAACTTCCAGGAAGGAATGAAAGAGGTAGCAGACTGGATGAAGCACAGCCGTCTCAAACTCAACTTGGATAAGACGGAGGTCCTCGTCCTCGGACAATCCCCCTCCGCATGGGACAACTCCTGGTGGCCCTCAGCACTGGGCGCCGCACCAACTCCCACCGACCACGCACGCAACCTGGGCTTCATCCTGGACTCCTCGCTCACAATGACCAAGCAAGTCAACGCCGTCTCCTCCACATGCTTCAACACCCTGCGCATGCTCCGGAAGATCTTTCGATGGATCCCCACCGAAACCAGAAGAACAGTCACCCAGGCCCTCGTCACCAGCCGACTGGACTACGGGAACGCCCTCTACGCTGGAACAACAACCAAACTCCAAAACCGTCTCCAGCGCATACAAAACGCCTCTGCACGTCTCATCCTCAACATCCCTCGCCGCAGCCACATCTCAACGCACCTAAGAAATCTCCACTGGCTCCCCGTCAACAAGAGGATCACGTTCAGACTGCTCACCCACGCACACAAAGCCCTCCACAACATGGGACCGAAATACCTCAACAGCCGTCTCACGTTCTACACCCCCACCCGCCAGTTCCGCTCCACCAGCCACGCCCTCGCCATCGTCCCACGGATCCGCAGAGCCACCTCCGGAGGAAGATCCTTCTCCTACCTGGCAGCAAAGACCTGGAACTCCCTCCCCTCCCACCTTTAACTGACACAGGACCATCTCAGCTTCAGGAAGCACCTCAAGACCTGGCTCTTCGAGCAGTAGCGGCAATGCCCCCCCCCCCCCCCCAGCGCCTTGAGACCCTAACGGGTGAGTAGCACGCCCTATAAATATCTTGATTGATTGATTGATTGAGTCATGGTCCAGGAGGGTTTAGCTTGTCCTCCTGGGCAAGAGATCGTAACGTCTCCACACCGGGGGAAGAAAGGGGCTATTAGGAAGTGTCTTAACCGGTTGTCCGCGATGTTAACCAGAGTGCTCTCCCTTCCCAGACAGGCGAGCGCAGGGGGGCGGCCAACCCTGCTGCCACACCCCGAGTCGTCCTGGCTCTTACATGTGCTGTGCAATGTGGAAGCCTCTATCCATCCGCTGGGCCATCTCAGCAGCTGGATAAATCCCCCGGGCCAGCCCCACTGGGCCTTGCACTGTCTCCGGCTTAAGGTCTCAGCAGGCGATGAGTAGTCCGTGTTGCGCAGCCTGGTCTTCTGGTCGACCATGTGATCCTGCGGCCGTGACTAGGCCAGCAATGCTATGTGTCGCATACCGGAGACATCACCAGCCAACCTCCTCGACTCTTGGCCCCGGCAGGCACCAGTTGAACGGGGAGGGATAGAAAGCGGGCTGAGAGCAATGTCCACCCCTGGGCCATGCATCCATGGGCCCGAGTCGGGTGTCCGCTTCCCCCCACTGGCGTTTCCTGTGCAAGCAACCACTCCTGCAGCCCGACATGGATCTGTATTCATCTAAAATATATCACCGCACTCGTGCTCTCCCACTCTGTCTCACCCACAGTCACACTCTGCCAGCTGAGGCACAGCTCTCTACTCTCCCTATCTCGGGGCCTCTGCAGCCCGACATGGATCTTTATTCATCTAAAATATATAAACGCACTCATGCTCTCCCACTCTGTCTTACAAGGTCACACTCTGCCAGCTGAGGCACAGCTCTCTACTCTTCATCTCTTGGGGCCTCTGCAGCCCGACATGGATCTGTATTCATCTAAAACATATAAATCTCATGTAAATGGTCAATCCTCAAAGTGAAATGTACAACAGCTCCGTTAATATTTGTAACCCCTCCAGTCTAATGTCATAAGTGGTCGAAGTAAAACAGCAGTCTTCCAAGCAGAATGTGTGCGCCTGGCAATTTCTCGGTGTCTAGGCGTTGACCATTTACATGAGATTATAATTTGGACAGTTTCATATGATACTGGCTTTGCTTTGGGTTCCGGACCCATCACACACACATTGCTTTGCGATATATATCATTTGCATACTAAGATTGCCCTGAAGAAGTCTGTGGATCACTCCATGTAGATGAAACACGTGTTGGCTAGGAGTCAAATTCCTGTTGGATACTTGAGCATGAAAATAAAGAACAGAAGAAGAATTCTGTGGAGATAAACTTGTGTGGACTGCTGATTTTTATGGACTTCCTTTGCACAGGATAGTAATGTTTTGTTTCATTATATGTGTGGGCCCTTTGCCTACGCAGGTGGTAACGGCGGGTGGCCACTATCTGTGTCTTTGAGCATTCTTACGTGATTACTAATACTTAACACAACTCAGCGCAACTTATACCCTTCCACCCACTTCGATCTAATGTACATGCATACATGCTCAGCCCTCTAGAAATCTGCTATATGTATACTATATTCATAATGTGGCAGCCTGCAAATGTTCTCTGTACCACTGTGCACTACATACATGACATGGGAGTAGACCATGCCTTGTGTACCCTTTGCCCTGTGTGTACTACATACAAACAAGGTCCACACCTATTCAGACTATGTCGCCATGTATACTATATTCAGGGTGTGACCACTAAACATGTTCTCTGTGCTCTATATCTCTATGCACTACATACATGACATGGAAGCACACCATGCATTGTGTTCCCCTTTTCTCATGTGCACCACATACATACAATGGTCAGGCCCTATGCACACTATTCAGAGTGCTCTATAAAACTGTGCACTACATGCATGACATTGGAGAAGTTTATTAATTGTCTTTCCTTTGCCCTGTGTGCACCACATACATACATGGCCCAGCCCTATGTACACTATGCCCCCTGTGTGTGCTTTAGGCAGGGTGTAGACACAGAACATGTTCTCTGTGCACTACATACATGGCATGGGAGCAGATCTTGTCTTGTGTCCCCCATTGCATGTGATATGCAAGGCATGGCTGCATACCATCTGCGTGCGCTGTGCATGCTTCATGCATAACCACCCCAAGTATGACCTTTCTTTGTTACATATAGGCCATGCTGCAGACTTATCCTGTATGCCCTCTTCCCTTGTGTATGATACATACATGGCAAGGCCATGCTTTGTGTACCCTTTACATTCAGTGTATGGTCGCTGACCATACCATGTGTGCCTAATGCCCTTGTATCCACTGCAGACAAGGCATGATAGCAGACAGTACACTGCATGTCCTGTATTCCTTTGCATGCCACACCTAGAGCATCGTTCTTGACCATACCGCATGTGCCCGATGTCAGAGTGAACAGGGCATACTCACTGTGTCATGGCAACAGCATGCATCATGCAGAGAGCCTGGCCATGCTATCTGTGTCCTGCCACCCTGTGTGCATCGTGTTCATTGCAAGCCTGTATGTGTACTCCACTTTATCTGCTACACATAGGGCAATACAGTATGAATTCCCCTTACAGCTGTGTGTGTGTATATATATATATTTTCACTGAAAAAAACATAGGTTTCAGGTACATTATAGTTAGAAATTAGCATTTAAAAAACCTTAGAAATTCACTGAAAAAAACGACGGGTTTCATCAACGTTATAGTTAGTTGGACATTTCTCTCGTACAAAACCAGAGAAATTCAGCCGTTATAGTTAGTTCAGCTAACTATAACTCACGCCCCCGCAATGCACTGCTGATGACGTCACATATTATATCATTCATGACATCACTGATGACATCATCCACGTTATAATTTAATGCACCTCCTCACACCCTAATATAACCTTTGATCCACCCACTTTAAAATACAAACTACCATTTTCTAAACCATAGACACACCGATACCAGTTACTACATACCCACTCACTGATTCCTAGGGCTACACACACATGCACTCATTCACCCATACAGTCACTCATACATGCAGTCACTCATCAATACAGCACTATCATATGCACTCATACACCTATACAGACACTCACACACCGCCACTCATCCATAGTTACTCACACACCTAGTCAGTCATGCAAAGAATCAATCATACTCCCATTTACTCACCTATACAGTTATACACACACCACCTCACTTATTTATATACATACTAACACATACTTACTCTCTTATACAATCACTGATACAAGCACACACTCCTCCATACAGCCGCTCTCACAATCACTCACTCTCGCATACAGTCATTTATATACTCCAACACTCACATATTCTGCCTTTCACATATGTAGTTACTCACACATGTACCACTGAGACATCCATTCACTCACCAACATACCTATACACACACTCACCCACCCATACAGCCCTTCACAGATGCACTCTGGCACCCATACAGATATGCAGACAACCAATCAATAACCCTTATATATACTCATGTAGCTACTCATCAACCCATCCCTCCGCTTACACACCAACTGACAGACTGATACAGACATTCACACAGTTTAGTCACTAACCCATGCATTCAGTAAGACACATTTAGTCACTCACTTATACAGTCAGTCACGCACCTACTAAATTATCTATTCAGACACTTATACACACACTCATTCTTCAATAAACCTTGGCATATATATATAAAACATATTTAAACTTTACAAAAATACACAGCCACTTGATGATGTCCTCAGAGATGGCATTAGTGATGTCATCAATGATGTCGCTGGCCATGTCATGAATGATGTAATATGTGACATCATCAGCAGTGTATTGCGGGGGCGCGAGTTATAGTTAGCTGAACTAACTATAACGGCTGAATTTTTCTGGTTTTGCACAAGTGAAATGTCCAACTAATTAGAACGTCCCTGAAACCTGTGTTTTTTTCAGTGAATTTTTAAGGCTTTTTAAATGCTAATTTCTAACTATAACGTCACCGAAACCTATCGTTTTTTCAGTGAAATTCAAAGTTTTTTTAAATGCAAATTACTAACTATAACGTCCCTGAAACCTATGGTTTTTTTCAGTGAATTTCAAAGGTTTTCAAAATGCTAATTTCTAACTATGCCTACAGAGGTAGGACATGTGCAGAAAGAGAAAGAAAGGCGCAGAAAGAAGCAAGAGAAATGCAGAAAGAAGCAACAGAAGTCCAGAAAGACAAAGAAAGGTGCAGAAAGAAGCAAGAGATAGGCAGAAAGAAGCAACAGAAGTCCAGAAAGACTAAGAAAAGTGCAGAAAGAAGCAAGAGATATGCAGAAAGCACCAACAGAGATGCATAGAGTCCTTGTTGCAAAGTCATCCTGTGCCCCCAACTTTTTGCTGACGGGTACTGGTGGTAACTGACTTTGACTAACTATGACCGGAGCCAGTGCTATGCTAAAAGACACTTAGAATACAGTGAAAACACCTACATACACTAGGGAACACTATGCGTTGGGGTACTCCAGTGATTGGCATGGCCTCCTCTGTAAGGCCCTACTACATGAAAAGGCAGGGGGATTAAAACTACCTCTAGGTCAGAGGTGCAGAAAAAAGCTTCTTTAAGTAGTAGTCACGTTTGCAGAGTGGTAGAGAAAGGGTGCTGGGCCTCCGACCAACGCTCAGGAATTCCACTGCGTAGGACTTACAGGAGTTACCAGGAGGGTGTCAGGACTGACCAGCTTAAGCCACCCATTTGCTTAAAGTTCCTCCCAGTTATCTGCAAGATCCAAAGGATTCACAATTACAGACCAATAAAATACCTCCCAAACCGTTGGTCGTCCCATTTATTTAAGGGAAGACTGATTCACAGCGGAATTTCAAGATGGCCGCCGGCATTGAGCAGTGAGGTTGCCGGTCTAGTGTTTGTCCTTGTTTACCGGCGCAGCTGTGCTCGCGAGTACGCTCGCGGCAAACTGCGCACTTCAACTGAGGTATTCCGGAAAACGGTCGCTTCTCTCCTAGCGGCGTTTTCGAGTCCGAGAAAGTTCCTGGTAGTGAGTTTTCCTGTACATTGGCAGTAAGTCTGCTTCCGCGACGGCGGTGAGTATGGCTTACCTTTTGAAATAACGACAGTTTCCTTAAATACATCAAAGGCATTTGAAGGAACTTCAGTCAGAGCAAGGCGTTTGAGGCAAGTTCTTAGAAGAAGGATGACATACTCAAGCCTGTGTAAACTTATATTTCAGTGTTCGGCAGGCTTGGTGACATCTTTTCAGAGACTGTGTATCTGGTGATAAATATTAGAGAATATATCTAGGGCAACTCTATTCCACACATTGCCTTTTTAAGAACATAGTAAACAAAAGACAATTATTGTGAGAAGAGTCAAATGGAGAAAACCTGCAAGTAGGTGTAGTTATGTATATATATATATGTATAAAGATACTTACCGACAATAGTCAAGTTCACTCCCTCCACATAAGGAACCTTGGAGCTTCATCAACAAATAGAGCTTCTACAGCTGAAAGTAAAAGAGAAAAGAGTAAATGACTGCTAAGGTTTTTGCAAGGTATAGAAGGTTAAGAATACAGAAAGATTTAACAATTTATAAAGACCAGAGAAATCAATCTAATCTTGTGTTTGCATTTCTATTTAGTATAATTAACCTAGAGAACCACAGAGATCATATAGGCAGCAATCCTACAAGAGAACAGATAGCCATCTATTTAGGACAGGTAATATTCTTTTGGGTCTTTTAGAATAAATTAGAAATGTTTGGTAAAGTTGTTTAAGAGGTTTTCTCTTGCAGGAAGGCTACATAAGAATAGCAGCAGACCAGTCCAGTAAAAGAAGAAGTGGCGTTTTCTCTTTTCTTCCCAATCCCCTTTCCGCCCTCTAGTTGCCGGGGTATATATTACTCAGGTAACGGAGTAGGGGAATCGTGGAATTGACATCGGCTCCTGTGAAAGACTAAGTTCTGGGACAGGTACTTGACAGATTGAAGTGCTATTTCCAAAATCTTCCGCCTGAGCAGGATGGCTGAGGGATTTGATGTTAAGGCCCTAGCGGCAGTGTTAGATGGGATTCAGACACAATTGAGTGAAGCGATGTTAGAGAATAAATCTCTTAGAGAGAAAGTCCAGTCAGGAAACTCTGTTTTTGAGACAAAGGGTGGAAGAGTTATCAGTTAGTTCAGTTTCTGGATCAAAGGAAAACAAATCCCAGACTTTTGCACCAGCTCCCTCAGCAGCAGAATTAACCACACAGGTCATACATGTCATTTCTCCCACCATTCCGCTTGCAGCTCCACAAAGGTTTAGTGGGGACCTACATAAGGCGCAAATTTTCCTGACTCAATGCTCCTTACATTTTCTTTGTAGGCCAATTATTTTTAAGGAAGATCAGTCAAAGGTGGCGTTCATGTTGTCCTACCTGAGCGGTGACGCAGCAGCTTGGTCGATGCCTCTAGTAAATAACAATGACCCAATTCTGTATAATTTTTATGAGTTTAAAAGATAATTTTTGCGGATATTCGACAGAAGAACTGTTTCTCAATCAACGGATAATGAGCTGTTGGATTTAAAACAAGGAAATAGAGATTTGGTTGCTTATTCGGCGCAATTTAATAAGTTAATTGTAGAGACCAATTGGCACGAAGCTAAAAGAGCTTCCATTTTTTATCGGGGCCTCAAGGATGAGATAAAGGATGGTCTGGCGCAGATTCCTAAGAGACCAACCGATGTTTCAGAGTTAATTGATCTAGTCTTGCAGATTGACCAGCGCCAGTGCGAGAGAAGGAGTGAGAGTCGCAAGGAAGTCAAGTATTTTCCCCCCGCTTCGACCGAATCAAATTTGAAAACTCTAAGATCAAGGAAACCCCTTCAGAAGAGGAACCTATGCAGATTAGCTCTGTGCGTGGACCTTTATCTAAGGAGGAAAGAGAGAGGAGACGGTTGGGCAAGCTATGCATGTACTGTGGAGATCCCGGCCATTTTTTGAAGGAATGCTCCAAGAAACCTAAGAATAATGCGTTAGTAAAAGACAGGCTCCACCAGTAAGAGGAGTTGCTCTGGTGGGAGCAAAAGAAAAGTCGACTCCTGATCCTCAATTGGTGGCGAATACATTGCAATCTTCTACTCCTCATTTAATTGTCGCAAGCTCTATTGAGTTTGGTGGAACCAGGTTGGAGGAAATCTCAGTAATGATTGACTCTGGTGCATCGGGCAATTTTTGTGACATTGGTTTTGCAAAAAGGTTGGGAATAGCCTTTGTCAAGAAAGAAAGACCTGAAGCAGTTCGTGCAGTAGATGGTACCAATTTACCTTCTGGCCCCATAGTACATAATACGGAGGAGATTAGGTTAACTGGGCCTGGTAGACATGTGAGCATTTTGAGATTTAGTCTCATTGATGCACCCCAATTCCAACTCATTCTGGGGTTACCGTGGCTTACCGAACACAATCCCAGGATTGATTGGGCCAAAATAACTATTGAGATGGATTCCGAGTATTGTAAGGGTCATTGTCACAATTTGGAATCTGAATTCTCATCTTCTTCACCCCCGCGGTATTTGGCTAGTCAAGCCAAAATGATTTGTGTAATGGAAACACAAGAGATTCCAGAGGAATACTCGGATTTGGCAGCAGTGTTTGATGAAAAAGAGGCTAATAAATTGCCTCCGCATCGATATTACGATTGTAAAATTGAGTTGAAACCTGGGGCTTCCTTACCATGCAGTCGCATTTATGCTCTCTCAGAAAAGGAGAATCAACATCTCAAGGAGTATCTAGAATTGTATCTTGCAAATGGTTTTATTCGTCCTTCTCAGTCACCAGTTTCTTCTCCACTTTTTTTTATTCCTAAGAAAGACGGAAGTCTGAGAATGTGCATCGACTATCGAGCCTTAAATTCTGTAACCAAAAAGAATAGATATCCGTTGCCATTAATTTCAGAGTTATTGGATCAGGTAAAGGGAGCACGTGTATACACAAAACTGGATTTAAGGGGGGCTTATCATCTAGTGCGGATGGAGATGAGTGGAAAACCGCCTTTCGGACAAGACTGGGCCTTTTTGAATATCAGGTCATGCCCTTTGGGTTATGCAACGCTCCTGCTGCTTTCCAGCATTTTGTGAATGATGTCCTCAGAGAGTATTTGGATCGTTTTGCTTTCGTCCATATTGATGACATTCTCATTTTTTCTGAAAACATGAAAGAGCACATTCAACATGTGCGAGTCATCTTGAAGACACTATTGGAACACCAACGTTTTGTGAAATTGGAGAAGTGTGTGTTCAATTCCAGCCAAGTAGAATTTTTGGGCTTCGTACTTTCCCCGGATGGAGTTTCTATGGATGAAACCAAGGTTAAGATAATCAATGAATGGCCATCTCCTCGAAATGTGAAACAAGTGCAGAGTTTCATTGGTTTTGCCAACTTCTACAGACGTTTCATTGAAAACTTCTCAGAGAAGGTATCTCCACTTACTCGCTTGCTGAAGAAAGGGGCCAAGTTTGATTGGACCGCTGAAACTGAAGAAGCCTTTATTGGATTAAATAAGGTTTTTACCTCAGCGCCCGTGCTTCTGCATCCAAACCCTGAAGAGCCTTTCTTTGTTGAAGCCGATGCTTCTAATTTGGCTATAGGGGAAATTTTATCTCAGAGGGACAGATCCACCGGTCAGCTTCATCCGGTTGCTTATCGGTCTCGAAAGCTGACTCCTGCTGAGTTGAATTACTCCATTGCCGATAAGGAGTTATTGGCAGTCAAGGATGCTTTTCAGGAGTGGAGGCACTACCTGTTGGGTGCTCGACATGAAGTTACTGTGTTCACAGACCATCGTAACCTCCAGTTTTTAAAATCTGCTCGCACTTTGACCCCCAGACAGTTGCGTTGGTCGTTATTTTTTGCAGACTATAACTTTGTGTTAACTTACAAACCTGGTTCCAACAATGGAAAAGCTGATGCATTGTCGCGTTTGGATACAGGAGAAGATTTTCCGATCTTGAAAAAAGAATTGATAATTCCAGAGGAAAAGATAATTGGAGTAATTCTGTTTCCGGAGTTTGAAGAGCAGTTAAATCAAGTTCTAGCCTCCTTGAATCTTGCAGATTGGGTCAAACAGGATGAACATAGAGAGATTAAGAATGGCCGACCTTATTTTAAGGGAAAACTTTTTATTCCGGATGTTGAGCTTCAAGCAATGGTGGTTCAACAATTTCATGATGATTTTCTAGCTGGACACAAGAGAGTTAAGAAGACGCTGGAATTAGTTCAACGTGAATTTTGGTGGCCTTCCATGGAAGCTCAGGTGGGACAATATGTAGCCTCTTGTGAACAGTGTTTGAAGGGGAAATCTGTTCGAAGGGCTCCTCAAGGTTTATTACTACCCATGCCCCCGGCTCCTTATCCGTGGCACACAGTCTCCATGGATTTCATTGTAGAATTACCTTCCAGTCAGGGCTTTTCCGTCATTTGGGTGGTGGTGGACCATTTCACAAAGATGAGTCATTTCATTCCTTTAAAATCAATTCCAAACGCCACCTATTTAGCGGCCTTGTTCACACAACATGTAAAAGTTAGAACACACGGTATTCCCAGGGTGGTAATTTCTGACCGGGCCCCCAATTTATCTCTCGTTTTTGGAGATCATTCTTAAAAAGACTGGACATTGACTCTCGTTTGTCTTCCAGTTTCCATCCTGAGACTGATGGTCAAACGGAGAGAGTCAATCAGGAACTGGAGCAGTATTTGCGATTGTTCTTGATGGATCATGAAGGGGAGTGGCCAGATATAATTTGGGCGGCTGAGTTTGCTTATAATAATGCAGAGCATGCTTCTACGGGTTACACTCCCTTCTTTTTAACATCCCAACACATTTGTAGGAAAACAAGAGAGTGATGTTCCAGCAGTGGAGGAAGTAGTTCAGAATCTTCAAAAGGCCTATCTACAAGCTACGGACAATTTAATCAAGGCCAAGGCTTCATACAAGAAACAAGCTGACAAGAGGAGGCGTTCCAGTCCTATCTATGAACCTGGGGAGGAGGTTTGGATTTCTACACAAAATCTGCGTTTAAAGGGAAATCGGAAGTTTCAACCTAGATTCATTGGTCCTTTCTTAGTGGAGCAAATGATAAATCCAGTTCGTGTCAAGATTCGACTTCCACAGAAACTTAGGTTCCACTCAGTGTTTCATGTCTCCTTTCTAAGGAAGAGTCCACCGAATTTAAGAAAGAAGGGTCCTCCTATGTCAATTCAAGTTCAGTCAGAGGAAGAGTTTGAGGTTAAGCGAATTGTAGACTCTAAATTTAAGAAAGGAAGATTGTTCTATTTGGTGGACTGGAAGGGTTTTGGTCCAGAAGAGGGAAGTTGGGAACCAAAGAACCATTTGCGGGCTCAACGATTGATTAAAGAATTTTACAGGAGACACCCTGATAAGCCCAAGGAGGGTGAGGGAGGAGTTTTGGTGGGGGGGTACTGTCAGGACTGACCAGCTTAAGCCACCCATTTGCTTAAAGTTCCTCCCAGTTATCTGCAAGATCCAAAGGTTTCACAATTACAGACCAATAAAGTACCTCCCAAACCGTTGGTCGTCCCATTTATTTAAGGGAAGACTGATTCCTTCACAGCAGAATTTCAAGATGGCCGCCAGCATTGAGCAGTGAGGTTGCCGGTCTAGTGTTTGTCCTTGTTTACCGGCGCAGCTGTGCTCGCGAGTACGCTCGTGGCAAACTGCGCACTTCAACTGAGGTATTCCGGAAAATGGTCGCTTCTCTCCTAGCGGCGTTTTCGAGTCCAAGAAAGTTCCTGGTAGTGAGTTTTCCTGTACATTGGCAGTAAGTCTGCTTCCGCGACGGCGGTGAGTAAGGCTTACCTTTTGCAATAACGACAGTTTCCTTAAATACATCAAAGGCATTTGAAGGGACTTCAGTCAGAGCAAGGCGTTTGAGGCAAGTTCTTAGAAGAAGGATGACATACTCAAGCCTGTGTAAACTTATAATTCAGTCTTCGGCAGGCTTGGTGACATCTTTTCAGAGACTGTGTATCTGGTGATAAATATTAGAGAATATATCTAGGGCAACTCTATTCCACACATTGCCTTTTTAAGAACATATTAAACAAAAGAGACAATTATTGTGAGAAGAGTTAAATGGAGAAAACCTGCAAGTAGGTGTAGTTATGTATATATATATTCAGTGAAAAAAACCATAGGTTTCACACATGTTATAGTTAGCTGGACATTTTACTCATAAAAAACCATTGAAATTGCCACGTTATAGTTAGTTCAGCTAACTATAACTCGCGCGCCCGCAATGCACTGCTGATGACGTCACATATTACATCACTCATGACATGGTCAGTGACATCACTCATGACATCACTGATGACATCTCAAATGACATCACTGATGACATCATCCAGTGAATGTGTGTTTTTCTGAAAATTAAATATGTTTTATTTATGTATATGTCAAGGTCGATGGAAGAATAAATGGGTATATAAGTGTCTAAATGGATGATTTGTTTTTGAAAAATTGATTGTGTAGCTGACTGATTAAGTGTATCATAGTGAATACATGGCTTAGTGAGTAATGTTTAAATATGGAAATATCTGTATCAGTCTCTCACTTTGTGTATATGTGGCTGCATGGGTTGGTGAGTAGCTACATGGGTGTCTATATGGGTTATTAGTTGGTTTTTTGAGTATCAGTCTGAGTGTCTTCATGGTTCGGTGGCGGGTATTACGTAGTGCATAGGTGCATGAATGAGTGGCTCACTCTTTGTATATGTTGAAGACAGCATGTGTGCAGGACTGTATGGGTGGATGAGTGTGTGTATGGGTGTGTTAGTGAGTGAATGACTGTCTCAATAGTGTCTTTATGAGTAACTACATATGTTTTAAACTAGTATATGTGACTATTGGTGTAAATAAGTGAGTATATGTGAGAGTGAGACATTGGAAGAGTTCCTGTATGAATAAGTATGTGTTTCTATAAGTGATTGTTTAAAAGACTAAGTATGTGTAAGTTTCCGTAGAAGTAAGTGTGGTGGTGTGTGAATAACTATATGCAAGTAAATGTATGTTTTATTCTTTATTAGCATGGGTGACTATGTGTGTGAGTAGCTCTATGGATAAGTGGCATTGTGTAACAGAATGTATAGGTGTATGAGTACATATGATAAGTGAGTACATGTATGAGTGACTGTATTGAACTGTTGGTGAATGAATGGATGTGTATGTGGATCTTAGAATTACTGAAGAGGTTGTTGTAACTGTTATTGGTATGTCCATTCTTTTGTAAATTTTAGTCTCTATTTTTGTATGTGTGTATCAAAGGTTATATTAGGGTGAGAGGAGGTCTACCACTCTATCACAAGGATGATGTCATCAGTGATGTCATTTGAGATGTCATCAGTGATGTCATGAGTGATGTCACTGACCATGTCATGAGTGATGTAATATGTGACGTCATCAGCAGTGCATTGCGGGCACGCGAGTTATAGTTAGCTGAACTAACTATAACGTGGCAATTTCAATGGTTTTTTACGAGTAAAATGTCCAGCTAACTATAACATGTGTGAAACCTATGGTTTTTTTCACTGAATTTCTAAGGTTTTTTAAATCCTAATTCCTAACTATAACGTGTGTGAAACCTATGGTTTTTTCACTGAATTTCTAAGGTTTTTTAAATGCTAAGTCCTAACTATAACGTGTGTGAAACCCATGGTTTTTTCAGTGAATTTGCAAGGTTTTTTAAATGCAAATTTTTTTTTTTTCTTCTATTTTTTCTAACATATTTTTATTTTAATTTTCTTACCTTTTATAAAGACTATGATTAAATTTTTAAAATTCTTTTATATGTTTTTTTTAATATATTTTTTAAAATAAACATGTAAAATTTATTTGCAGTACGTTTTTTCTATTTTTTTTATTATTTTTTTAGTACGCGTACCGTAAGCTCACGGTAAGCGTACGGTTTACGCTACGTCCGTAATTTATCCACGCTGCTTGCGTATAGTTACGCAATTTGCGTAGCCGCGCGTACTCCGCGTGGGACGCGTACGCGTGTGCGCTACACGCGCACGTTACGCGGAAGTGTCGGGTAGTGTCTGTTATGCGCATGCGCGCAAGCGCGTGTCTTTTTTACGCGCATGCGCACTTTTGCCGTAAGCGTACCGTAAGCGTACCGTAAGCGTACGGTAGGTCATGTGATCATGAAACACAACTTTTGGTTGGTTGAAACTACTTTCAGTTCTAGAACTCTCCTACACCACACCCATTCCCCTCATTTCTGCTTGTGATCCCTTAGGAGAAGGAGCTGGTTTGTCTTTGGGATACGATGGCAGAACAGCAGAGCTCTTCTGAGAGTGAGGCTAGCACTAGCAGCACTGTCTTGAGGCAGAGATCGAGGAAACAAAAGCCCTCTTATGTATGGGATTATTTTACTTTTCCTGAAGGCTAGCAAAAGGTGAATGCACCCTTAGTAACTTGCAGGCTGTGTCAGCGTGTACTTTCTAGAGGTAATCCTGACAGGAAGTATTCCTTTGGGAATCACACCATGAAGAGACACCTCAAGGATGTACACAAAAGGACACATGGTCATCTTTTTGGAGGTAACTCTTCAGAAAGACAAGCAAGTACATCCACAGCAGCTCAGCCTGGACCATCATCTGCAGAGCTGACTCCTTCTTCTGCAGGTCAGGTGAGCCCTTCATCTGTGGGGGGAGCATCTCCTTTTTCTGGTCCTCTGGAAATTAACCCTCGGTTTGCGAGGGTTGAAGTACGGTGCGCCTGTTGTCATGATCTAATTACTTATAGGGAGACCAGTATGTCCCTAGTGAACATTAAAATAGATCAGCACACTTGTCGTACCGTCTAATATTCCCAATCTTTCTTTCCTCTGTCCCTGCATGAACACAACGGCTCTTTTAAGAGCCAACCTTACCTTTCATCTATTTTTTATATATTTTTTTAAAAACTTATTTTTTTTTTTTTTTTTACCGTACGGTACGCGTAATTATTATTATTTTTTTTTAAAAACACTAAAAATCAATTATCACATTACAAGGTCCTTGAGAGACTACAATTATTATTATTATTATTATAAATATTATAATATATAATATTATTATTTTAAATGCACATGTCCAAACTGCTTTTTCAGACCACCACCACGTGTATCCTCGGTGACTGCCTACACTCCAGCAAGGGCAACCAGCCTTAGTGATGCTGAATGTATTTGCATTACAGACTGAAACCTAAAAACCCCACTGGCTTGTAAATACTGTGCATGATTATACATGGCAAGCAGATGGGTGTGTGCTAAGAGTCTGCTTCTTCCCCCAAAAAATCGCTCCCCCTTTTTCCTACTAATGCAACTGTGAAATCACCAGAAAAAAACGCAATAAATCTCTGCCTATAATTCCTCTTTGCACACAGAGTCATGTTTTCACATTAGTCACAAAACGAAATTTCTTTGCCAATTTGAAAGCACACTTACTGCTCTCTTTTTTTTGGCAAGTGAAAATCACTTTTACAGACTGACACATTATGAAACCACTTTTTTTGATTTTCTTAAATGCACATGTCCAAACTTCTTTTTCAGACCACCACCATGTGTAACCTGGGTGGCTGCCTACATTCCAGCAAGGGCAACCAGCCTTAGTGATGCTGAATGTATTTGCATTACTGAGTCCAACCTCAAACCCTTAAACTATTCTTTTATTATACCAGTACACCTTAATTTATTGTGAAAACATAGTCCATATTATTTTACATGTTCCTCACATTTAAATTTCTCCCAAAACAGAAAATGATAAACGCAACTTCAACAAAAAGAATTTCCATTTCTATTATTCATTTCTTAAGTTACCACATACATCCCCTCTCAAACTCATAACTCACCTTTAAAATTAGTTAGTTGTGAAAGAAATGTGGCACTCAAACAGCAGATTATCAGAGCCAGGATCTCTGTTGTGTTCACCTCTCTCCTCTCAGCAGAACCAGATAATGGCAAACTTTCCCTCTATTTTTCCACACATATACATGTAAGTTTCAAATCTCAGTGCTTCCCCCTTTTTTCAAATGTAATCACACATTTCTATTGGTTGAAAACCAACCCTTTTCCAAAAGAACCCTGCCCCCAACTTGACTTCTGCCTAGTACCCTTCCCCCAACTTGACTTCTGCCTGCTACCATAGCAACAGCTCATGGAACACTGCTGTGTGGAGTTAGGTCAGAAGTTCGCCACACAATGTTTCAATTCCACAGAGCAAGAGTGCTTGACTTTTCAAACCTAACAGCAAATCCATAGTACTGTTCTTTGGTAACACATTTTTCTGTACCAATACAAAACATGCTTCTATTAATTTACACATACAGCCTAGTTTTTATTCTAGAATGGTATGAAACAGCCAATCAGTTCTTTTTGTTTTGAAAAAAATATGTATGCCTCCATTTCCAAACTGTCTTTCTTTTCATATTGCCATTCTACTGAAAGACACCTCCTGAGTGCATCCAGTTCTCCTTTGAAGATGTTCACAGTGTGGATTGTAGGGCACAGCTATGTCTTCTGGAGTGAAAAGTTTGCAGAGAAAACAGATATGGTGAGAAACCTTGCTTTGCCAAATGTAGACATTAAATGGATTGGTCAGAGAGGGTTAAAGTGGCACCAGTTGATGCCATTGGTGAAATCCTTCATGCAAATCCAACACCCTGACCTCATAATAGTGCACTGTGGTGGCAATGACCTAGGCACTTTGACTGGGGTAGGTCTGGAAATGCTTATGAAGGACACCTTTGCACAACTGTTTTCACTTTTCCCTAAAACTGCCTTTGTGTTTTCCAACATATGCCAAAGGCAAAAATGGAACTGGTCCAATCATTTCTGTCCGCAGATTGACAAAGCAAGAAAGCACGTCAACAAATCTGTTTCTGCTTTCCTCCGTGACTATGGTATGGGTGCCATTTACCACAACAACTTGCGTTATGACATGTAAGACATTTATAGAGGAGATGGTGTGCACTTCAATGATGAAGGGAACAGAGTCTTCCTTTTGAACCTTAGACTCTGCATCGGTACTTACTTGTAAGTACCACTTAAAAAAATGACTTCATAAACACAACAGCTCTTTTTAGAGCTCCCTAATATCTAAACTCTTAATTCTGCATTTCATTTTTTTTTTTTTTTTTTTTTTTACCGTACGCTTACCGTACGCGTACCCCGTGAGTTTTTTAAAAAATCAATAAATGTTTTTTTTGTACTTTTCTGTCCTTCTTTGACCCCCTTACAAATGTTAGGGGGTCTGTAACTCTCCTCATTGCCCCCTTTTCTTGTTTTCACTCTTTTTTTTCAGAGTGAAATACACAAAATGGCGGCCGCCGCTTCCTGGTTTCGGCCGATTCGAATGTTTACTAAGATCTAAGGGCCAATCAGAATCGCGCTCGCGCACGCCACCGTACGCTTACCGTAAGCGTACGGTAAGCGTACCGTAAGCGGGCTCAGATATATATATTGATTTAAAGGCTATTTTCTCAGAATCTACTGAACAGATTTACACCAAACCTACAAAAGGCACTTCCTTGACCTAGGGACTACCTCTCTGCCAAATTTCTAGTAATTCTGTTCAGCCGTTCGGGCTGTAGCTCGTTCTAAAGGTCCTATGGAAAAATGCATGGGGAAAACGCGTTTTGGGACCCCCCTTTTATCTCAGCCCCCGCTTGACGAATCCCCCCGAGACTTTCAGGGTAGGAGCGGAGCGTAGCGCCCCACCTATTTTGAGAAATTCGCGAGGATTCGTCAACCGGCGCCAAAGTTATTCAAAATAGAATGTTGCGGATTTCCTATGGAAAAGGGGTCCTAACTATAACTACCTACTGGCGACCGCCAGTAGTTAATACATATATATATATATATATGTATAAAGATACTTACCGACAATAGTCAAGCTCACTCCCTCCACATAAGGAACCTTGGAGCTTCGTCAACGAGTAGAGCTTCTACAGCTGAAAGTAAAAGAGAAAAGAGTAAATGACTGCCTAAGGTTTTTGCAAGGTATAGAAGGTTAAGAATACAGAAAGATTTAACAATTTATAAAGACCAGAGAAATCAATCTAATCTTGTGTTTGCATTTCTATTTAGTATAATTAACCTAGAGAACCACTGAGTAGCAGATATCATATAGGCAGCAATCCTACAAGAGAACAGATAGCCATCTATTTAGGACAGGTAATATTCTTTTGGGTCTTTTAGAATAAATTAGAAATGTTTAGTATAGTTGTTTAAGAGGTTTTTTCTTGCAGGAAGGCTACATAAGAATAGCAGCAGACCTGTCCAGTAAAAGAAGAAGTGGCGTTTTCTCTTTTCTTCCCAATCCCCTTTCCCCCCCTCTAGTTGCCGGGGTATATATTACTCATGTAACGGAGTAGGGGAATCGTGGAATTGACATCGGCTCCTGCGGAAGACTAAGTTCTGGGACAGGTACTTGACAGAGGGCTTCTTGGCCCCCAAAGTCCCTCAGGAGTAAAGTGGACTTCAGCCCCATCCCATAGTCTGCCATGAGTTGCGTTTGCAGAGTGCTGTGTGCTCTTGGATGGGGATTGAAGTCCCCTTCACTGCTGGGGGTCCTTAGGGGCTAACTAGCCTACCTCTTACCTCCGGGAAGCCCCACACAGTGGGATTGCTGAGAGGTGGACAGAAGCCACGCCTCCTTTCTCCACCACGCTGCAAATGCGCCTCCTGGCACACTCTTGGTTGGGGGATATAGTCCCCTTTCCTCATGCGGGTCCCTGGGGGCCAACTAGCCCACCAGGTACCTCCAGGGGGCCCCACACAGCTGGATTGCTGGTAGTGGTCCGAGGCCACGCCCCCTTTTTACACCACTCTGCAAACGCGCCTCCTGGCGCACTGCTACCCGGGGGATGAAGTCCACTTGTGTCCTGAGAACACAAGAGCACCTCATCGCCCCACCAGCAGTGGGGCGATGAGATCACTGAAGACATCACTGATGAGGTGTATTGAAGAATGAGTGGGTGTATAAGTGTCTGAATGAATGATTTAGTAGGTGCGTGACTGTATAAGTGAGTGATTAAACGTGTCTTACTAAATGCATGCATTAGTGACTAATCTGTGTGAATGTCTGTATCAGTCTGTCAGTTGGTGTGTATGAGGCTGCCTGGGTTGGTGAGTAGCTACATGAGTGTCTACATGGGTTATTAATTGGTTGTATGAGTATCTGTATGGGTGCCTGAGTATCTGTGTGGGTGGGTGGGGGTGTGTGACTGTGCATAGATGTGTGAGTGGGTGATTCACTGGGTGTATGGGTTCAAGAGTGTATCTGTGCAGGGCTGTATGGGTGGGTGAGTATGTGTATGGGTGTGTTGGTGAGTGAATGGATGTCTCAGTGGTACATGTGTGAGTAACTACATATGTGAAAGGCAGTAATTGTGAGTGTTGGAGTATATAAATGACTATATGTGAAAGTGAGTGATTGTGAGAGTGGCTGTATGGATGAGTGTGTGTTTGTATCAGTGATTGTATAAGACAGTAAGTATGTGTTAGTATCTGTATGAATAAGTGAGGTGGTGTGTATATAACTGTATAGGTGAGTAAATGGAAGTGTGATTGATTCTTTGCATGACTGACTAGATATGTGAGTTACTCTATGGAAGAGTGGTGGTGTGTTAGTGTCTGTATAGGTGCTAGAGTGCAAATGATAGTGCTGTATTGATAAGTGACTGCATGTATGAGGGACTGTATGGGTGAATGAGTGAATGTGTGTGTAGACCTAGGAATCAGTGAGTGGGTATGTAGTAACTGGTATTGGTGTGTCTATTGTTTCGAAAAGGGTAGTCTGTATTTTAGAGACAGTGTATTAAAAGGTTATATTAGGGTGTGAGGAGGTGCATCAGATTATCATGTGCATGATGTCATCAGTGATGTCATTTGAGATATCATGAGTGATGCCATCAGTGATGTCACTGACCATGTCATGAGTGATGTAATATGTGACATCATCAGCAGTGCATAATTTCTAACTATAACGACCCAGAAACCTATATTTTTTCCAGTGAGTATATATATATATATATATATATATATATATTACCTACTGGCGGTCGCCAGTAGGTAGTTATAGTTAGGACCTATTTTCCATAGGAAATCCGCAACATTCTATTCCCAATAAGTCTGGCGCCGGTTGACGAATCTTTGCGAAATTTTCCAAACTTTTGGCCAGCTCCGGTCCGCTCCTATCCTGAAAGTTTCGTGGTGATTCGTCAAGCGGGGGCTGAAAAAAAAGGGGGGTCCCAAAACGCGTTTTCCCCATGCAGTTTCTTATAGGACCTGTTGACGCAGCTACAGCCCGAACTGCTGAACAGAATTACACCAAATTTGGCAGAAAGGTAGACATTGGTTCAGAGTCGTGCCTTTTGCTTAAATGGTGTAAATCCGTTCAGTAGTTCCTGAGAAAATCAAAAGTAAAATCACATATATATCTGGGCAGAGCCTAACCTCACATCTCATCGTGAGATCTGATTGGCTGTCAGCACTTCATCCAAGAAGTGTTGGCAGCCATCTTGGGACCAATATACATGATAGCACCTCATTAAAAAGCATTGCAGTTAATAGAAGGTTTTAAGACTTTAGTTACATTATAAATCATTTGTTGATGGTACCATACTCATTTTAGGAATTGTGGTATGTTCTAAGGTGATTTTACCATGTGAAAAAGCCTTCTGCTGGGATATCATGAATCATGTTTGAGAGAAAACTATTTTCACATGCTTTTCCCACAGAGGTTTGGAAGGTGATCTATAAGCTAAACTGAGAGCATATTTTCTGTAAATTCACATTATCTTTGTTAGTCATGTGAGAATGAAGTCTGACATTCTCAGTAAAACATGTACATCCAACAAGGGTAGAGACTGTCAGTTGATTCCTTTGTGTTCTACTGCAGCTTCCCAGAGTGTTCCAAAGAACAACTAGAGCGCTAACACTCCTACTTATGATAAACGTGTGGTACACCTAAAGCCATCTTGATTGGAATAAAGTGGTAACTCTGAAAACATTTATGAGAGGGTTCATTTTGCCATAGAATGTATGATTAGTGCTGCAGAAAGAAAAATTAGGGCACATTTTGAGTGACTTCTCAAATCCTCTTCTATTTCATTAAAGAATTCTGACATGCAGACTGAAACATGCACTTTAAATACCAGCAGCAGACTGCCCTGGTGAGCAGTAGCTTTACTACAGTGATCCAATGAGCAACTAGAGTGCTAACATTCTGAATTTATGGCAAATGTGTGACACATCTGAATGCCTTCTTCATTGAATCAAAGTAAAAAACTGACAGTATGCCTACTGAGGAGACTGTAGTAGATGAGGAAATTAGGAAACTTCATAACAAGTCTCCCAAGATGGCCACCAGAGACAAAAGAGCCCAAATGTAGCACAAATATTACCGGGAGGTAGCCCAAGTATAGCCCAATGACAGAAATCCCAGAGTGTTTTAAAGAACAACTAGAGCGCTAACAGTCTTACTTATGACAAAAGTATGGCACAGCCATCTTGATTGGAATAAAGTGGTCAGTCAGTCAATTATCTTTATTCGATTATTAAAAATCATAAAAGATCGAGCAGAAATGCATATCACTGTTTCATCAGATCACAAAATTTGCATACAATTATCACAAAAAGAAACACTAAATTTTGCAATAAAACATACATAAATATTTAAAAGGGATAAAAAGAAGGGTTTGTTAAAAAAGAGGAAATTCATTTTTCAGAGATAAAGTGCCTGTGCCTTATTTGATGCTTATTTAAACGTGCTCCTGCCACTAGAAAACTAGCGACAGAAAAGGCTACTTTTCTATTAGGAAGAAGTTGCAAAAACAACAGGGCTGGTTTTACCTGAATAAAGCCCTGAGTACGTAAAATAGGGA
Source organism: Triturus cristatus (assembly GCF_964204655.1). Classification (NCBI taxonomy): domain Eukaryota; kingdom Metazoa; phylum Chordata; class Amphibia; order Caudata; family Salamandridae; genus Triturus; species Triturus cristatus. Next base: position 861,871,381 of record NC_140595.1, on the reverse strand, counting down.
GCAAATATCTTTTTCTAATCTCAGTATAATGACCGCAAACCATGATGAAGTGCATCGTATCCTGAATTGATCATCAGGTCTAACCCAGGTTCTAAAATTACCCAATATAAAATGAATTGAGTCAAAACGAAATCTCGTTAAGAGAAAACGATGGTAAGGATTTGTTACCCAAAAAAGGTATGGTTCCATTCCAGGAACAGAGGAAAGCAAACAGTGTTTCCTTACCATGTTTTTTTTTAACTCTATTGCTTCCCTCTCCAGGGCATATAGATTTACCAAAGTATTTTTGACTAATTTTAAATCTTCATGAGTTATTCCATCTGGAGATGAAAAGAGCTCCGGACGGCCTGCTAGAGACAGCTGGGTTCTCACATATCTTACCCATGGGATTTTAAGTGCTCTATCCAGGGCTAAGCAATCTTTTAAAATAATGTGATTTAATGTGAGCTCCTGGTTAAGCCAGGTTTTTAGCCAACCAATCACTGGGGCTAATTTTAAAATACAGATATATAGCCCAAGCCTACCTCTGTGTGCAATGCGAATGTCGGGGTTGATTGGGGAACAGAAAGGAGAGATCTCAGAAATGTATTTTCTACATTCTGTATTTTAGCAGAGCTAGTATATCCCCAGATGACAGAGCCATACTGGGCGACTGACAAGCATTTTGCTTTATAAACTTTAATTATACTTTCCATGGGACGAGCGCCCAGTTTTTTAGCAAAACCCAACAACCCTGCGGCCGCTCTAGCAACAGCACTACTTTTAGCCAGAAGCTGAGGACCCCAAGTGCCCTTTTCATCAAAAGTCACACCTAAGTATGGAAAAGAAGGGACTCTCTTAACCTCCTTCCCCACACAATAAAATGTTAGCATCTTTTTTTTCCTACCTGCGGGTCCAGCGATCATTACATGTGATTTTTCTGTATTAATTTTCATGTCCAAAGATGACCTAAAAGCTCCAAAAGATAAAAGGAGTTTATTCAAAGCAACTCCAGAACGTGCAAGAAGAACAGCATCATCCGCGTACAGGAGGACAGGTATCTTTGTCTCACCTGCACGCGGAATATCACTATGTGATGTTGACATTACTGCCTCAAGGTCGTTAATATATAAGGTGAAGAGGAGGGGGGCAAGTATGCACCCTTGCCTAACCCCCCTCTCTGACCTAAAAAGGCAGGTGCATCTTCCTTCCCTAGTGACTCTAACTGAAGTCATGAGATCCTTATGTAGCTCAGCTAAGTAATCGACTAAAGGGGGGTCAAGGCCCATGCCCAGAAGAATCCCCCAGAGCTTCGACCTGTTAACCAGGTCAAAAGCTGAGGAGAGGTCCATAAAGGCCATGTACAATGAACCACCCCTAGCGACTACATATTTGTTTATAATTAGCTCTAGGTTTAGGCACTGATCTAAAGTTCCTCTATTGGCTCTAAAGCCATATTGTGCATTAGATAAAATACCCTTACTTTCTAAAATCAGGGACAATCTGCCTAAGAGGACTCTCCCCAGGATTTTAACACTCGAATCAATAAGAGAGATTGGCCTATAACAGGCCGGGTCTGTCCTCTGTCCTTTCTTAAAGATTGGCACAATGGTCGAGATTGCCCAACTAGGAGGGAAAATAAATTCCCTTGTGGCATTAAAAATATTAGTTAAAATTTTTGAGCTAAGTTCAGGAGCGCTCTTAAAAAAGTCTGCAGGGACCCCATCTGGCCCCGGTGCCTTTTTACAGAGTGTATCTTTAATTGCATGTTTCACCTCTTCCTGAGTAAAGGGAGGGATATGAGTTAATGGTTTTGGTACAGGTGTTTCGCGATCTATAGTGGTGTGGATTTGGCTATAAATATTACTAAAATGTAACACCCACTGTTCATCTGGGATAATACAGTCAGCTCTCTGATTATCTAATCCCACAAAATATGGGTGATTTATAACTGCCCAAAATTTAGCACTATCTTTCTGTGTCTCGGGCAGTAACAAATCATTCCAAGCCTCGTCTTTAATCTCAGATTTCCTCTTCCTAATGGCTAAATTATATTGTTTCCTCAATAACGCAATCAACGCTCTGTCTCTAGGTTTACACTTTAAGGCCTTAAGAAGGGTTGAATGGGCCCTAGAACAGTTTGTGTCAAACCATCTAGGGCCCATTGGTTTATTAAACTTTGCCTTTACAGTCAAATCTAAGTTGACTTGATGACAAATGACGCTAAAGGCCTCGACCATTGTGACACTCGGGTTTTTGTTATCTAAACAGATGGCAATTTCACCAGCGACTTTGGCCATTGTTTCCTGTAAAAAGATTGTTGGAATAACTTGGTCCCATTTGAGCCTCCGATTTTAATCTCTTAGCACAAGACCTGTCGCGCACAGTGTGTCAATCTTCCTATTTTCCAGGACTCCATGTGCTAGAACCTCTAAAATCACAGGATTGTGATCGCTAAAAACAGAAGTTTCTACCTTATAGACAAATATTTTAGGTAGAATTCTTAAAGAAACAAAAATATAATCAATAATTGTGCCAGAATCATGACCCACATATGTTGGTAGCCTCAATTCATTTGAGCAGGTGCAAAATTCATAAAGGTTGAGGGTAGCCAAAAGCGATTCCAAAATCTCTCCGCTTGGGGTATGTTCAAAATGCGGAGGTGAGGAATAAAAAGGAAATATCTCAGTTTCCCTCTGACAACCTGCCAGGCAGGGATGAATGTTAAAATCTCCCATAAGGATCACCTCATACTCGTAACTACTGTTCTCAATATGAGTGGATAAGAGATCCTCTATGGATAACAAATGCTCGTTAGGGAATTGACTGGTCGAAGAATTATAAAAATTAACAAGTAAAATAGGGTTACAATTTGATGAAGTCAATTCAACCATTAAACAATTTTTGGATTTAGACTGAATGTGTCTAGGTTTACCTTTAACGTCAAGTGAAATATACACAGCCAACCCGCCCCTTGCTCTTCCTACTTTACTGGGGACTGCAGGTACGGAAAAATGAGAATAGCCGTCTAAGGCCAAACACTCTAACGTTTCCCAAGTTTCCTGGAAAGCAAGAATGTCATAATTCCTGATTTTGTCCAACCAGATTTTATCTTTAAATTTGGTTCTGAGCCCAGCAATGTTCCAGCTCATAATTCTGCGCGCCCTATTGCCCGCAGAGGACTGAGCTGACAAACCAGAAGCAGGATGTGATCCCTCTACATCATTAGTTTGACTTTGCAAAAGTCAATCATTTTGATCCATAAGAGATAATGGCGCAAAACGGTTAAATAGTTCCAAAGGTTGTGTAACAGGGTTGAACATAAAGGGTTGATGTCGGTGGACTGGTGCATTGTTCCTTATATCTTGTCCCCATCTAGAATGAAAATCCCAATTTGTGTTCCATCCTAGGGCAGGAGTCCTTGGGATTGATACGTTCTGCTGTTCCCCATAGAAAAATTTCAAAGTGAGGGGAACCACAGTACCTTGTCTTCGTTGGGGAGGAAGGACGTTTGCAAGAATATTAGGAAGAACATGTTGATTTGAAAAGCTCACAGCCACACAGTCACCTTTAAATTTTTTTGGCCGATTTCCCAGCCAAGGAACCCTAGTTGCTGATTTAATTACACTTGCGAGATGTTGCTGTCCTCCTGGAGGTAGCCGCATATTACTAGTTAGCCAATGTAGGGCTTTGCTACACAGTGAGTTAGAACTTTCCACCGAGCCTCTTTCTAGTGGAGGGACATTTGCAAGGACTAACACCACGGGTGTGGCTTCAACAATAAATTGCAGGGGATCCGTAGTAGAAGTATGGGCTTGTACTTGTGTTTGCATGTGGGGAATATTCGCCGAGGGGGTTAGATTTGCTGGGGGGCACTGGAGCGAAGAGCCCCCAACAACAGCAGTCGAAATCAATGTCGATGGGTTCTCCCCAAGAGGCTCAGTTCCCTCTCCAACACCCAAAACACTTCCGACAGCGGCTCCCCCAGAATTATTGCCCAAAAGAGTAACTAACGTGGTTATATTTTCAATACCACTTGCAACTGTGTTTTGGTGACCACCCAGCTTCTTAACCTCTGCTTGCAATTTATCAATCTTGGATATGAGGGGTTTAACAATAGTGTTAATTTTAGTCTCAATAAGATCCGCGATTTTATCCAAAAGGGCTTCTTCAATAGAACAGATAGAAGGATCCTCAGCATGGGTCATTTGTATGCATTTTGAGGTATTGGCCCTCTTCCATTTAGCCCCAGAACGTAGACCACCCCGCTTTAGAGGAATCTTTGTGCATTGACGCTTGGGTCTGACTTCATGACCTATAGGAAATTGGTCAAGAATAGGCACCTGGGACGTCTGAGACTGTGCATCTTGATCAGAATCAATATCATTAAAGTTATTTGCATTGCCCTCAACAAACAAGCCATCTGAAGCCGGGGTTACATTGTCCGAGATGTCAGGTATGACTTGGGAAACAATGTCAGCAGACGTGATTGCACTAAAAACATCTTGCGTGATAATTTCATCAGACAAAGTAGTAGCAAATGTAGGTGGGGACAAACAGAGCAAATCCGAAGATTGGCTCAGCCCCAATGACTCCCTCCTTTGCATATTTATTTTCTGTACAGTCTGAACCAAATAATTGTTAATCTTGTTGTGTTGAACTGGAACAAGTTTTTTAGGCATGGCTTATCATGTAACCACAATTAGGGAAGAACGCATAAACATGAGGTCTTATATAAGTTCAGCTTACTTGTGAAATAATGTCGAAGATGACTCCTGTAGCGTATATGGCCCTGCCTCTGCCTCCTCCTGCCGATGAGGGCCGTAGAGGGCCCGCCCTTTGCCCGGGCTTAGCCCGGCGCCGCCCGCGCGTGTCCCGCGACGCGGAGGAAGGCGCGTGTTTTTGAAGCGCCTCCGGGCGCGTTGGCGGCGTCAGCGGCCGCAGGGGTGCTTGGGGGCTGTAGTCTCCCCCCGCTCTCGGCCGCAAAGTATGGTGATGGTGGCGGCGGGGGAGACAAACAGCAAGGGATGCCCAAGAACAACGGTGGCAGCAGCGCTGGCGTAGGGATGGCGTGAGCGGTTGCTCAAGTAGTAGAGTCTATCGAATGAGTTCCCCGCTCCTCCGGGGAAGGCGCGTGTTTTTGAAGCGCCTCCGGGCGCGTTGGCGGCGTCAGCGGCCGCAGGGGTGCTTGGGGGCTGTAGTCTCCCCCCGCTCTCGGCCGCAAAGTATGGTGATGGCGGCGGCGGGGGAGACAAACAGCAAGGGATGCTCAAGAACAACGGTGGCAGCAGCGCTGGCGTAGGGATGGCGTGAGCGGTTGCTCAAGTAGTAGAGTCTATCGAATGAGTTCCCCCATCTTGATTGGAATAAAGTGGTAACACTTAAAACATTTAATTTGCAAAGGAACAAAATGAGGGGGTTCATTTTGCCATAGAAATTATGATTAGTGCTGCAGAAAGAAAAATTAGGGCGCAGTTTGACTTCTCAAATCCTCTTCTATTTCATTAAAATCTAATGAGGAACTAGAGTGCTACCATTCAGAATGTATGGCAAATGTGTCACATCTGAATGCCTTCTTCATGGAACCAAAGTAAACAAGCATTGAAAATGCAATAGGTCTCACCCTTGTTTAAGTTAAAGCAATTCTGTTTATAATTAGGTGGCTTTTTAGCTTTGCTTTTATGAGTGTTTTTCAAAATTTAATGTACATAACATACATATATGTATATGTATGCATGCATTTATATTTGTATTTATATAGATATGCAGATTATATATATGTTTATATATGTATGTATATATATATATACACATATATATAAATGCATATGTGCATATGTGTGCATGTGGAGAGAGAGGTAGAGAGGTAGAGGTGTAGAGGTAGAGGTAGAGAGGTAGAGGTAGAGAGAGGTAGAGTGGTAGAGAGTAGAGGATGAGTAATAGAGAGTAGAGTGTAGTAGAGAGTAGTAAAGAGAGTAGCAGAGAGTGAGTAGGAGAGAGTAGTAGAGTGAGTAGTAGAGAGTGAGTAGTAGAGAGCAGTAGAGTGAGTAGTAGAGAGTAGTAGAGAGGGAGTATTAGAGAGATAGTAGTAGAGAGTGAGTAGTGGAGACTGAGTAGCAGAGAGAGAGTAGTAGAGAATGAGTAGTAGATAATGAGTAGTAGAGTGAGTAGTAGAGAGGGAGTAGTAGAGAGTGAGTAGTAGAGAGTAGTAGAGAGTGAGTAGTAGAGAGTGAGTAGTAGTGTAGTAGAGAGTGCGTAGTAGAGAGTGAGTAGTAGAGAGAGAGTAGTAGAGTGAGTAGTAGAGAGTGAGTAGTAGAGAGAGAGTAGTAGAGAGTGTAGTATAGTAGTAGAGAGTGAGAGAGTGAGTGGTAGAGAGTAGTAGAGAGTAGTAGAGTAGTAGAGAGTGAGTAGTAGAGAGAGAGTAGTAGAGTAGTAGAGAGTGAGTGGTAGAGAGTAGTAGAGAGCAGTAGAGTGAGTAGTAGAGAGTAGTAGAAAGAGAGTAGTAGACAGTAGTAGCGAGTGAGTAGTAGAGAGTGGGTAGTTTAATTTAAAAGGAACATTTTGCCATAGAAATTATGATTAGTGCCGCAGAAAGAAAGATTAGGGCACATTTTGACTTCTCAAATCCTCTTCCATTTCATTAAAAAATTCTGACATGCAGACTGAAACATGCACTTTGAATACCAGCAGCAGACTTCCCTGGTGAGCAGTAGCTTTACTACAGTGATCTAATGAACAACTAGAGTGCTACCATTCAGAATTTATGGAAAATGTGTGACACATCTGAATGCCTTCTTGATGGAATCAAAGTAAACAAGCATTGCAGATGCAATAGGTCTCGCCCTCGATTAAGTTAAATTTTTGTTTGTAATTAGGTGGCTTTTTAGCTTTGCTTGTATTAGAGTTTTTCAAACTTTCATGTACATACCATGCATATGTATGCATATATGTATATGTATATGTTTTCATGCATTTATATTTATATAGATATGCAGATTATATTTATATGTTTATATATGTGTATATATATATATACACATACATATATATAAATGAGTGTGAAAAAGGCAAGTGTGCCGAAATGCGTCAAGCTGAGAAAATAAACCAAAGCTAAATGGTGAAGCTCACCTGAGTGTCGGAGTCTGATTTCTGCAGTGAAGTTGGAGGTGGTTTGAATATATAAATGCATATGCATATATATGCATATATATATATATATGTGCATATGTGTGGATGTACAGAGAGGTAGAGAGGTAGAGGTGTATAGGTAGAGGTGTAGAGGTAGAGAGGTAGAGAGTAGTAGAGAGAGAGGTAGAGAGTAGACAGCGAGTAATAGAGAGTTGAGAGTGAGTAGTAGAGAGTAGTAGAGAAAGTATCAGAGAGTGAGTAGTAGAGAGTAGTAGAGTGAGTAGAAGAGAGTGAGTAGTAGAGAGTAGTAGAGAGTGAGTAGTAGAGAGTAGTAGAGAGTGAATAGTAGAGAGTAGTAGAGAGTGAGTAGCAGAGAGAGAGTATTAGAGAGTAGTAGAGAGTGAGTAGCAGAGTGAGTAGTAGAGAGTGAGTAGTAGAGAGAGAGTAGTAGAGAGTGAGAAGTAGAGAGAGTAGTAGAGTAGTAGAGAGTGAGTAGTAGAGAGTAGTAGAGAGTGAGTAGTAGAGTAGTAGAGAGTGAGTGGTAGAGAGTAGGAGAGAGTAGTAGAGAATAGTAGAGAGTGAGTAGTAGAGAGTAGTAGAGTAGTAGAGAGTGAGTAGCAGAGAGAGTAGTAGAGAGTGAGTAGTAGAGAGCGAGTAGTAGAGAGTGAGTAGTGGAGAGTGAGTAGTAGAGAGCGAGTAGTAGAGAGAGAGTAGTAGAGAGTGAGTAGTAGAGAGTAGTAGAGAGTAGTAGAGTGAGTAGTAGAGAGTGAATAGTAGAGTAGTAGAGAGAGTAGTAGTAGACAGTGAGTAGTAGAGAGTAGTAGAGCGTGAGTAGTAGAGAGTGAGTAGTAGAGAGTAGTAGCGAGTGAGTAGTAGAGAGTGAGTAGTAGAGAGAGAGTAGTAGAGAGTCAGTGTCAGTCAGTCAGTGTCAGTCAGTGTCAGTCAATCAGTGTCAGTCAGTCAGTGTCAGCTAGAGCAGCTCTGCTGACCTGGTTCTCTGGCTCTAAAGCAGCTCTGCTGACCTGGTTCTTATGCTACAGAGCAGCTCTGCTGATCTAGTTCTCTGGCTCTACAACAGCTCTGCTGACCTGGTTCTCCGGCTCTAAAGCAGCTCTGCTGACCTGGTTCTCTGGCTCTAAAGCAGCTCTGCTGACCTGGTTCTTATGCTACAGAGCAGCTCTGCTGATCTAGTTCTCTGGCTCTACAACAGCTCTGCTGACCTGGTTCTCTGGCTCTAAAGCAGCTCCACTGACCCAGTTCTATGGCTCTGAAGCAGTTCTGCTAACATGGTTCTCTGGCTCTAGAGCAGCTCTGCTGACCTGGTTCTCTTCCTCTAAAGCAGATCTACTGGCCTGGTTTCTCTGGCTCTGTAGCAGCTCTGCAGAGCTGGTTCTCTGGCTCTAGAGCAGCTCTCTTGACCTGGTTCTTAGGCTCTAGAGCAGCTCTACTGACCTGGTTCTCTGGCTCTAAAGCAGCTCTGCTGACCTGGTTCTCTGGCTCTAAAGCAGCTCTGCTGGCCTGGTTCTCTGGCTCTAAAGCAGCTTTGCTGATCTGGTTCTCTCCCTCTAAAGCAGCTCTGCTGACCTGGTTTCTCTGGCTCTACAGCAGCTCTGCTGACCTGGTTCTCTGGCTCTAGAGCAGCTCTGCTGACCTAGTTCTTCGGCTCTAGAGCAGCTCTGCTGACCTGGTTCTCTGGCTCTACAGCAGCTCTGCTGACCTGGTTTTCTGCACTCACGATGCACGCACCCGACTTCGCGAAAATATATTTAAAAATAATATAAGTTAATTTTAAGTACAAATATATTATTTTGATGAATATCTTACATAATCTCTTGCCTTAATATGTATATTAAAGACACATACATATAATTTTGGAACATACATTTTTTTTGCGGGAGTCGCGCACCCAGCGCGCCCCAGCACGTATATGATGTCATGCGGGACCCGCAACCGCGCAAACATCTCGTACCGTAATGCGCATGTGTCACGAATGCGCGGGAGCAGGAGTCGCAGACTGGTCGCATACCAATCGTGCATATCACGTGATATTAAATGTATATGATGTAACTGAAAAACACGCAGCCGTCGCACACCATACGCGGATCCTTCATGACTTTTCTAAAATGGCGGCTAGAATGCGCGCACCCACTGTGATGTGTACACTTTGAGTGCGCGACTCCGAAAAAAATTGGATTTTTTTAATAGAAAATAATATAAATATAATAAAATAAAAAATGAAAACAAGAAAATTAATCAATATTTCCGTTTTAATTAAAAAAGTTTTTTTTTTGCAATTTTCAGAAAAATATATAATGTTATTTAATGAATAAAATATTTATAAATAAACAGTTAAAAAACTGTAGAAAATCAGTACAAAAAAATAGATATAACTACTATCACACTTAAAAGTTAGCATTTAAAAAACCTTTGAAATTCACAGAAAAAACCATAGGTTTCAGGGGTGTTATAGTTAGCTTCCCATTTAACTCATACAAAACCATAGAAATTCCTCCGTTATAGTTAGTTCTGCTAACTATAACTCACGAGCCCGCAATGCACTGCTGATGATGTCCCATATTGCATCATTCATGACATGGTCAGTGACATCACTGATGACATCATCCACTTGACAATCTGATACACCTCATCATACACTAGTATAACCTTTCATCACTCACTGTAAAATGCAGTGTACCATATTTGAAACCATTGGCACACCAATACCAGTTACTACATACCCACTCACTGATTCCTAAGTCTACACACACAACTACCCATTCAACAACAGAATCATCTATACATGCAGTCATTAATTAATAGAACACTATCAAATGCACTTATACACATATATAGACATTGACACATCAGCTGTCATCTTAGTCGGTTATGCAGTCATCCTACTCACTCATGAAAAAAATGTATCGCACTTAAATTTACTCACTTACACAATTATCCAACAACACCTCATTTATTCTAACACATAGTAACTCATTGTTAATATGTTAAAAAAGCACCATCACAATTATACACTCATTCATATAGTTACTCTCACAATCACTGACTCTTACACATACTTATTTATATACACCAACTCTCACATACAATGCCTTTTATTTTTTTACTTTGTTGAAGATGTACAACTAAAACATATATTCACTCACCAACACACAAATAAATACACTCAGTCACCCAAACAACTGTTTCCACATGCACTCTTAAACCCATACACCTAGTCAATCAACCATTCACACATCTATGCATAGAGTTACACACACCCCATCCAACCACACACAAACTCAGTGTCCCATACAAATACTCACCCAACTAATCAATAACTAATATACACACTCATGTAGTTAGTGACCAACTGATGCAGCATGTTATACAACAACAGAGACAGTAATGCACACATTCACATAGTTTAATTACTAATCCATGTATTAAGTGAGACACTTTTAATTACTCACTTAAAAAGACAGTCAGTTAAATTTTAAACTAAACCACATTCAGTGGATGATGTCATCAGTGATGTCATCAGTGATGTCATTTGAGATGTCATCAGTGATGTCATCAGTGATGTCACTGACCATATCATGAATGATGCAATATGTGACATCATCAGCAGTGCATTGCGGGCGCGTGAGTTATAGTTAGCAGAACTAACTATAACAGAGGATTTTCTATGGTTTTGTATGAGTGAAATGGGCAGCTAACTATAACACCCCTGAAACCTATGGTTTTTTCTGTGACTTTCTAAGGTTTTTTAAATGCTAATTTCTAACTATAACGTCTCTGAAACCTATGTTTTTTTTCAGTGAATATATATATATATATAATATCCTACTGGCGGTTGCCAGTAGGTAGTTATAGTTAGGACCTAATCTCCATAGGAGAAGCCTTTTTTAGGTCTCGGCTAGCGTGGCTGCGCACATGCGCAGCTCGCTCGGCAAGATTTAATGTCTTTGAGGAGTTTCAGTAAAGGGCTTTAAGCCCCGCCCCTCTTTTCCATTGGCTGGCGTCACCGTTTATGCTAAACGGTGGGCAGCCATTGGAAAAGAGCTTTCTATGTTGCCTCCCTTCGGCTTTTTGGGACGGCCTACTTGGACTCCCTCGCCTGCTTTCCTCCCGTCGCAAACGTTTTCTTATCTTTATGGGGCCATGTGTTTCAAACACATGGCCCCATAAAGACAAGCTCCGGCGCGATCCTCTTTCGCTTTCGGGACCGCGCTTGTGTTTTTTTTTAATTACCCACCCGGTTGTGGCTTTAGGACTCGCATCGGCCTGACGCTGCTAGGTCATCCTATGTCATGTAAGCAGATGTTCCTACTCACACCTCGTGCTGTTTCTGCCTAGTGTTGTGAAACGAGTGTAAAGAGGTAGTAAGCGCTATATAAGAAGATTCTGAAGTCACTACTAGTCAGGTGTACACCTCGGTGCCTGCGCTGGCCTGAGGGCAGCGTGCGGTCATGACTGCCCAACCTCCCACAGCGCCAAGAGGCTGCCCTACCTCACGCAGTGCCAAGAGGCTGCCTGCGGCTATTGGCTTGCAGATGGAGCACACAGCGCCAAGAGGCTGCCCAACCTCATACAACAACTAACATCATACCTAAAACACGTCAGGACTATTGGTTTTGTCAATAGTTGTCAGTGGCATAGGATAAATAAGCAGCAACTATGGCTTGTATATAATATTGAAAAAGCTTCCACTTAAAGCCCTGGTGACAATGTTGCTGCTCCTGAGTTTCAAAAATAGAAGGGAAATCCAGAGAGAAAATGACGCTCTTTAAATGATTTCCCTTCCCCTACAACGTTCACCTGGCATGACATCATGCAATAGCGTCTCCACTAGTGAGAAGTGAGCAGTGTGAGCAGCGCACATGATGCGCCTGCTGTCACTGCAGTCCAGAAAAAAACATACTGCCTGTGCCAGGGCACACAACAGAGCCCGATATAGATCTGTTTCGAAGCCTCCTTTAACAAGCATAAAAAATGCAATAGGTATCGCCTTTTATTAACTTAAAGCCATTTTCTTTGCTAATAGTATTGTATAGCAAAGCAAATGGCTTTAACTTAATCAAAGGCGAGACCTATTGCATTTTTAATGCTTGTTGACTTGGCTATAACTTTGGCGTTGTTTGGCCAATCTGCATGAAATTTTGCCAAAAATGTGTAACAACGGGTTCTATTGATTGGGAAAGTTTGAGGGTGATCCATGCAGTGGGGACCGAGAATTTAGGGCACAAAATAAGATTGCGTTTGTAATGATAATTCCCATAGGAACCTTTATCCACCTCTATAGCCTGAACCGCTGAACGGACTTACACCATATTTGGCAGGGAGGTAGATGTTGGTTCAAGGAAGTGCCTTTTGCTTATTTGTTGTAAATCCATTCAGTAGTTTTCGAGAAATTGAAGTTAAACATTTTAGTGATATCTTTGACTGCGGATATTTCACAGTGGTTTTGCTATGAATCGCGGATGCACGTGCCAACGGTAATGCTCTGAGTGGCTGGTCGCAACCTGAATAGAAAGTTGTGGCTGTCATTTTATCTATCGGGAATGTTCCCGGGGCTGAAAATGTGTGTGAAAGCCCACATAAGAGGTCAGGGTGGAGATACTCTGACCCCATGGTTGAGAAACTGAGGTGTTAGTAGCAGAAGTTATAAGTCCAAAATTGATTTTTTAATCGTGTGATATTCGGGACAAGGTTGCGACCGCCAGCGCAGCCAGTGTACCATCGTGGGGACATCGCGAATTTCAATGTTGTTGCGAATATTGGTGAATCATTAACGCGCATTCATATAGAGATATTGAAATTCTGGTAAATGTTTTTATAGTTATTTATATAGTCTGTTATCTACTGTTGTGGTTAGAATTAATTAAATAGTTATCATTTTTTAATTTGGTGGCCATTGAAATCCTGCTTTTGCTTTCCGTTTTTGTGACATAAGCGCAGGGACCGCAATGAGCGAAGTCATCGCTATCTCCGGAGTCACCGCAAAAATGGGAAATAGGTTTTAGAGATGGTTGTTCTAGAAATACACTAGAAAAACATGTTTGAAGTGTCAGTAATAAACCCCTAGTGTGTAAAATATTGTAATGTGTGTGCATATATGTGTTTTCACTTTATGGGAAAGGCACAACCGTTGTGGTTAACAACATCATCGCAATGTCCCGAAAAACCACGAAAAATGTCTGAAAGATGGATTTTAAAGAAACTTAGTCCCAACACATGAATTTAAACATGCTTTGAAAGAAGTATGAATATTGTCAGGTCTATGGGGTGTTTCCACCACCAGCTATCCTCAGGAGCGAAGATAGGATCCCACCTCTCCCATAGGGTACAGCCAGCCCCTACTCATAGAGCAACAGGAAGTCTTACGCGTACCCCTAGGTAGCGAAGAGACAACTTAGAACCTCCAGGGGGAAGACACAACGTTGTTCTATCTCAGGAAGGGAACTCAGGTGCATAGACTGCAGGGTAGAAAGGAGAAGGTAAACAAGAAGGCACTACTACAGAAATTCTATGTGTGCAAACTAATTACTAAAAACTCATGTGTCTCTGATTGTGTGTGGTCTCACACTCACCTTAAACTGAAAAGGAGGTCCGCATAACATGAGAAGTCGCCGTCTAAAAGTAAGAGGAAGCAAACACCCTTGCTGGAGACACTCTGCCTCAGTACAAGTGAAAAGTACAAAAATAAACAGCAGCAGCTTCCGTAAATAATTTTCTCTTTCAGCACAGCCAGTTAATAATCCGTTCTTTTTCTGGCTGACTCAGAGTATCCCACAACAAACAGAGAAGTCTCCTTATTTCTCTAACATAAGGAATTATGTCAGTTTTAATGTTAGTTAGTGCTTCCTAGCGCAAACGAAAGGAAAGTAAATTAAGTCTTTGTCTTGCGTAGCTTTTCTGAAGGTCAGGCGCCTTCATGCACGGAGCGAGGTTAATTGAAACCAGCAGGGAGGCAATTATTTCAAGGAGGCAGAAGCTTTTAGCAAGTCCGGGAGAGCGCGCAAATCGGCAAAGGACAATTCGCTTTCTCACCGCAACAGGCTGGCGCGTTCTCCTGCAGGGAAGGAGAATAACGTTCCAAACAAAAGTCCAATAGTCACACACTAGAGGTTTGTCAAGTCGGCACTTCCTAGCGCACGGAAGGAGGTATGCAAAAGCGATGAATAAATCCCAATGAGCGTACTGCTCGGCACAGGCGATCAGGAGGCCAGAGGGGCACGATGATTCAGGACAGGCAGGTTCCAACGGTAGTAAGAAGCCAAGCAATTAGTGTTAGGGGCGGGTCTCATTTAAACACAGGGTCAGCTGATACCTCCTCAGGCAGCGTGGGATCACACCCAATCTGCTTACCCACCCAGATGCATTGTGGTACTAGTAGTGTAGGGGGCTGTGAGCCTAAGACTAGGTGCAAGAAACTAGGTGTGTAACAAATATAGTAATGTGTGTGGGGCAATGTTCAGAATGGATTTTTTTACATATTTTTGGGTGGGTTGGTGGCCATTGAATGTCTGCTTTTGTTACAAATACAAATTGAATGTCTGCTTTTGTTTTCCGTTTTGGCAACATGTCGGCGGGATCGCAATGCCATTGTGTTGTGTGTCATCAAGAACTTCCTTTCTCCATCACGCGCCTCCTGGCATAGTACTAGTTGGGGGATGAAGTCTCCTTGGCTATTGAGGTATTGAGGGTATTTGGCGGCCAAGTATCCCTCGTGTTACCTCCAGCAAGTTCCACACAGTCAGTTTGCTAAGAGGTCTTCGGAGGCCACACACCCTTTCTGCACCACTCTGCAAACACTTCCTCTGACATACTACTGGTTGGGGAATGAAGTTGTCTTGGATGCTAAAGGATATTAGGAACCAAGAAGCCCTCCTGGTACATTCTATAAGTTCTACTCAGCGGGATTTCTGACAGCTGGTCAAAGGCCCTGCCCCTTTCCACACCATTCACTAAAGACCATTGTTATATAAAAAACCGTGGAAATTCACTGAAAAAATGAAAGATTACAGGTAAGTTATTGTTAGGAATTGGCATTTAAAAAACCTTAGAAATTTACTTGAAAAACCAAAGGTTACAGGGCTGTTATAGTTAGGAAATAGAATTTTAAAAAACCTCAGAAATTCACTGAACAAAACCAAAGGCTACAGGAGCGTAATAGTTAGGCTGATATTTCACTCGTACAAAACCAGGGAAATTCAGCAGCTATAGTTACTCGTGCCCCCGTAATGCACTGCTTATGACCTCACATTTTACATCACTGATGACAATGTCAGTGACATCACTGATGACATCTCAAATGATATCACTGATTATTATATAATCTGTTAATTGGCATTTATCAAGGTTTACAGCACACATTAAAGCCAGGACAACTGAAAGCAATAGCGATGTCAATTACATTAACCCAAGCAGAGATACATGAAGTATCGAAAGGCAGGCATATGTCCAACTCTCGTAGCAGTAGTCATGGCATCTCAGTTACAAGGAACCAAGTAGTCCCTGTCCAACTCTTGCCGCCGAGAAACCTTCCTCCTGATAGGGATCAGGGTATCTAAAATATGCCCACTACCACGGATAGAGTAATCACATAGTTACACGCACATACACTCATCATACGCTAGGGCCCATTTCACTAACATACGCTCAAATACTCTACCAGCAATAAACCTGTGGAAAAAAAACACCTAAACACCCTGCATCGATATCAGGTCGATCAGATCTGGTTTTGTGACTGTCCTAATCAATAACATAATCTACACAACATACACAATAATGATCAGAAATATAAACCCAATAATTGACAAGAAAGAAAATTCAACACCATGTTTAAAATTATATTGCTTTATCTAAAATTAGTCAAAGTAAATCAATCAGAATAAATCATTTCTCATAGTTACCTATTCTAACTAAGTGTCAGAACGGGTCAGGACAAGTCTCTCGGTAAAGTCTCTCAAGACGAAGTCCTCAGCATCGATCCTCAGCAACGCAGATTCACGCGGCAAAGGCAAAATGGCAAGTGGCAAAAGGGTGGCAAGAACCCTCTCTAAGCTAACAGTTTTTATAGTAAAAATTACAATGGAAACACACATAAAGTTTGCAATATTCACTGAATCACTGAGCAGAGCGAGAAGGAAAGGATGCAACATTGCAACATTTGTGAACCTCCGCTCAGGAAAAATACACATAGCGAAGACTACGGAACAGGAATCAAGAAAATAAAACATGTATCACATTAATCCGGCTTCTCCTCGGCCATCGAGCCACAGTTCAGAGTTTCCCTCTAAGGCTCCTTTGTTTTTCAAAATTGCCAAGGACACTTTCACTTCTCTAGGAGAACTCCCAAAAACTGCTGCTGTCCTCATGGAAAGTTTCTCAACATGGACCATGGTCAGTTAGCTTCAAGACCATTTCCAGCAGGGGTCTCCCTCGTCTCAGTTTTCACATATTCACTCGAGGCCAGGCTCACAAAATCAGCCATCATGGACTAGTCCTCCATAGGCCACAATAGACCATCTCAATTAAAAGAAATAAAAACAATGTTACTACAGCATAATGATTAAACAGTGTAAACCCCACTAATACCCTTATGTGTATGCATTTATCTAGCTCTCGCGACATAAAAAGCATTAATTCAGACAGCGTTTTGTGCTCAAAATAAACAGCACACAGCAACGTTTAAACATGAAAACTTGCACGTTATTTTTTAGGAAACAGAAACAGCACACGCATGCTAACCCTCGTGTAACTTTCTCTTATGTTAAGACAAACAGATTGATTAATAAAAACACACTTGCACAAGACAAATAATTAATTGTTATTTATTAATAATTAATATAACGCATAGACATACTAGAGCTTCAAAAGCCCCTGAATTTTCTAAATGAAAACTCTGCTCCAGCAATCCCCCCTTTGGTGATTTTATCACCAAATAAACCCAAAAAAAAAAATTTGTGAAAATGTAGTCCCATTTTAGGAGAAATCAGAAATGTCTTTTCCCCTTACACAACATTAAACACCAGTCACTCTTTCATCATCCCTTTTTGTCTCTAAATAAACACTCTCCCTCAATTCTTCTAGTTCAATTTCTTGAGGTTCTCTCTTCAACCTCTTGTTTTTCTTTTCCTTATTCAATTTCTTCCTCCCTCCCCTGTTTTTACAACACACACACCAATCTTATTATTAATAAAGCCACAATTATACAAGACAAGGGAAACACTATTCTACCTATAATAGTACTACCTATCTTTGCAATAAAATCCTTAACAGCTATCATGTTATTAGCTATTTTAGTCCACAAATTCCCAGCTTCAAGTGGTACTAATTCTTCATGCAAATCAGTAATATTTCTGATATAGACCTTCAGGTCTTTACTTTCGTCAGGAATGTAAGTGCAACAATGTTGAACTTTCAATATTCTACAAACTCCACCCTCCTTGGCCAATAGAATATCAAGGGCAAGTCGATTTTGCATAGACATGGCACGTACGGCACTTAATTCCGTATTCACCAAAAGAAACCCTCCTGCGGTATTTGTCGATAAGCGATCAACCACTGTGGACAGTTTCCGAATTCCATAAGCATTTAAAGAAATTCCCACTGCTGGAATCAAAACCCCAAAAATATCACCCACAATTTCAGACCAAGTTTCTCTCTTAAAACGTGTTAATAAGTTAATATCTTCTACATCTCTTATTTTATCTGTATGAAAAATCTTAGGAAAAACCAGGCCCACATAACATGTGCCATACCAATGATCAGGCAACTTGTAATAAGCCTTGTTCCCACAAACATAGTACACTCCTGGAAAAATCGTATCTTCTCCACCTCTGAAACCCCAACCTGTTGCAACGAAGTATGTATCATGGCACTCACTAGTCCCCACAAAATATGTATCATATTGGGATTTCCTTCTTGTAATGCAAAGTTTACCCTTCTGCGGTACATCTAGAGCTAAAGTTGGACTAGCCCCATTTCTCAACTCTTTTCCCATCTCAATGTCCCAAATTGTCTCACTCACTTCATATTTTCCCGCTTTCTCATGCATGTTCACTCTCCTTTCTTCTACCATATCCAGGAAAGCTTTCTCCTCCTCTTTCAAACTGCAAGTTAAATTATTCTTAAAAATGTAATCTAATGTTAATCCTTTTTCTTCAATAAAAATCTCACCAAAAGTGTTAGCTTCTTTAGCTGGATTCAGCTCTTTGTTCATTGGCAAGTGCCCAAAAATACTATCTCTGTTAGACATCTTATAATCTACTTTCCCTAACAAATAAAAAACACTACTTAAAATACTACAAGAAATACCATATGTAGCTGGTAAATGGTGATAAGTAACACCCTCTGAAATGGATGCAGGTAATTGCATACAAACGTAGCAATCCCTTACTTCCATTGTCTTCACATATTCATATAATAATTTCGAAAAAACATTACTAGAAAAGTTATTAATTGACCTATCTTTGTGTGTGTAAGCATTACTAATTCTAATTGGAACTACTTTTTGTGAATTCTTCTCTACATTTGTCACATTTTCTGTATGCATTTCAAACTCTACTCTAAAAGTAACTAATAAAACTAAAACACCCCATAGAAGCATTAATAATCCAGTACAACAACAGCACATCCTACACCACCTCTTAAAGAAGGCACATCTATTTTTATTATCCTCTATGTTAGCCATTTTAGTTTAGCCTCTACTACTCCACTACTATTTGAACTTCTTCAATTCTTCAGCAATTCTTCAGCTCTCAGTTTATCCAAATGATCTCTTCGTTCACTTGTTCCAAGTGAATCCTTCTTTCACTCAGTTTGGATACTTGTCATTCTTCACTTCAATTTCTTCAACATCAAATTGTATCAGATCTCCAACATCAAGATCCTCAGTACTCGACTCTTCTCCAATGTCAGTCAAGAGTACTTTCAGAATTTCACCAGTATCTTCCTCAACCACTTCTCTCAAGACCACTTCCGGATTATCTCGAGTCACTGTTTCTTCTTTTCCTCCTTCAGACAGTGCCACATAAGACCATTCCGGTGATCTGTACTTTTGGTTGGGTCTTCTTACTCTTTTTATTTCCACTGGTTCGTTTGACTCCTTTGATTCTTCTCCTTCAGCTTTTGAACTTTGACTCGAAACTTCATTCACTTGTTCAGCTTTTGATGAATTTGCTCTTATTACTCTGTATCTCAGCCTCTTAACTCTGTTGTTAAGCCAATGGTCTCCTCTTAACACCTTCTTCGGCTTTATTTCTTTATTACTTCTTTCTCCAATCCAAGTTCTCTTTCTCAGAACTCGACCCTCTGTTTGTTCATCCTCATCATCTGTTTCAAGTGCCTCTTGTTTCCGTTTTCCAGCAGCTTTCTTCTTCTCCACAGATTTTTTCACCACTGTTTGAGACTTCCCTACTCCTGTCCCTCCTCGGGTCTCCGACACGCAATCTTCTTGCTGTCTACTTGTCCCTTCACCTGACTCATCAAGAATATTCCCTACACCTCCTCGGGGGTCTTCCGCAATCTGTCCCTCTCTATCTTTTTCTAACCCTACTTCTTCAAGTATAATCTCAAGTGGTTCTTCAATCTCCTCCTCTTCTGATTCAGGAGTAGTCTCTGTGTGATTTCTCTTTTCTTTTCTTTTTCCTTCGCTGCTGTTTGAAACTTCAGGCTCTCTTACAGAATTTGATCTTCTCTCTGATACTCGCAGTGATTCTCTTGAAGCTCTCTCTGCTTCTTTTCTCACTGATTCCGTATCTTCAGTATCTTCACCATCACTAGAATCGGACTCTTCAAAATACTCTTTACCAGTCCCTTCTTTTGGGTTTGGAACTCTCAGAGTATGACTTGCATGTACCCAGTGCTTCACTCCAGCACACTTTACTGCAGTCGTCGTAGTCAGAATAACTGGTCTCGGCCTTCCCCACCTTGGAATCAAGCAATTTCTTCTTCTGTGCACCTTAATCCTCACCCAGTCTCCTGGACTCAGATCATGGGCTTGCTTCTTCTCAAGTGTGGTAGCTTCTTCTCCAACCTGGTGAAACACAGAATGAACTGCGTCAGCCAGGCCTTTACAGTAATCCAAAATCATGTCATCAGTTATTGTCACCAACTTATTGACAGGCACGAATGCATGGCGCATAGCACGTCCCATGATTATTTCATGCGGGCTCAAACCAGTAGTTCTATCTGGAGTAGATCTCATTGTCATCAGAACTAGAGGCAAAACATCTGGCCATTTCATGCCAGTGGCTAAGCACATTTTCCCAATCCTATTCTTGATCGTGCCATTAATCTGCTCAACCACACCAGAAGCCTCTGGTCGGTATGCACAATGTAGCTTCTGCTGTATTTTCAATGCTTCACAAATCAAACCCATGAGCTCATTTTGAAAATGTCTACCTCTATCAGACTCAACTGTTACTGGAAACCCGTACCTAGGAATCAACTCCCTCAACAGTAACTTTGCCACTGTTAATCCATCATTTCTTCTAGTCGGGTAAGCTTCCACCCACCTTGAAAACAAACAAACTACCACTAGAACATACCTCAGTCTGTTCACTTGGGGCATCTCAATGAAATCAATCTGCATTCTTGTAAAAGGACCTCCTTCTCTGCCTATTGTTCCCAGACTCACCACTGTCTTTTTCCCAGTGTTAAATTGCTGACAAACTAAACACCTCTGACAGATGCTTTCTGCAATTGTCCTGAACTTTGCATTGTACCAGGTTTGTTTAAACGACCTAACCATCGCGTCCCTTCCCAAATGTCCCTGGCCATGATACATCCTTGCCATTGACGACAAGATTGAGTTGGGCATTACTGGTCTGCCATCTCTGTAGACCCAAACATGGTCTGTTTCTCTTGGAGCACATCCTGCCTTAATCCAATCTTGTTTCTCTTCATCTCCTGCCTCATCTTGTAACTGCTTCACTTCACCCCAGGTCTCTAGGACATTAGTAAACATCACAGAAAGAAAAGACATTTCCCCTTCTCTGTCCCTATTAATGGACTGATTTGTCTTGGCGCAGTATTGCGCAACATCGTTGGCATATCTGTTTCCAATCGTTATGAAATCCTCCCCCTGACCATGGGCAGCACACTTTACAACTGCTAACTCTTTAGGCAACTGTATCGCCTCAAGCAATTTTCCAATCATTTCAGCATTCTTTATTGGAGTTCCACTCGATGTCAAGAAACCTCTTTGTAGCCAAAGTTGGCCAAAATCATGCACCACTCCAAATCCATACTGACTATCAGTCAACACAGTCGTCCTCAAATCTTTCCCAATTTCGCAAGCTTTTGTCAATGCTATTAATTCAGCAACTTGCGCAGATTTCACTCCTTTCAACGGTGATGCTTCCATGACCTCTGAAACTTTGCACACCGCATATGCTGCACATAGCACACCATCATCATTCCTCAAGCATGATCCATCCACAAACAACACATGATCATTCTCAGGTAAGGGAATATCCCTTATGTCTGGTCTTGGTTTTGTACAGTACTCAAGCACATCCAAACAATCATGATCATCTTCCATTTTCACACCCACATTTTCAATATCTGGCAAAAGTGTCGCTGGATTCACATTCACACATCTCTCGAGAGTCACATTTGATGCTCCCAGTATCACTTTTTCATACTTAGTCAATCGACTATGTGACATGTACTGAGTTCTGCTTCTTGTCAAAAGAATTGCCACATTGTGAGGTACGAATACCCTTACAGGATATCCCATTATGATTCCCTCACTCTGTTCCAGACTCCTGCAGGTTGCAGCCACAGATTTCAAACAACCTGGTAAACCCACAGCTACAGGGTCAAGTGTTGATGAGAAGTACGCAATAGGCCTTCTCAATTGTCCATGTTTCTGGATTAACACTGAAAGTGCACACCCATTTCTCTCACTGCAGTACAGCTCAAATTCTTTCTCATAGTCAGGCATACCCAAAGCTGGAGCCTCACACATTTTACTTTTGAGCTCTTCAAATGCTGCCATTTGTTCTGCATCTAGATCCAATGGATCTGTCATTTCACTTTTTGTCAGTTTAATCAGTGGCTTTGCTATCAAGGAAAAATTAATTATCCACTGACGACAATAACCCACCATACCCAGGAACATTCTCACTTCTCTCTGGGTCTTTGGAGCTTTCATTTCTCTGATTATTCTGATCCTGTCAGTAGTCACTTTTCTCAGACCTTTTTCAATATTGTGTCCAAGATAATGCACCTCTTTCTTGCAAAATTGCAATTTGGCTGGAGATACCTTTAACCCTCCATCTGCCAGATGATTCAGTAAAGCTATGGTATCTACTTCACAAGCCTCACGTGTCTTTGATGCCACCAGTAGGTCATCAATATATTGTACTAGCACTGAACTCTCAGGCATGATCAAACTTTCCAACGATCTTTTCAATAACTGATTGAATATCGAAGGACTCTCCGTATACCCCTGTGGGATACGACACCATGCTAAAATACGCTGGCCAAACCTAAATGCAAAAATCGGCTGACTGTCATGATGCAATGGAATTGAAAAGAACGCATGACACAAATCAATCACTGTATACCACTCAGCATCATGTGGAATTTGATACAGAATCACTGATGGATTTGGCACAATAGGACAACATGCCACCACAATTTGATTAACTTTTCTCAAATCCTGTACGATCCTAAATTTCCCATTGGGCTTTTTCAGTCCCATTATCGGTGAATTACACGGACTACTCAGTAATTCTCTCAGAACTCCTTGCTGAATCATTTTCTCAATTATAGGAGTTATCCCTTCAATTATTTCTGGTGTCATTTTGTACTGAGGAATGTTAGGATATGTAATTCCCTCTTTCACTGCAATTTTCACTGGATCTACATTATTCATCAATCCCACATCCTCTCCAGTAAAATCCCAAACTGTCCTTTTCACTGTGTCTCTCAGCTCTTGAGGCAAATCCTCCGGATTAAACACAGCAAATGCACCAATTAACTCACTTTCTCTATTTTCTAGAGTCACTCGGTAAAAAACATCATCATCTGGTGTCTCAAAAGCTATTCCATCTGGTGTACAAAAAATTGTGCAGTTCATCTTACACAATAGGTCCCTACCTAACAGGTTCACTGGACTCGTGTCACAGACAATAAATCTGTGCATGTCTGAAAATTTCCCTATCTGTACTCTTACTGGTTCAGTAAGACGTGTTCTGATTTGTGTATTAGCTACACCAACTACTTGGATTGCTTCATCCGAGAGAGGAAGATTTCTAACATCTGTTGACCTGACAGTTGATCTTGTCGCACCTGTGTCTACCAAAAAAGTAACACTCTCCTCATTTATTTTCCCATCCACAAATGGTCCTGCCTGGTCTATTTCTAGAGTTGCACCAAGTATGCACTCTTCCTCCTCTCTTCGGCACCGTCAATAATCACCCTCAGACTCACTCCCTTCACTCTTTAACAAGTACTGCTGTACTTTGTTAGAACGTCTTGGTTTGTTTACCTGCTCATCATTGTAGAATCCTGAATCCTGATTATACTTTTGTAACCCTCTATTCTGCGGCAAGGGCGGTTTTGGCTCTTGACTCTGCTGTCTCACAACTTTCTGTTGTTGCTGTTGATTATTTCCTTCATTCTGGTTCTGCACCTGTTGATTTAAAGGTTTACTCTCATTACTCACTAATGGTGGATTAGGACATTCAGATCTCCAATGTCCCAGTTGGCCACAGTTATGACAAGGAAACTTTTTCTTCGCTTCCTCAAGACTTCCTTTTCCTTTTCCTGCATATCTGGGTCTATTTCCTGCATTATTTCCTGGATTATTCGCCTGTTCCACTAACTGTGCTTCCTGTCTCTCTGCAACTTTCACTTGTGCCCACATTGCTTTCTCTTTCAGCTTTCTTTGTTTTGCCTCAATTTCATCACTGAAGTATTTTGCATGTCTCAGGATCTCATCTACTTTCTTACTCTGCCAATCCACTGTGTGCTCACGAATTCTCTCACCAATTTCAGGTCTCAAACCATATACAAATCTGTATACAAAGTGACTCAAATCTTTGTCACCCAGGTGTTCATCTCCACTGAATTGTTTAAAAGCCAGTATCAGCCTCTCGTAAAAAGCATGAACTGATTCTTTTGCTTCCTGTTGTGTTCGATCTATCTTAACCCAGTCTGTCTCTTTTGGAGGAACTTTACTCTTCAGGTATACCATCACCTGATCATATTTTCTCATTACTTCTGGATCTGGTGCCCCTGTTCTTGGATCTCTTTGATACTCCTCAGTAGGCCAACTCACAACTATTTTACACTCAGTCCACAAGTCTGCTGGAACAATTATATCAAACAGACTATTCAGGTCAACCCACAGCACTTTTGACAATTTCACAAACCTATCTACCTGCCTATACCACTCGACGGGCTTTTCTCTCAATCGAGGGAAATCATTCGTAAATGATAAAATATCCTGTCTGGTCCATGGAACATGTACATATCCTCCTCCAGGTATTTCTCTCATAGGATAATTATCCACTGGTTTCTCCTTTTCTCTTACTGGAAATGCTGAATAAGTTATTCTATCTACAGATTCCTCTCTTTTCTTATACCACCTATCCTTCCACTTTTCTACATCACCCCATCTTCGCAATAATGCTACCATTTCTTTAATCTGTCCTGTTCTACCAGTAGCATTCAAATTTTCAATATCCTTCTCAGTAAAATCCATCCTGTAAGTTTTCTGTAAAGCTTTCACTTTATCAATGTCAACTCCCTGCTCATTTGCTATTGCTCTTAACCTGTCATGAGTATTCCTTGCTCTCCAGGTAATACTTTTACACATAAACATCAGCTCACCATCATGATGACTCTTCAGGATTTCTGTTGGAACTGTTCCTGTCACAAGCTCTTCTAATTCTATACGTAACCTAGCCACATCAATAACTTGTGAATCCTTATCCTTTTTCTGAAGAACCTTCATCCAATCATTCAAATCATCAACTGTTATTTCAGCAGTTTTTCTCACTGGAACCACTCTTTTCTGCGGTTCTAAAATTGGCATCCCTGAACAACTAGGTTCACTAGCATCCAATAGTTCACTACATGTGTCATGTCTGGTTTGTCTCAGGTCACTTTTCCCTGTTCTTTTATCTGAATCTCCTGAAGGACCAACTGAATTTGTCAAATCATTCCAAACATATGGAATCACCAGTCCATTTTCACCTGTCTTCTGTTTGTCAAACACGGGCATAACCGGACCTATAGTTACAGGCACCGTAACAGCTTCCAGATTCTTCGTTAACTCCCTAATTTTCTCAGTCAGTTCTGTTGTCGTTTTTGCTAATTTTCTGGCATTTTCCTCACTACTTCGATTCTCTCTCTCCCTGCAAGAACTACTACTTCTTGATTCAGGTGTCACTTTTTCTTTCTCCATAATACAGACTGTATCTCTTATCGGAGAAACAACTGGTGTACTCTCATCTGGTTCTGGTCTATATGGAGGTGGTCTCTTGTAAATCATGTCATTTAAGACCTCATCATCATACTCATTAACTCCAACTGCTCCTTCTTCAATTGTTCTCATAGGATATAATCCCTCTGACATATTAACATCTCGCCACCTTTTCATCCGATCATGATGTGTTTCACGATCATGTCTCCTCCCAAACATATTTCTGTAATACCCTCCAGATCTTTGCTTTTCTCGCTCATGAACTTCCTCTTCCCATTCCACTAAAGCCTCGAACTGTGTAGGTCTTGGCTTTGGGTCCAGACATACCATCTTTTCCCGTAAATTTCTCAACACCGCTAAATTAAATGAACCATGTTCTGGAAATTGTGGAAATATGGATTTTTCTGGTCAGTTATGTCCCCTATCTTGGACCCCAACGGTTCCATGTGCATGTCACAAGTACATGTATGTTCCCTCCAGTTCCAGTTATGAAGACGCAAATACATGTGCGTCCACCGTCAACATGTCCTTTGACAGATCCGCCATGAATAGGCCGGATATTCCATTCCTAAATATGAAAGGCCACCGGCTTTATATGGTTCACTTATGCCACTTTACAGTCCAGGCAAGTAGGCCCTGATTCTGTCATCAAAACTCCTCTTGCCTTCTGCCTCTGAAAGCTCCAGTCCGAGCCTGCATCTGTGACCATGAACTTTGTCTCATTCTCTGCGCGGCTCACGAAGCCTGACATCAGCCTATTCTCTGCCAAGAACTGTATTTCACCTTCGAATTATCTGCCTCCCCCTCAGCCGATGCATTCCTGCCTAGTAGTTTAAGTAAACATTCTTCCAGTTACCAAGCAAAAAGGCCCAGCTTCTCTGTCCTCATGCAAGTAATTCATAGCCCTGTTACCATGGAATATTCCTCGCATTCAGTGTAGACACTTAGACGCTTGTACACGCACGCACAGTCAGTATAGAATAGATTCTGTCCGAGAGTCCTTCTTTTGTGGATAACATAGTTCTTTAAACATAGGATGTTAGATATGATTTGGGATTAGGTTGACTTGACCCCCCAGACTTTCTGTCTCCACATGTAGAGCTAAATGTCAAGTCCCCTTCACCCCCTAGTTACACGTCAATTACACGTCATACTGCTGCGCGCGCATCTATGCCAAGTATTATCTTATAGATCCACCTATACATGACATCATAACCAATTATGTTCCTTTTTACTCATTATTACACCCATTTTCGGTTACGCAGACAAAACGTCAATTTCCTTATCAATTGTTACGCCTACTGTATTCACTTCATTATAATGTATGTACTATAAAAGTTACTTCTTGTCAATAAAGTATGTACTTCACTTCCTGAACCCCCGTGGTGATGGAACTTGGAGCATCCGATTATAATCGATCATTGGAATAAAGCCCATTCCGAAACTCTAATATCACGGATTCTGCCTCTCATTTTACTGAGCTATTTTATAATGTTTCTGTATCAAATTCAGTCCCGGTAAAGGAATTTTTATTTACCACATGATGGCGCCCGAATAGGGACACTTCCTCATCTCACGCGCCGGCGGTGAGTAGCAGGCCCGGTCTCCTGCCACAGCTGGACGGACAATAACGCGTACCAGCAGGATTTCCTGTATCTCCCTCCGGTCAAGCGGGGGCGACTGAGACTGCGATCAACACCCAGACGAGGCGGTGAGAAGTGCGAAGTATCCCGACCAGAGCCTAGCTGAGAGAGCAAGATCCGAGGTATACAGAGACCCACCAGTTCGAAGTCAAGCCCAGTTTCCGACGAGGCGAGTCGAGTCCAGTCCGGTTCAAGTTCAAGTTACCGAGGCCTTCTGTTTCCGAAGCTACCCGGTGAGTACCATTACTGGGGAGGCATTTCTGACGTGCACATAGGTTGTGCCGGTCAAGACGGGTTTGGGTACACAAATCCGGTCTGCACTGTTTAGCAGTATATCAAGTATTCCGAAGTATCTAGTTAATGTCAAGAATTAAGCATGGTGATTAGTCATGCAGACGATCATCATTGTTGTTTCAGTAAAAAATGTTTAATGTTTTAATGTTTAATGTGAAACGTCCTGCATATTGTGGTATGAATGGTTGTCCATTATTGTGCTTTTGTATTTAGTGTGTTCAAGATTAAGTATCAGATCAGATTGTCAATATGCCGCTCTTTTCGAAATTAAGACAGATCACTACTAGAAAAGGGGTACTCGAAGAAGCCGTCCCTATTCCTCCTAGGGATACTCCAGGGCACTTCATGTATCACAAACATGGCTTAGACGCTATATTATTTCTTGATTTATGGGTAGACTACACCAAGGGATTACCAGAAAGTCAGAGATGGCCCGCAGCGGGAACCTGGGATGCAGAGTGCATCATGAAAGTCGAGGAAGAGTTATGGAAAAGGAAAGTCAGACAGTCACAGAAAGACGCCGTTGAGTTATGGCGTAAAGAATCTCATAGACGTACGGAAAAAGCACGTAGACAGGAAGAGAAGAGTAAAGAAAGTTCAAGCAAAGTTCAAGACAATCTATTAATTGAGGAAGGTATCCGAGTGAAATCAGAACAAGTAGACAGACAAAGAAATGCCCTTATGAATGGTATGTATCCCCTTCTGGCCGAAGGATTACCTAAGGCTACTCCAGAGATACCGAAAGACTTGCCACCCCCATTATTCCCAATCAAGGTACATCCTAAGGGGCATCCTAGAACAGCAGAAGATGTTTTTCTTTCCTCATATTTAGATGACGCAGCTCCCGAGTATGCTAATTCCGCCCCACATAGACCGCATACCCGGGAGGTCCAACGTCAAGACCCTGCACCCGTATCCCTACAGCAACAAATCGAGTCACAAGTTCCGGCAAGCACATCTGTTTCTGCATCCGTTCCTACAGCTACTTCTATAGCTGTGTCCACACCTATAGTTGCTGTGTCACGTTCGACGAATCCTTTCACACCCGACGCCCCAGATGGGGCCACGGGAGGTGCTACCAATATTTTTTCTACGCCACCTAGAATAAATAAACTTATTTTTCAAGAGTCAGCGCATTCACGTACACCCAAATTCGTAAGTGATCGTACGCTTAAGGAACTTCTTATAGATTGTAGATATGACCCGGTGCTCGGTAAAGAGGACGAAATGATCCTGGCATCATTGCGTATCAGACGAGCCGCAGGGTATTTAGCGAAGCTACCAGGAATGACTGCGCATCTAGATAAAATATATCATTTTGTTCAAACAGGGCGAGATCCAGAATGTATTAACAGAGCTATGGAATACCAGAAAGTAGAGATACAGGGGGAACTGTTACGTTTCCTCATAAACTGTGTGATCAGAAATCAAGACCGACCGGGGGTAGATCCGGAAGCAATGAAAATTCTTACAAGATGGAGCCAGAATATATCAGAAGGGAGACACGATAAGCAAAATTGTATAATAGCCGAAAGATCCGTAAAGAAATAGAACGCCTACACGAAGAGAGATTAGAGGCAGACGAGTTCGAACAAAGCGAGGAAGAAGGGTCAGGACTGCCCGCCGGACAGTCAGACACCATAGCCTATGTAGGTAGAGGAAGATCTTGTAATAGGGATCAGACTAGATGTCATACTGACTCAATACGTCCAATATGTCCAGATAATGACAGGAATTTCCAAATACCTATAATTAACATAAGGTCTAACGAGCATTCGTTCCAAACCGCCGACAAACTACTCCGAGAACGAAGGGGTTATCATTTTCTCGATTCTATGGATGAACAAGATTTAGCCAGGGCAGCTGTCCACTGGGTGGACAGTCCCGGAAAATATAGTGATGCTACAGTAGTACGCACATTTTTGAATCTCACCCCAGATGAGCAGAGGTTAGCTGGGATTTATATGATTCAACAACTCATTATACTATATCAGAGTCAGCATTCGGACCCTGGTCCCTTACCTGACATATTGACTGAATTGCTTATGAATAAATGGAGAGGTCCAGGTACTAAATTAATTAAAGAAATTCTAGTATCAAGAAAGCAGTATATTCTTTTTGTATGCTCAGAGCATGTCTCATTGCCTGTCAAGGAAAGAACCACGTATCACCTGGATAGACAGAATCCCTTACGAGAAGTACACCCAATAAAAGGCGAGGACAATCAGTTTAAACGTGTATTTGTATATACGCCCATATCGAAAATAGAATTGTTAGAAATGAAGAAAGTGGTACCCAGTCATGACAAAGACCCAGCGGGTTTTCACCGAGAAATTAAAGACATGTTACTCATGGGAGAGTATACCTACCCCGACATTATGACAATATTAAAGGTGTTGATGCCTGCTGGCATTTATGAGAAACTCAAGGAAAAAGAGTGGGAGGTAGGTGACCAAAAGATAGAATGGTCAGCATTAGAAGCAGAAGAAAGGGCCCGAGGTCCAGGTTCGGGGCTTGGGGACAAAACTAAAGCACTACCAGGTCTACTAGTACAGGTACTGCCACGTTTATTAACTACGAAAAAGGAAGATTGGGGTACAATTTCAGCCTGTAAACAGAAGCAAGATGAAGACACTAGCGATTACTATGCCCGATTCGAGAAATGTTTTGGTATAAATAGTGGCATAAAAGCAAGTAGCGAATCATACCCGCATCTGTTTGTAACAAAATTAGTGGAAAATGCCCTGCCCCCAGTAAAGAATAGAGTATTAAAATTCGAGAGTACCTGGCAAGGTAACACTCCAACACAAATGTTACAAATGTTACAGTACCACCACAATAGAATTAGAGAGGAACAAGAACATGAACACAGACGCATGAAAGACACGAAAATGAAAATGCTAGTTTCCCAGACAGTGCCAGCTGAAGGACATAAAAAGGGTATAACACATTCCGATTCAGCAGGACCTGTAAAAGGGACATGCAATTATTGTAAAAAGCCAGGTCATTACGTACACGATTGTCCAGTTTTAAAACATAATATCGCCATAGGTAAAACACAAGAAAGATCACGGCCACTCAGACAAGATCAGAATGAACAAGGAGCTATGCAGCATGCCCAGGCCATGCCAGCCGCACAACAGCCAATACAGTTTGTGCCAGCTGCACCACCGTTGCCTGCTGCTGCCACACAAACCACAACACGACAAATGTATCAGACCGCACAGTATGAATATCCTGAGTATCAACGTTACGCATGAACTAGCCTAGAGAGGGAAGTTGACTTACCCCTTATCGAGATTCCTGTAGATCAAGAAGGACCTTATGTACATAGTGAATTATTAGGTCAAGATAGAAAATTTTTACTCGATACAGGGGCAAGTCGAACAACTATAAAACGTAGTGAAGTTCCAGGGGCACCCCTCTCAGGCTCTCAGAATATTTCCCTTGGTTTTTCAGGAAAACCTATTGTTAATGAAGTATCACAGCCTCTTCCACTTACGATAGGACCTCTGACCCGAACTACAGATTTATTGCTTACTAAATCATGTCCAGAAAACTTGTTAGGAATAAAAACGTTGAAAGCTCTAGGAGCCATAATATGTTGTTCTCCGGAAGGAGTAAGGTTGTTTTTACGTGATTTTAAAGGTCACTATGTGTCTAGAGACATGGATCTCCGACTGCAGACTTTACCTACACATCTATGGGCACAAGGCCCTACTGATGTTGGTTGCATGAATATTACACCATATCGAGTCACACTAAAGGCAGGAGTGGTGCTACCACGAATGCGACAATACAAGTTACCACCAGATGCTGTAGCGGCTTTACTACAAATCATTGACGAGCTTATTGCCCAAGGAGTAGTTGTAGAAACAGACTCCAATGTATGTAATTCACCGATAATTCCGATTCTTAAACGAACAGATCCTACAGCGCCGCCAGTATATCGATTGGTTATTGATCTGCGCGAGTTAAACAAATGCATTGTGCCACAATTTCCTGTGGTCCCAGATATCTCGTCATTATTGACAGCTATTGATTCCGAAGCAACATTCTTTACTGTAATTGATCTCAAGAATGCCTTTTTCAGCGTCCCAATAGATCCGGAAAGCCGATATTTGTTCGGATTTAGTTTAAATGGGCGTAGCTTTAAATTCTCCCGCGCACCTCAAGGATTTACAGAAAGCCCCAGCATCTATAGCCAAGCACTGAAACGAGAACTTGACAGTATCCACATGCCAGTTAACACCGCCTTGCTTCAATACGTCGATGATCTGCTGATCACTGCGAGAAGCGAACCGGAATGTGAAAAAGCATCACTGACAGTTTTACAATTTCTAGCCGAAAAGGGGCACAAGGTGTCCCCTTCTAAGCTGCAATTCTGTGTCCAGCGAGTTGTTTATCTTGGACACTCGCTGTCCAAGGAGGGAAGGCAGCTTACACCCGACCGCATTCAGTTAATAGCTAACATGTCAATACCCAAGACACAAAAGGAGGTACGAGCTTTCATAGGCCTCACTTCATATTGTAGGCAGTGGATCCCTCAGTATGCATTTCTAGCAAAACCACTAATTCAGTTAACCACACAGGAGGCAGCCACACCGACTGTTCTCCCTTGGACTCAGGAACACACACAAGCTTTTGAAAGCTTAAAGAAAGCTTTATGTCAAGCACCCGTTTTAGCAACGCCATGTTACAGAAAACAGTTTACACTCTTTGTTACAGAACGCGAAGGTACTGCCTTGTCAGTACTCACACAGGAACAAGCAGGAGCACACAAACCATGTGCTTATTTTTCTAGTACATTAGATCCCGTAGCTCAGGCTTTGCCTGCGTGCCTGAAATCAGTAGCAGCGACAGCTTTAGCAATCAGACAAAGCGATGCCATAGTGTTAGGACATCCATTGACAGTTCAAGTACCACACGCAGTAGAGGTTCTTGTAAATAGAACGCAAACACAACACTTGACTATAGCGCGACTTACAGGATACGAGCTTACATTGTTTCAGCCACATATAGAAATCAGACGCTGTAACACATTGAATCCTGCCACACTTTTACCAGTAGTTGGAACAGACCCACTAGCCCATGACTGTATTGAAGTTATTACAATAACAACAAAACCCAGACAAGACTTAACCGATGTCCCATTGTCAGATCCAGACCTGACCTTGTATGTAGATGGTTCATGCATGAGAACAAGTACAGGAGAGTTAGTAGCCGCCTACGCAGTCACAACAGATACTGAAGTCATTGAAACTAATCGTATAAATACTTTGTCAGCTCAAGCCGCAGAACTTATCGCTCTGACACAAGCCTGTATTCAAGCCATGAATAAAAAAGTCAACATATACACTGACTCACGTTATGCATTCGGAGTTGTACATGACTTCGGCGTGCTGTGGCGAGAGAGAGGTTATTTAACTTCCCACGGTGCCCACATTCAGCACGGACCCCTCATTCATGCATTATTAGATGCAATACATCTACCCACTGAAATATCAATTATGAAATGTAAGGCCCATACGAAGGTTACTGATATCATTTCCCAAGGCAATGATCTAGCCGACAGAACAGCTAAACTGACTGCTCAAACTCAAACCCCGACATGACAAAGACAATAGTCCCGACACCGACACATTGTATGACAGTTAAAGATCCTACTCTTGACGTAATTGACATACAGACACATGCTACACCAGACGAAATAAAGAAATGGACTGAATTAGGAGGGATCCAAACGGACCAAGGATGGATGATGAAGGAAAAGTCTGTATGGTTCCTTCCTGATTCGATGGTCCAAGTTATAATTAACACTATACATAGTCCAGCACATCTAGGAGAAAAAGCTATGCTAGACAGCATTCAACACATTTGGTTCAATAAACATTTACGAGCAGCAGCTAAACAAAAGGTCCGTACCTGTATGATCTGTTGTCAGTTCAACCCAGGAAAAAGCGTTCCCGTAGAACAGGGTGGATTTCATACTCCTAATCATCCTTTTGAAGTACTCCAGATGGACTATATCCAGATGGAACGATGTCGAGGATTCAAATATGTTCTCGTAGTTGTCTGCGCTCTGTCCCGTTGGACGGAGGCATACCCGGTTTCAGATTACACTGCCCCGACTACTGCCAAACAGTTGGTTCGAGAATTCTTCCCACGATACGGTTTACCACGTGCTGTTCACTCAGATAACGGCCAGCCGTTCTCATCCGAATTAATGAAACACGTTTCACTTCTGTTAGGATATCAGTGGAAATTCCACTGTGTCCGACACCCCGAGGCAGCAGGTCTCGTAGAAAGACATAACCAGATACTGAAAATCAGAATGTCCAAAATATGCAGAGAGAAAGGTGTCGACTGGGTAGTAGCGTTACCAGTTGCACTCTTTTACATGAGAATGGTAGCACACTCTCGAACAGGGCTATCCCCGTATGAGGTGATCTTCGGTAGACCACCAAATATGTGGGGGACGCCTATACCACGCAAAATAACTGATATTGACTGTAATATGCTGACAGATTACTTGGCTTCCTTGATGTCTGCACTACAATCTTCTCGTTCACAGGTAGCTGCAGCCTTTCCCGACAACACTGAGGTGAAACCCCATGACGTTGTTCCGGGTAATCTTGTCTTTGTGAGGAATTTCGACCGAAAGACTCAGCTGGAGCCCAGGTGGAAAGCACCCAAGTTGGTCCTGTTGACCACAAGAACAGCCGTGAAGATCGAGGGCCGCAAGGGCTGGATTCATTCAAGCCATATCAAGAAATTTCATGGACTATCCTCGGATATAGACATTGTGCCCTGCACTCCCTCACAGACTGATACAAAACTCCCTTTTGTTGAACCGAACAAATCTGAAAATTACAAACTAAAGCTTAGGCCCAACAAGTCGAGCAATTTGATTGTTTAAGTCCTCTCCAAGGTGAAGCGGTTGAATTGTCTCTGACATGTATCCCTTGGACCTGAGTAGAGAAAATACCCGAAAAATGTTGAAACGACAGGCGTATTGTAAATCACTGCGTAGCCACTGCATAGTGACATTATTAATTTTGTTTTTATTCAGTCTTTTAATAATTATTAGAAGTATGTTGTTGCACATATATTACCCTATTTCTAGACATGTTTATAATGTTGCTGCTGAACATTCTTTTAGTGACTTACCTCCGCATGAATTGTCTTATAGACTTGCGCTGCGCAATAACACTTTCATTAGTATGTTACATCATTCCCATCAGACTAGTAATGCCACTAATTGTTGGGTATGTGGCCGACTCCCTCCCTATCAGAATTATGAAGGAGTCCTGCCTTTCTTTCCACATCCATTTACACATAATGGCTCCTGTGGAGCATGGTTTAGTTTAATCAATTCCATGGACTCAGACACCGCAGTTTACCAAGATCATTGGGTATGGGGAAACCTGAACCTAGTTTTACTCAAGGTCTGCTATCCTGACAAGGAGGGTCGCCCCAAAAGAACAGGAACTGATCTAGAAAATGAAGTATATGGATTAGGTAATTTTACACCTAATCTCATGATTCTAAATGTCGTATCTGAAATTGAACTAGTCTTACCCACCATGTCAGTATTCCCAGCGAAGGGTGAATTGTGTGTAAGAAAGGTTGGTTCCATACATATGGGCCATAGTAAATGCACTACTATAGTAGAATTCAGTGATCAAGGCAAATCTTCATTTAGAGCTTCTCGCCACTCCTACTTTATATGTGGTCAGACTGCATATATGCGTCTACCTCTAGATTGGGATGGTACCTGCTACATTGCATTCCTTCTGCCACCTGTTTTCCTAGCTCCTCCTGATTATTACAGAAATATTCATTTAGTACACAACAGAGAACGGAGAGATCTCCCCATTGTCGATTACACTGAGACGGCATGGGACAAGTATGTAGATTTTAATAAAGGCATCTTTCCCTATATAGGTACTGTTACTAATAGTAAGCTGATACGTAGATTAACTAGAACCCTTGAAGCAGTAGTGAATGAGACTATTTCCGCCTTAGGCAATTTAACGGAAGAGCAGTCTGCTATGCGGATTGTTGTGCTTCAAAATCGTCTTGTCCTTGACGTCATCCTGGCTGATAGGGGCGGAGCTTGTAGGGTCATCGGATCAAGCTGCTGCGTATTCATACCAGAAAATTCGCCATCTGTATATAAAGCCATCACTCGCCTTCATAAGATTGTAAGCCAGATACACCAGAACCCAGGCACTTGGACTTGGTCCAGTTGGTTTTGGAATGCGGTATCAGCCTGGGGATGGAGAGTTTTATCCTTCCTAGGTATTGGCCTTCTCATACTATTCAGTTGCTGTCTATGTCTACAATGTGGACCAGCGATTTGTGGTCTGTGTGCCACATCGTGCATTCCACATCAAGATTTTCATTCAAGATCCCGGAAGAAGAAAGAAGAACAAATGATGCTATATGAACAGATCAATGGATTGATGAAGATTGATATCTCTTGAAGGGCAAGTAGGGGACAAGGAGGGAATGTGGAAATATGGATTTTTCTGGTCAGTTATGTCCCCTATCTTGGACCCCAACGGTTCCATGTGCATGTCACAAGTACATGTATGTTCCCTCCAGTTCCAGTTATGAAGACGCAAATACATGTGCGTCCACCGTCAACATGTCCTTTGACAGATCCGCCATGAATAGGCCGGATATTCCATTCCTAAATATGAAAGGCCACCGGCTTTATATGGTTCACTTATGCCACTTTACAGTCCAGGCAAGTAGGCCCTGATTCTGTCATCAAAACTCCTCTTGCCTTCTGCCTCTGAAAGCTCCAGTCCGAGCCTGCATCTGTGACCATGAACTTTGTCTCATTCTCTGCGCGGCTCACGAAGCCTGACATCAGCCTATTCTCTGCCAAGAACTGTATTTCACCTTCGAATTATCTGCCTCCCCCTCAGCCGATGCATTCCTGCCTAGTAGTTTAAGTAAACATTCTTCCAGTTACCAAGCAAAAAGGCCCAGCTTCTCTGTCCTCATGCAAGTAATTCATAGCCCTGTTACCATGGAATATTCCTACTCCCTCGCATTCAGTGTAGACACTTAGACGCTTGTACACGCACGCACAGTCAGTATAGAATAGATTCTGTCCGAGAGTCCTTCTTTTGTGGATAACATAGTTCTTTAAACATAGGATGTTAGATATGATTTGGGATTAGGTTGACTTGACCCCCCAGACTTTCTGTCTCCACATGTAGAGCTAAATGTCAAGTCCCCTTCACCCCCTAGTTACACGTCAATTACACGTCATACTGCTGCGCGCGCATCTATGCCAAGTATTATCTTATAGATCCACCTATACATGACATCATAACCAATTATGTTCCTTTTTACTCATTATTACACCCATTTTCGGTTACGCAGACAAAACGTCAATTTCCTTATCAATTGTTACGCCTACTGTATTCACTTCATTATAATGTATGTACTATAAAAGTTACTTCTTGTCAATAAAGTATGTACTTCACTTCCTGAACCCCCGTGGTGATGGAACTTGGAGCATCCGATTATAATCGATCATTGGAATAAAGCCCATTCCGAAACTCTAATATCACGGATTCTGCCTCTCATTTTACTGAGCTATTTTATAATGTTTCTGTATCAAATTCAGTCCCGGTAAAGGAATTTTTATTTACCACAAAATGCTAGAACACCATCTTCTTTAGTATACCTAACCCAATTCTGCAACCATATACAGGTATGTAATCCATATTTCGCAGCCATGAAGGATGCAGGTGTTTTCGCTGGAGGTAGCAACTCACCCTCTCTCGTTTTAACCTCTTTATCCTTGCTAAACCACTTTTTAACTTTCCCAAAGAATGTTTTTTTTTTTTTCTCTTGTTGGTAATACATTTTAGCGCTTACCAAAACTCTCTACTCTCTCCGTATTATAAATATACAATACGAGCTTCTCAACCAATAGCAGCGCGACTCACACTAACGCACCAATCCTAGCGCGAACCCTATTCTGATCCACTATCCAATCAGAGCGCGGACTTTCTGACGTCAACAGTCGCTGACTGCAGCTTCTCCTTTGTCTCCTGTCCTCTGTCACTCGTCTACCCCTCCTTTACAAAATCTCTCAGTAGACTTCGTGTCAAGATTTCTACAAAATCTATTAGTTACAACATAAAAACATCTCCATTGTCTGCTTCGCTAACCACAGAATAGTAAAAGAGAGTCTATTTTTCAAGAGTCAACAAACTTTCATACATCTCATAACTGTTTCCTCTAAGACTTATCCAAAGAGTCTTACAATCAATAAATGTATATACATTTACGCACATTCATGCAAGAAAAATATAGTACATGCACACAGAATCCTGCTTCCCGAGAACAGCGCACAATCTGTCCCACTACAGAATTATAACATACATTAACTAAGCAACTTTGCCCAGTTCCTCAAACAAGCTCAGAGAATACCTATTACTCCTCCCGCGATAAGCTTTAACGAAAATCCTTTACGGATCCCTGGGACTTAAGACCAGAGTTTCAAAGATAACCTTCACTATCATACACACTCCTTATATACCAGAAATATATTCTAATAGTAACATACAACAATGTCACTGATTCCGAACCCAGACAATGTGAATGCGCAACTTCAATTGTCACACGTTATTCCTTACAATCCCGTCTTTCCCGAGAGCAGCATATACCTTCCTCTGCCCTACTACGGAACTGCTACCACAGCTTCCAAATTCCAGAAGCACTACATATAACTCAACATGACGACTTCAACATATAGTATTAGTACATATTCCAATATCGACAAAATAAA
This sequence comes from Triturus cristatus, assembly GCF_964204655.1. Lineage (NCBI taxonomy): Eukaryota > Metazoa > Chordata > Amphibia > Caudata > Salamandridae > Triturus > Triturus cristatus. Next base: position 861,833,073 of record NC_140595.1, on the reverse strand, counting down.
ATCAATAATCAATAAGCTAATGTACAAGCAATCTTATCTAATCAAAACAATCATCAAAACCATCAATCTCTGCTACCAGGAAATTGATAGGGATCAGGGTATCTAAAATATGCCCACTACCACGGATAGAGTAATCACATAGTTACACGCACATACACTCATCATACGCTAGGGCCCATTTCACTAACATACGCTCAAATACTCTACCAGCAATAAACCTGTGGAAAAAAAACACCTAAACACCCTGCATCGATATCAGGTCGATCAGATCTGGTTTTGTGACTGTCCTAATCAATAACATAATCTACACAACATACACAATAATGATCAGAAATATAAACCCAATAATTGACAAGAAAGAAAATTCAACACCATGTTTAAAATTATATTGCTTTATCTAAAATTAGTCAAAGTAAATCAATCAGAATAAATCATTTCTCATAGTTACCTATTCTAACTAAGTGTCAGAACGGGTCAGGACAAGTCTCTCGGTAAAGTCTCTCAAGACGAAGTCCTCAGCATCGATCCTCAGCAACGCAGATTCACGCGGCAAAGGCAAAATGGCAAGTGGCAAAAGGGTGGCAAGAACCCTCTCTAAGCTAACAGTTTTTATAGTAAAAATTACAATGGAAACACACATAAAGTTTGCAATATTCACTGAATCACTGAGCAGAGCGAGAAGGAAAGGATGCAACATTGCAACATTTGTGAACCTCCGCTCAGGAAAAATACACATAGCGAAGACTACGGAACAGGAACCAAGAAAATAAAACATGTATCACATTAATCCGGCTTCTCCTCGGCCATCGAGCCACAGTTCAGAGTTTCCCTCTAAGGCTCCTTTGTTTTTCAAAATTGCCAAGGACACTTTCACTTCTCTTGGAGAACTCCCAAAAACTGCTGCTATCCTCATGGAAAGTTTCTCAACATGGACCATGGTCAGTTAGCTTCAAGACCATTTCCAGCAGGGGTCTCCCTCGTCTCAGTTTTCACATATTCACTCGAGGCCAGGCTCACAAAATCAGCCATCATGGACTAGGCCTCCATAGGCCACAATAGACCATCTCAATTAAAAGAAATAAAAACAACGTTACTACAGCATAATGATTAAACAGTGTAAACCCCACTAATACCCTTATGTGTATGCATTTATCTAGCTCTCGCGACATAAAAAGCATTAATTCAGACAGCGTTTTGTGCTCAAAATAAACAGCACACAGCAACGTTTAAACATGAAAACTTGCACGTTATTTTTTAGGAAACAGAAACAGCACACGCATGCTAACCCTCGTGTAACTTTCTCTTATGTTAAGACAAACAGATTGATTAATAAAAACACACTTGCACAAGACAAATAATTAATTGTTATTTATTAATAATTAATATAACGCATAGACATACTAGAGCTTCAAAAGCCCCTGAATTTTCTAAATGAAAACTCTGCTCCAGCACTCCCATAGGGCCCTGGCTACATTCCGGCTGCCTTTCCCAGATGCCTGTCCATAAACAGTGAATGAATAAAGACATAATGGGGTAGAACATCAAATACCCAAGCAAAACAACAACAGCCCCAGCAACATCTGACATATGTTCCAGCGTCATTTAACTCAGTCTCCAATCCCATCCCCCCCGTCTCGCCGCCCCTTGTATGACCATTCAGTCAGCAATGTCGTATTTGTTGTGTGCCCCCACCCATGTGGCTATTCCCTTGTCGCCATTCTGTCTGCTTCATCCCCGGGCCGCTCACTTTCCAGCCCCTCTGGGGGAGCGCTCATCCCGCTCCCGTGACCGAGCCCTGTACTCTCCCCGTCTAGTCTCACCATGGCTTGCAATAGTGCCTCCCACTGATGTGCTATGGGCGTCTTCCTGAGGCCCAGTGTCTCCTCCCTTGAAAGTGCTGTACCCTCCGCCTTGGCCCACACTAGGAACGACCCCCGCCATGCGCGCGAGTGAGGTGGGTCGGCTGCTTTCCATCGCTTAGTGAGCAGTCGCTTCGCCACCACCATCCCCAGGACGATAAACCTAGAGGCGGTCTTAGTGGAGGGAGTCCTGCGGAAAAGGTGCAGCAAAAAGGTACACCATTCGAACGGGATGGTATGTCCCGTGCATGCGCAAAGCGCATCGTGCACCACCCGCCAGTACGAGCTCAGTGCGGGACAGCTCCATAACATGTGAACCAATCCGGCATCCAATTCTGCACAGCGAGGGCAAGCCGCGTCCGCACAGTGGAAATATCTGTTGATGGGCCTGGGCATAAGATACGCTCTATGGAGAATAAAAAATTGTATTTGGCGGAAGCGCATGTTCCGGGGAACCTTTGTCGGGCCCTGCAACACTCTGCCCCACTCTTTATCAGCCATAGGACGGGCCAGATCCGCCTCCCACTTACAACTGATCGCTGCATGAGCACGCAGGGAGGCCGCGAACCATCTGATCAGATGCCTCCCTCGCCCCATCACGTGGAGGTATTGCACCGTGAGGTGTTGTTCCGGCTCCTCGTGAAGGTCTCCCCACCGACTCGCGAGCGTCTCCACCAGGGACCGGTGACGAAGGAAGTGGCCAGACGGAAGCCCCGTCTCCTCCGCCAGGGAGGCGAACGGGAGAAGGGCACCATCTCGATAAAGGTCCCCCATTGTTTGTATATCTGCTGCGGTCCAGTCCGCCAGTTCCAGGGCACTAAGCGCACTCAGCCCACTGGGGGAGTCCTCAAGCGGTATAGCCGGTGCGTAAGGGGTTCGAGCCCGGGTAAGGTAGAGAGCGCGACTGTAGCACTTGTAGGCCACCACCATAAGGAGGGGCACAGGCCGAACTGCTTTCGCAGCCGGATGAAATAGGTTGAGGAGATCAGCCAGAGTGAGGGGAGCCGTAGTGGTCGCCGTATCATCCCGCCCTCTATCTGCCAGCCATCGGGCTATCCATTGCAGCTGTGCGGCCAGGTAATAATGCTCAAAACATGGCACCGCAAGGCCTCCCTGGTCAGTAGAGAGGTATAGCTTAGGCAACGCGGGGTAGAATCACCATTTTGACTAGAGCGATTCGCCCCGTGACCGCCAAGGGGAGGGTGCCCCAGAACCGCATCTGGGCCCTGACCGCTGCTACCGCTCTGCCCAGGTTGCCCTCCACAAGATCCACCGGCCGCCTATATATCTGGATACCCAGATAACGGAAGGTGTCCGGCTGCCATTTAACCTGCACACCTCCGAGGTGGTAGCTCGGATCCTGGGTATTGGCTCGAAACGCGTAGAGGCATGATTTAGCAGCGTTCACCCGGAGGCCCGAGAGAGCAGCGAAGTCGAGTAGAATTCGCTCCAGTACGGCCGGAATGTGCGCCACATCCCTGACAAAGACCAGTAGGTCGTCTGCATAGAGCGATACCTGGTGTGTCACGTCCCCCAGCGGAATTCCATCGGCCAGCTCCCTGCGGAGCGTGGCGGCAAGGGGCTCTTTTGCTGGTGCAAACAGGAGGGGTGAGAGCGGGCACCCCTGCCTGGTGCCACACCATATTGGGACGGCGTCAGATATATATGGCCCTGATATATATGGCCCTGTTCTCACCCTCACCGTGGGATCCTTGTACAATAGGGCCGCCATTTGAAGAAACCCGAGGCCCAGCCTGTCTCAAATGATATCACTGATGACATCATCTGGTGACTGTGAGTGTTTCTAAAAAGTTTATGAGTGTTAAATATAAATACACCAAGGTGTATTGATGAAAGAGTGGGTGTATGAGTGCCTGTATGGATGATTTAGTGGGTGCGTGACTGACTATAAGCAAATCACTATACATGTCTTAGTGAATGTATGGGTGAGTGACTAATCTGTGTGAATCTCTGTATCAGTCTGTCAGTTGGTGTGTAAGTGGCTGCATGGGTTGGTGAGCAGGTACATGAGTGCCTATATGGGTTATTGATTGGTTGTCTGTGTAGCTGTATGGGTGCCTGAGTGTCTGTGTGGGTGGGTGAGGGTGTGTGTGACTCCATGCATGGATGAGGGAGTGGGTGGATCACTGGCTGTGTGGGTTCATGAGCGCGTCTTAGAGCGGCTTTAAGGGTAAATTAGTGTGTGTATGGCTGTGTCGGTGAGTGAATGGATGTCTCAGTGGTATATGGGTGTCTTACTGCATATGTGAAAGGCAGTATATGTGAGTGTTGGCATATATAAGTAACTGCATGTGTGAGTGAGTGATTCTGAGAGTGGCTGTATGGGTGAGTGTATGCTTGTGTCAGTGACTGTATAGGAGAGTAAGTATGTGTTAGGTTAGTATCTGAGTGAATAAGTGAGTTGGTGTGTGTATAACTGTATAAGTGGGTAAGTGGCAGTGTGATTGACTCTATGGGTGATTGAGTAGGTGTGTATAGCTCTATGGGTGACTGACTCAGTGTGAATGACAATTGGTGTATGAGTGGATATGTCAGTTGCTGTATTAGTAAGTGAGTGGGTGTATGAGTGACTGTATGGGTGAGTAGGTGGATGTGTGTGTAGACCTATGAATGAGTGAGTGGGTATGTAAGTACTGGTATGGGTGTGTCAATGGTTTCGAGAATGGTAATTTGAAAGTTGGAGTGGTTGCGTGAATGGTTACATGGGGGTGTGAGTGGCTGTGTCAGAGATTCTGTGGATAATGTCATTAATGATGTCATTTGAGATGTCCTCAGTGATGTCACTGACCATGTCATGAGTGATCTAATATGTGAGGTCATAAACAGTGCTTCGGGGGGGGGGGGCGCTCAGATAACTAAACTGCTGAATTTCTCTGGTTTTGTACGAGTGAAATATCAACTTTCGCGGCCCAGCCTCACCTCAGGGGGCTTGATTACTCCCCCTTGACCCTGGGCCATCCCCCCGGGTGGGCACCAGCCCCGAGCAGATCTGAATAAGCGCCGCACTCCGGTCGGCTGCAATTTACAATGCGCCGGCCAGGCAACGGCGTTCTTTCGCTCAGAGCAAGGCGCTTATTGTTTCTGGCCTCCGGACGGCCGATGTGCTCCGTTTGGTCGAGGATTCAGTCAGATTTGAATCCACTACTGGCGTGGACGTGCGGAGCCTTGTTAGGCTGCGTCCGCTATGTTGGCTGTCTAAGCCACGCTCCCCAGGATGTGATCCATTTGAGGGTGTCTCCCTGGATGCCGATGCGGTTAAGTCTCTTAATGAGGGTGTGGTGAGCTACGGTGTTGAATGCAGCTGAGAGGTTGAGGAGGATCAGGGCTGCTGTTTCACCCCAGTTGAGGATGTATCTGATGTCGTCGGTGGCAGCTATCAGTGCGGTCTCGTTGCTGTGGTCAGCACAGAAGCCAGGTCGGGAGGCGTCAAGCAGGTTGTTTTTTCCGAGGTGTTCGGTGAGTAGTGATTGATGACCTTCTCAAGGACACTGGCCAGGAACGGAAGCAGTGAGATTGGGAGGTCATTTTTGAGTTTGCTGGGGTTGACGGAGGCTTTCTTCAGGAGGGGTGTTTCCATCTGTCTGGGAAGGATGCAGTGGTGATGGAGGCGTTGAGGATGTTGGTGAGTACTGTGCGGATTTCTTTAGTTCTGAGGTTAAAGAAGTGGTGATCGAGTGGCTGCTGTCCGCAAGTGAGAGGATGTTGTTGAAGTCATGGGTTGGGGATCAAAGTTGTTGTAGATGGTGGCTCTCCTGCTGTGGCAGTAGTCCAACAGGGTGTGCAGAGTTCTTGGGAGCGGCAAACCATGTTCTCGGTGGCTGACGTGCAGGAGAATTTTGTAGCAATGTTGAAGAGTTCCCTGTTGTGGTTCGCACTTGTTTCATTGTGGTCTATGAGAGCGTCACTTTTTGTGTCCTTGAGGTGTTGGTGGTTCTTGCTGAGGGCTAATTTGAAGGCTGTGTGGTCAGTGGGGTCTTTGGTGATGCGCCATTGTTTTTCTAGTCATCTGCAGTTGCGTTTGATGGTTCTGAGTTTTGGTGTGTACCAGCGGCCTTGTCTTGCAGATCTGCTGGTTTTGGCTGGCTTCATGGGGGTGTCTCTGTCGACGCATTTGGTGATCCAGTTGGACACATTCTGGGCAGCTTGTTCCAGGGTTTCTGCAGCATTGGGGCGGTATGGTGTTGAGTTCTCCATCCACTGGCTCTTAGTCACTTTGCTCCAGCTGTGGTGGGAGGAGCTCAGGGGCATGATGGTGGTGCCCTGGGGACCATGTGATGGTGAAGTGGATGATGGCATGGTCAGTCCAGGTGAGTTCAGTGACATGGCTGTACTTGATTGCGTCGCTGATTTGAAGATCTGGTCCAACATGTATTCTGTGCTGTGTGTGTGGTTGGTGACCAGTTGGGTGAGGCCAATGTTGCTCATGCTTTCCAGGAGATTGGTGGAGTTGGCGTCGTTGGGGTCGTCGAGGTGGAAGTTGAGGTCACCGAGTAGGATGTAGTGCTTGGAGTCGATAGCTAGAGGGGCGATGAATTTGCAGATGGCATTGTAGAATACAGGTCGCAGTCCCGGGGGTCTGTAGGCAAGAGTCCTGCTGATGGTTTGTGGTTGGAAGTTGAGGTGTACCATGGTAGATGTGGTGTCATGTTCGGTGGTGGAGAATCAGAGAGTTTCCTTGTGGATGATGACGATGCATCCTCCGTGTTTATAGGTGTGGTCTCAGTGTATCATCTTGTAGCCATCAGGCATTGCAGTGGCATCAAGAATGCATCACGTCTGGGTTAGGGAGGCCATCTGGGGGAGGTGGAGATCAGAGGTCTCTGGTCTCTGGCTGAGGCCCGACTTGACATCAATCTGTTGGTACCGTTGCAATTTGTTTGGCATAGAAAGGCTTCCTTCCCACCATCAGAGGGAGGCTGGTACAGGTGCTCACAGACAACATCACTGCCATGTGGTACTGCAACAAGCAGTGCGGGTGGGGTCTTGGGCCCTGTGCCCTGTGCCAAGAGGTACTTGTCTTCGAAATTTTCTGGACCACCAAGCGATTCTCCTGATAACCTGGTGGGATCTTTAAACATCAGGGCGTATGAAGCCAGTTACTGGTGCCTGACGGTCACGAATGACAGTTACATCTGGACATGGAGCAGGGCAACTTCCAAGAATGGGGTGAACTCTGGCTAGATCTTTTCATCACCTCCGAAACAGAGCAATGTCAATTTTGTGTGCTGGAGTTTTTAAGACCGCTCTTTCAGGGACGCAAATCAGTATGTGCCTTAACATTGGGAAAAGGTCGTGGTTCAGTGCTGCACCCATCAGGTTGACCCACTGCAAGCCAACCTATCCGAAGTATTACTTTTTGTTTCAACTCCAGTTCAGTAAGGACTTGCTTTAGGCACCTTCAGATTTTTTTCAGGTTGCTGAACCAACCTTCCTTATAGAAATGACCTCTTTTGATGCATTTTGTAAACAGTTTACAGCATTTGTTCCCACCTAAGCCTTTTATCATACCACAGTAGGATTTGAACCTAGACCTCACATTGATGTGTACTGCCTTTGAGCCACTGCAAAGCTGTCCATAGCATCTCCTCACCCGAAAGACAGTTTATCTTATCGCTATAACATTGGTGTAGTGGGATTGCGAGCTTCAAGCCTTCTCTGTCAACCCACCATACACTAAGGCCCATATTTATCATTTTTTCATGCAGCGCAACACATTAAGGCACCTTGCTGTGCTGCGTGAGAGGGAAAGGGCAGGAATGCACTGTATTTAACATTATACAATGCATTCCTGTCCTTTCCTAACACTAGCGCCCTTTTGGCTGTCGAGTGGAGGTCTCGCAGGTGCTGGGTGATGTGCTCTTGTTGGAGAATGCCGAGGACGAGTCTGGCTGGGATGTTTTGTATGGTCTGGAGTTTGCAAAGCAGAGACTTGTTGATTCCGGCATAGAGGGGGTTTCTGTAGTCCAAGTACTGCTCAAGAGTTCTTTCGAGTTGCCGGCGTTGGCGGAGATCTTGTTCTGGATGAAGGTTCGTCTAATTGATATGATCACATTGTGGTATTCTGTCATGGTGTTCCTGTATGTGATGCGGTCTTCAGGTGTTTTGATGTTTCGCCAATTCTTCTCTAGACGTCTGCATGTGCGCCTGGATTCTTGGAGATCGGCTGTGAACCAGGTGGTCTTCCTGGGGGGGAAAGAACCTTTACAATGAAGTCATTACAACGCACTACCTTTACAAAGCAGTCATTACAACACAACATCCTTTTCATCGCATGCCATTACAACGCAGCCATTATATCGCATGTCACTACAACGCATGTCATTACAACGCATGTCACTACAACGCATGCCATTACAACGCAATATAAGGTAAGTAATGTAATGGGGAATAGTAATTTTACTATCCAACACTTACCCTACTGTTGCACTTACTGGAGTGGGAATAGTAATTTTTTACCCCTACACTATCCAACATTTCCCCCACGGTTGCACTCACTGGAGTGGGAATAGTAATTTTTACCCATAAACTATCCATCACTTACCCTACTGTTGCACTCACTCGAGCGGGTCCAGTAATTTTTACCCCCTACACTATCTTTTTTTTTGTGGGAGTTTTATATAGCACGAACTAGACCCGAGAAATCGGGTATCAGAGCACTTTACATGAGCACCAGTTTCGTTACAGATGGACACATTCATTTTTTTTTCTTAGGCACAGGGAGATTAAGTGATTTGCCCAGAATCACAGGAGGTTGAGCGTCGTTGTCGTGACACGAAACCGGCTCCCCAGCTCCGAAGTCGACTGCTCTAGCCGTAAGGCTGCATCCTCTCCCGTTGCGCTGTAAAAGTAGTTTCTAAAAATGCATTGTGATGGCATGCGATGTAAAATCATGCGTTGTAATCAATGTTGCGATGTAAAAACTGCATTGTAAAGGCATGCATTATAAATATTTGTGTTGTAATGTCATACATTCTCCTGGGGCATTGTCTGTCGGGGTTGTGGAGGGGTGCAAGTTCATCTGCTTAGTTGGAGATCCAGCTGTGTAGTTCTTTGGCTGCGAGGTTGGCATCGTTTGAGTTGGAGGGGGCATCGCCGTTGAGGGTGGAATTGAGGTGCTCCCCGGTGACCTTGTTCCAGTACCATTGCGGCGGGGGGTGCAGGTTTGGGGGCAGTGGGTTTGTCGACGTGGAAGTGTACGCAGTGGTGGTCTGTCCAGAGGTGTTGCGTGGTGTGGCTGAAGTGGATTTTCTTACCTCCTGCGACGATGGGGTTGAGGGTGTGTTCTGCCTGGTGGGTGAGGATGGTGAAGAAGGCGATGTTTGGCGTAAGGGTGTTGCGGAGGTCCCAGATCTGAATGAATGAAAATGATAATGAATGAAAATGGATTTATACAGCGCGGTTGCTGCCCTGGCGCGTCCAAGCGCTAGAGGAACCAGATGGGGGGTGTAGTGAGGATAACAGAACTGGGAGGAGGGGGGAGGGGCTGAATTGTTACCGAGATTTGAACAGATGTGTTTTTAGTTGTTTACGGAAGGAGGCGAGGTTGGGGTTAGATCTCAGGTGAAGGGGAAGGGAGTTCCAGATTTTTGAGGCGTTGAAGGTGAACATTCTTCCGCCTGCTCTAGTCCTTTTAATTCTGGGGACCGTTGCCATGAAAGCCTGACTAGAGCGTAGGTCTCTGCCTGGATGATATTGGCTGACTAGGCTACGCATGATTTTGGGGCCCGAGTCCCAGAAGGCCTGGTGGGCAATACACATTGCTTTGAAAGAGACTCTTTTTCGTACTGGTAGCCAATGTAGGCTGGCCAGTGCCTCCCTAACTGAGGTTCTGCGGGGAATTTGCAGTAAGGTACGGGCCGCGCAGTTCTGTACCAGCTGCAGTCTGTTCAATGTGTACTCTGGGGCTCCCAGGTAAAGGGCGTTGTTCGAGTCCAGACGTGACTGTATTATGCCCTGTATGGCTGTCTCTAAGGCGTATCTGTGCAGGGAGCGCACGTGGGGGTGGGGCCCGTGTGCGTGCGGGGGTGGTGAAGGTCTGGCAGGAGAACTGCCTGTGGGTGGTGTTCGGTGTGGACAGCTGGCAGTTGTTCCTTCCGGGGTTGTGTGCGAGGAGGGCAGCTGAGTCGTAGCGGTGTTTGGTCAGAGATCCAGGGTCTCTGGCGCTGGTTGCGGTCATAGACGGGTGCAGACTGGCTTGCCTTTGGCACGCCTTTAAATAAGGATGGGGGAGGGAAGCTCAGCTGGGAGCAGGAATGGTAGGTGGGAGAGCCCGCACAGGAGCAGCGGCGGGAGAAGGGCGGCGAGAAAACGGGCTCAGAAAAACAAGGGCAGAGGCGCAAAAAATGAAAGAAGGGCAGAGTCACAGATAATAGGCACAGAATTTACCATTAATTACAATAAAGACAGACAAAAGACACAAGACAAAACAGGCACAACAAGGCAGACAGGCAACAGTGGAAGCAGCAGAAGCTGGCTCGAACAGCTACCAGACACCCATCAGCGGCAGTGGCACAACAGTGGAGCTGCCGGGGGAGAGAGCAGGTCCCTGACCAGAGGTCAGAGGTCCTGCTTGCTCACCCTCACATGGGGAGGCATAGCATTCTGACCATTTCCAGTTCTACCACTAATGGTACATATGGGAATGCGCCAAAATCCATGAGTGGATGCATGGGAACAACCACGCTCCACCCGTGGAACGCCCTCCTTGGGCAGAGCAACGCAAGGCAGCGATTTGCCCTGCCTTGCGTTATCAAGCCATGCAAGGTGGCTTTGCGTGGCTTGATAAATCTCACTTAGGCTTTGTATCACCCTTGTGCCCCCTTGGAGGGCGCCAGGGCGACACAGAACCTTGAAAAAATATGGCCCTAAGTTCTTTCCAGACAAACTGGTTCTAAGGATTTGAGCTTCCTTTCTTCCAAAAGTGATCACTCTGTTTCATGTCAGGCAAAAGATCACCCTCCTGGCATTCTTTGCTCCACCTCACTGGATTGGAAAAGAGCCATCATTTTAGACATCTATCGTACCAAGGATACTAGGAATACTGTGTGAACCATCAACAGTTTGTTGAAATCGCTGGGGCAGAAGGGCAACGCAGTACGAAAAAGTACCACATTTTGCTAGATTGTTCTCTGCATCAAAATCTGCTATACACTGACTAAGAAGCAGCCCCCGGAGGTTTTCATGCTCATTCCACCAAGGCAGCTACCACTGCATTTGCACACAGAATACCTATGTGGACATCTGCCAGGCTGCTATGTGGGTATCAGTCCATATGTTCACGCAGCACTACTATGTGGCAACCAGGTCCATTTAGAGGGACATTGCGCCCACTACGACCTAAAAGACTTTTTGATCTGAGCCAGTTCACAGGCCCACCTCCTGGGAGGTACTGCTTTGTATTTTGTGGAATCTGCGGTTAGAAGTATCAATCAGAAGAACAAGTTATGTACTTTTGATAACCCTCCCACCTCCCCGTTCTGTGAACTGGATTCCTTTTCCATCTAAAAAGGTCCCAGGTCTAGAGATCAAAATGCTGGTCAAACCAATCTGCTGTTGGCTGTGCGTCTGGGGTGCAGACAGCCTCGAAAGCAGCTGACATCAGCGGTCTTGGGTGGCACTTATGTGTGGCTCTGCACATCACTTCAGAGCATAATGAAATTGGCACAGCGCCACATGATGCCACCTATCGATATACAGGGGTACTGCTGAAAAGTTTCCAGAACTAGTGTGATGCCTGGGGAATATTCAAAAAGTGAGGAATCTGTGATTAGAGGATCCACCAGAAAGAGCATTATCGAAGGTAGGTAACCTATACAACAGTTTACACAGGACCTCTCAGCTGTCAGATTGTTTATGACTTACAGTAATTCACTGTGTTCTGCATCTTTCCACAGAGAATGGAGCCACCATGAATGTGAGCGCGTACCAGAGGATCATTGCTGTATCACAGCAGTTCACAGAATGTAAGAAAAGCTTTAGTCAAAGGTCGCACCTGTGTACACACCAGATGAGCCACACTGGGGAGAAACCCTACAAATGCACAGTTTGTGATAAGAGCTTCCATCGAGCCTCACACCTCAAAGATCATCACAGATCGCACTCCGGGGAGAGACAATTCCAATGCACGGATTGCGAGAAAAGATTCATTTATAGCTCAGGTCTGTTGCGGCATAAGAGACTCAACACATGCCAAGAGTGCCAGCAGCATTTTAGTCAATTGTCGGACCTGAAAGAACATCAGAGATCTCACACAGGGGAGATACTGCTTCCAAGAGAGAGACCCTACAAGTGTGCAGAGTGCCAGAAAACCTTTACTCATAGCAGAGGACTGTTGAAGCATAAAATGATACACACTGGAACAAAACCTTACTACTGCATGGAATGTGGTAAATCTTTTCGACAGTCATCATCTCTGATGGATCATCAGAGAACCCACACAGGGGAGAAACCATACCAGTGTATGGTCTGCAATAAAAGCTTTGCTAACAGCTCAAGTCTGAGCAAGCATGAGTTGGTCCACATAGGAGAAAGGTCCTACGAGTGTAAAGACTGTGGCCTTCACTTTAATCAGACATCTCAGCTGAGGCTACATCAGAGAACACACATGGCAGTGAGCCATTACCAATGCACAGGGTGCGAGAAAAGCTTTTCCAGCAGGTCACAATTGGACAGGCATAAGATGACCCACACTGGGGAGAAGCCCTATGACTGCAATAACTGTGGTAAATCCTTCAGACGTATGTCACAACTCATCGACCATCATAGATTACACACAGGGGAAAGACCATACCAATGTACAGTGTGTGAAAAAAGCTTCAGTTGTTCTTCAGCTCTAGGCAAGCACAAAATCATACATTCCAGTGGTAAACCCCACATGTGCAATGAATGTGGAAAGCATTTCAATCACTTATCAACACTCAAAAAACATCAGAAATACCACAAGGGAGACAAACCATATCAGTGTATGGAGTGTGATAAAAGCTTTTCCTTGAGGTTATATTTATCTTCACACATGAGAGTGCACACTGGTGAAAAGCCCTTCCAGTGTCAGAAATGTGATAAGCGTTTCAGCCACCTGTCGAACCTGAGACAACATGAGAATTACCACACTGGAGAGAAACCTTACCGGTGCGCCGAGTGCGAAAAGTGCTTCTTTAGTCATTCGCATCTTATAAGGCATCAGAGGAGCCATACTGGGGAAAGACCATACCAGTGTATGGAGTGTGAGAAAAAATTCAGTCAAAGCTCTGTGCTATTGAACCACATGATGATTCACACTGGGGAGAAGCCCTATAAGTGCAAAGAATGTGGCAAGCACTTTCGGCGGGCGTCTCATTTGAGGGATCATCAGAGATTACACACCGGTGAGAAGCTTTACAAGTGCAAGAAATGTGAGAACATTTTCCCTGTAAGATCAAGCTTGAGAATGCATAAGAAGAGCAAAACATGTAAATCCATATGACTGCACACAATCTCAACATTGAAAATCACAAATGAAGTATAAGAACTTTCAGAGTGCGCAGAATGTTTTTGCCACAAATGAACTTGGAGATGACAGCCACAATGTTTGATTTTTCAAAAGCTGATGTGTCAAAGAGTGAGATCATAGAACCTCAACGTAGGTGAACTGTTGGGAGAAGTTATCTGCTAAATTATGCAAACACTCTAACAGAATAAAACCTGGGTTTCGCACCCAAAAGGGCTGTTATGGGAGATATGTGTGCGCAGTACTAGGTTGAGGCTCAATGAGAGGACACTCCCATTAGTCACACAGATGAGTCAAAAGAGTGTTAAGGAGACCAATTGTGCATCGCTCCCTTTCAACCATTCAAAGCACAAAAGGAGGCACAGTGTTTATGAAACCAATCAGGTTTGATGGTTTCCAAAATGTGTCGTCTGTGTGACTGTAAACCAGAACTTTTGTCAGGACGGTAACCCTCGCCCACCCATAGGTGGCATGCTCCATCATAGGGTCCCTCACACAATACCAAAGTTTCTGGTTTTGGATACAACTCCTAAAGAACAGGGAGGAGCTCTTCGAGTGTTTACATGTGTGATGTGGGTCTCTGTGGGAGAAGGGTGAGTCAGGTGTGCTAAATAGTGAGTATTGAGCAATAAAACTGCCTCTTGGTTCTGATACCAGAATTATAATAAAACCAGCAGATAAATGTTGGGCGATCTTGATCCTTGACTCGGAAACATATGAAAATGAATGCCTGAGACAGGTACGCAATACTGGATATTATTGACCTGTACAGCAAGAACCCACACCTAAACTGCAGAAGGTTAGCCAATGATTGGTTCAAAGAGTAAAAGGAGCAGAGTGGATTACACTTAAAGAAGTAGAATTTCTGATGATGGAAAACCCCAAGATCTCGTATTTGCTTCCTTAAAATATAGAAATGTCGATGCCCACTAGCAGGGAGATCCATTGTGTCAGGTTCGGGCGCCCCTCTGGAACCCCTTCCTCATTTACAGATCCTTTCCTGAGATGTATTGTTGTAAGATACCATCCTATCTACAAGATATGAAACATATTTGCAAGACAGTAAAAGAGGGGCGCTTTCATCATTACAAGAATTATTTAATGAGTTTGGCGCTGAAGCTCTCTACGCCTGCGTTCCACACAACGAGACACTTAGGACAGTAGAGCACCTCCTGCATGACAACCTACTTTCTTTCGCACCTTTGTGGGAGGTAAGTACAAGAATTAGCAATCAACAGTAACTTGGACCTCTAAAACCAAAAGAAAAATTTAAAACCGATGGGAAAGAACCTTATTAAGAAGCAAGACGATTTGACGTGTCCTGTTTAGAAATTGATTGATTGGTCAATTTGAAGGTGAGAAACTAGAGAACAACTCGCTAAAGGCAAGGAGAGGAATGTTCACCCTTCGTATGATGGCGACAGAAGGCACCTGCTTTGAACTGGTGCTGAATAATGTTGCATGACCATCTTCCAGGAAGCTATCAGGAGGCAGTGTAGCAGCATGTTACAGCTCTAAAGTAAATGTAGTGGCTGCTCTGTTTTTTATACAATGTAGGGAGGGGTGAGGAGATGGCATGTAACACAAGCAATATGAAAAAGTAAGTCCAAAAAGCCAATAAGTCTTTTGACTAAAAATGCGAGCACTGAATAGCGTTCTAATGGGAAAGGAACATCACATGTCTAATAACACAAACGTTATTTCTTTCTTCCAAATCAGAATATCATAAAAAATGTCCAAGCAGCAAATACTCCCATTGCATTATCTGCAAAAAATACCACCCCCTCTTCCATACCCCCATCCCACCCCCAGCAGACATGTGTCAGTAAAGGCCATGTTTATTAACGATTGTAATGGGATCTGAATTATATTTCAAAATGAAGCATCTGTGGTTGAGACTGGAGATCAGAGTTATCAAGGCATCATGCTAGCGCAAAGTAATGCAAACCGGGGCGAGGCCTTAAACTATTTACTTTCCAGCGCACATCTTAAGTAGCCCTAAAAGTAACACATACCCTGCTTCGCACTACCTTTCGTCAAAGGCGTGTCCCAAGGGTGACACTTGGGCATTTCCACGCTACCATTCATAGTGTTTTGATGAAAAGACATATTTACTTGGTAGACAGGACTTTCCTCCAGAAATGTCTCCTTGAAACAAGCATTAGGTCCAATACATTTTTGATTTCCTCCATACATTTCAAACATTGGTTGCGTTCTGCACTGTACAGCACACATCCAATGGATACATTGTTAAAACTATGGCCTAGGTATAGTATTGTGTGCCGAATGATTACCTTTCCAGTATAAACCTTGTGCTAGACATCATCCACACACCTTTGTCCTGTGGTGCGAAGGTGTGTATCACCGCTAGGAGAGAGAGCCGCCGTGCCATATCTCAGTGGATGAATCTGTTATCCTCTCTACCACCAGTGCAACAGAGATCAGCAAACTTTGGTTCCTCTACTGCATTGCTCTATAAATCAATACATTTGCCCTTCATCTTTTGATTTAGAAGATGGATCAAATATTAGATTTTCCCTTTTAACTCTGTTTCAACCAATTTGCATTTTTCAAGGCTATTAACATTGTTTTCTTTTAATATCTCCGTTATTTTCTTTGATTCTCCCAGTCGGTTTAGTTCAAGTTGCTTTAGCCCTCAAATAATTCTCCATAGGTGAAACTCTCAATCAGGTGCTTTGGTGGCCGGATGTTGCACGGACGATCACATTTGACACATTGTATTTTCTATGGATATGTGTTTGTACTTCACCATTCATTATTTCAAGCATTGCATCTCAATAGACAATTTGTGTTTCCTTTTGTGCATGGTCAAGCGAATGTTATAAAGGTTGTCATTTAATTGCACCAATAATTTTACCAACAAGGCTTCAGTGCCGTCCCAGATTAGAAAGATGGCATCTATGAAATGTAACAGTGCGCAGATATGCTTCATAAAGTTATGGATGGTACTTTGCCACGCAGGATTGTCGTCCCATAGAGCCTTTTGAATTTTCAGGAGTATGTAAAATGTTGCTATTCTCGGTTTCATATTCACCAGGAAGTCAAGTTACTCCCAATACAACATGTCTTTGTCCTGCTGAGAATGTAGTGCGTTCATCGCGAAGGTTTTGATATGTGTCCCCGTCATTTGATATTAATATCCCCCCCCCTTTGTGTAACCATACACATTTAGATTTAGAATGGCCACTTTACCCCTCCCCTTTAACTGCACTTTTAAAGTTGTTAACTTGCCTGTACAAATGTTAGAAATTATACATTGTTTACTGCTGTTGTATTTTTAATTTCCAGAAGACCTGTTCCTTTTAAAATAACAGTCAGTTTCAAATTCAAACATTACACTTTTTTTAAATGCCTTCGTGAATCTGAAGTGTATCAAAGTTGACAAAACTCTGAGTAAATTTTGATATCTGATTTTGGTGTTAAACACATGCCAGCATTTAGATCTCCTGCATCTTTATTTTGTCAATCTTCTGAGTCTTTATCAGTGTACAACAGAGTAACAATGTTTAGAAAGTCTCATGATAATTCACTAGGCAATATTTAATGGGGGGCATATAGCAGACTCACCTGTACCCGTCTGCAGCTGCTTCGAGCACCTGTGGACGGGCCCATACAAGATCTCCAGACACGCCATGCCTGCCATGCCGGTGTGGGTAAAACTGACTTCGAGCCTCTGGCCAAATTAGTTCACAATTCCGTACAATCCGTCCCCTTCAAGAACCATATTGGTGGTCACTGACGATGGAGGAATGGGGCAAGCTGCGAGCTGCACCTCAATATTCTTTGAGATTAAAACCAATACTGTTCCTGATGGGAACAAATTGTAAGGAATTGTGAATTGTGAGTGAACCGCGGCTGGGTTCTAGGATGTCAGTATACATATACTGATGTTAATTCTTTGGTGGGACACAAATTGATAGAGCGTTCTTTGTTTGAATTGCATCTCTGGAAGGCTGTCCCCCGTTTTGTTTACTGTTGTAGTCCTGAGGAAGACCCGCTGTGATGTGATGTAACACAGAATCATAGGGTCGAAAGTCGATGACATTGGCTAATGTCCTGCTTCATTTATCGTAACATACAAAAGAAAGATAACAGATATTTTGAAACTTGGAAGGTTGGACATTAGATACTACATTTTTTTGTTTCATGTATTGTGTACATGTACACTGCTATTTTTTACATTCAACCATGTTTATGTTGTTTGATTTATTGTATGTGATATGTGTATTATGGGCAGCATATTGAAAAAAACAGAAAAGTAATGAAAATTGTGTTATGAGATACAATGTTTGTTATATGACAATGAATATACCAAACTAGAATTTGTCTTTGTGTCTTGTGTGTGATTTGGTTGATTTGTCTGACTTCCTGTTTTTGATTACTTTTTGGGGGAAAGTTAGCACACTAATGTTTGTATTTGGTATTAGGGGACGGAAATCTGAGGTCTTTAATAGTAAGATACTCCCCTTTCCTAAAGAGATCATTTTGTGACCCTTCTTTACTGATGTTGATTGTTCAACATCTTTCACATTTTTTGTACCAGAATTGTGGCACCCAACAGAACTCACTGTAGCTTATAAAAAAAAGAAACCACTTTCTAAAAGTGACATTTCCAAAATAGTAATGTAAAATCCAACTACACCAGTAAGCAGGATTTATCACAACCATTCCAAACATACCAAACAAGTCAACACTAATCCTTTCAGATGAGGAATTGCCACTTAAAAATATATAAGGAAATTCCCAATGTTAGCCTCTGAGAGGAGTAGGCCTCACAGTAGTGAGAAACAAATAGGCTATTTGCCACTACTAGGACATACCACACATTTAAGGCACATGCCCTAGCTTTTACTTACACAGCACCTGCCCACAGGGCTACGTAGGGCCTACCTAAGGGGTGACTGACGTGTAGTAAAAGGGGAGTTTAAGGCTTGGCAAGTAGTTTTAAATGCCAAATTATTCCCAGGCCCAGGGTATATGGTATACCACTTTACAAGGGACTTACAAGTAAATCAAATATACCAAACAGGTTTAAACCAATCTTACCATGTTTAAAGGAGAGAGCACATGCACTTTAGCACTAATTAATAGTGGTAAAGTGCCCAGAGTCCTAAAGCCAACACCGGCTTAGCAGTCTACAACACAGAACGGCTCCCAGTGCAGGGAGCATTCGCTTGAAGCAAGACCTCCAGGTCTGCCGTGAGGGCAACGGCGTGTGATTAAACTACAAGTCCCAGGCTTCTTGGTCCAGGCGCAAGCGGGTGACGTCAGTGGCAGGCGTCACCTGCCTACATTAACGCTCCACGCCTCCCGCAGCGCGGGACGCGCTACCAGAGGGCTCTGATTTTAATCCTTCCTGGCACCCTAAGGACAACGGGTCACCGGCTTAGCAGTCTACAACACAGAACGGCTCCCAGTGCAGGGAGCATTCACTTGAAGCAAGACCTTCAGGTCTGCCATGAGGGCAACGGCGTGTGATTAAACTACAAGTCCCAGGCTTCTTGGTCCAGGCGCAAGCGGGTGACGTCAGTGGCAGGCGTCACCTGCCTACATTAACGCTCCACGCCTCCCGCAGCGCGGGACGCGCTACCAGAGGGCTCTGATTTTAATCCTTCCTGGCACCCTAAGGACAACGGGTCACCGGCTTAGCAGTCTACAACACAGAACGGCTCCCAGTGCAGGGAGCATTCGCTTGAAGCAAGACCTCCAGGTCTGCCGTGAGGGCAACGGCGTGTGATTAAACTACAAGTCCCAGGCTTCTTGGTCCTGGCGCAAGCGGGTGACGTCAGTGGCAGGCGTCACCTGCCTACATTAACGCTCCACGCCTCCCGCAGCGCGCGGGCAGCGCCCGGGCCAAGGGCGGGCCCGTCCTTGCCCGGAATAGGCTGGGCTGGGCCACGTTATTTGGATTTTTGTACTCTACAAGGGTCATTGGACTGGATACAAGAGAGCTAAGGTACTGTCAACAAGCTTTTGAAAACTCTGGCCCATCCTCTGTGAACGCTAGTGTGTAGATCGGAAGCTCTGCTATTTTAACTATTTTTCCATAATTGTAAACAATGAATAAGGCCAAGGCTAATTTGGGAAACAGGGTGGCGGGTACATTGGATGCTTTTCTAACCAGGGCTAACACAGTATTGACTCAAGAAATATTAGATACTGAACGTAGACTTTCCTTAGATTATCAAAGCTCAATGAATAGGTTATCTCTAACTCCTGAATTTCTCTCCTTACCAGAACCCGGTTTCGCAGAAGGTTCTCCCACTATCATACCAACATCCCAGCCCCCTGTGGAGACGATTACCCCACTTGTTGAGGAATCCACGGTAGTGGAAAAATGGATGACCACCAGGGGGAAACAGGGTAAAAATAAAATAGCTAAGGTTAATAACCCTAAAAGGAAGGGACAACGGGACCGTAAGCAAGTGGGTGTTCAGGATAGCGTGATTGGGACAACAGATAATGCCCAGAGTCCAGAGATAATCGAACTTGAAAAACAGCCCTAGGGGAAAACAGGCACCTAAGAGTGCTTCGTCCGTGGGTCAGGTGTACGAGTGCAATCTAGTAAAGATCGAAACTATGCTGATAAAGCTATTGGATCCAATCCTAAAGAAGCTTACTAACATAGAAGACAGATTAGCACTAATAGAGGGGAATTGTGGTTGGAAACCTGACATTAGACCTGCAAATCAATCAATCAATCAAGCATTTGTATAGCGCGCTACTCACCCGGAGGGTCTCAAGGCGCTTGTGGAGGGGGGCCTGCTACTGCTCGAACAGCCAGGTCTTGAGTTGCTTCCTGAAGGCGAGGTGGTCTTGGGTCAGGCGGAGGTGGGTGGGGAGGGAGTTCCACGTCTTGGCGGCCAGGTAGGAGAAGGATCTTCCTCCCGTTGTGGCTCTTCGGATGCGGGGGACGGCGGCGAGGGCGTGGCTGGTCGATCGAAGCTGGCGGGTGGGAGTGTAGAAGTTGAGGCGGTCGTTGAGGTATCTTGGTCCTTGGTTGTGGAGAGCTTTGTGTGCGTGGGTGAGGAGTCGGAACGTGATTCTTTTGTTGACGGGGAGCCAGTGCAGGTTTCTTAGGTGTGCGGAGATGTGGCTGTGTCGGGGGATGTCCAGGATGAGTCGTGCTGAGGCGTTCTGAATCCGCTGAAGTCTTTTCTGGAGTTTGGCGGTGGTTCCGGTGTAGAGGGAGTTGCCGTAGTCCAGTCGGCTGGTGACGAGGGCCTGGGTGACCGTCTTCCTGGTTTCGGTGGGGATCCACCGGAAGATCTTCCGTAGGATGTTGAAGCATGACAAGGAGACGGCGTTGACTTGTCTGGTCATGGAGAGGGAGGAGTCCAGGATGAAGCCCAGGTTGCGTGCGTGGTCCGTTGGTTTGGGTGCGCTGCCCAGGGCAGGGGGCCACCAGGAGTCGTCCCAGGCGGATGGCGACGATCCCAGGATGAGGACTTCCGTCTTATCCGAATTCAGGCGGCTGTTCCTCATCCACTCGGCTACGTCTTTCATCCCTTCGTGAAGGTTGGTTCTGGCGGTGGCGGGGTCGTTGGTGAGGGAGAGGATCAACTGGGTGTCGTCGGCGTAGGAGATGATGTTGAGGTTGTGTTGGCGTGCGATGGCCGCAAGGGGGCTCATGTAGATGTTGAACAGCGTGGGGCTGAGTAAAGATCCTTGTGGCACACCGCAGATGACTTCGGTGGCTTCTGATCTGAACGGGGGGAGGCAGACTCTCTGTGTCCTTCTGGCGAGGAAGGAGACGATCCATTCCAGTGCCTTCTCTTGGATTCCGACGTTGCTGAGGCGTTGCAATAGGGTGCGGTGGCAGACAGTGTCGAACGCCGCGGAGAGGTCCATGAGGATGAGGGCCGCTGTTTCGCCATTGTCGAGCAGGGCTCGGATGTCGTCAGTGGCTGCGATGAGGGCGGTCTCGGTACTGTGGTTCGCCCGGAAGCCGGACTGCGAGGGGTCTAGGGATCCATCGAGGAAGGCGGCCAGCTGTTTGTTGACGGTCTTCTCGATGACTTTGGCAGGAAACGGGAGCAGCGAGATGGGGCGGTAGTTCTTGAGGTCGGTGGGGTCGGCTGATGGTTTCTTTAGGAGGGCGCTGAGTTCGGCATGCTTCCAGCTCTCCGGGAAGGTTGCGGTGTCGAAGGAGGCGTTGATGATGTTCCGGAGATGGGGTGCGATGACGGAGTCGGCCTTGTTGAAGACGTGATGAGGGCAGGGGTCGGTTGGAGAGCCGGAGTGGATGGAGTTCATCGTGCGTATGGTCTCTTCGGTGTTGATCAGGGTCCAGGCGCGGAGGGTGGTGGTGGAGGGCGCTGGTGTGGTCGTAGGGTGCGTCGGCTGTGTGCTGAAGCTGTTGTGTATGTCTGCAATCTTGTTGTGGAAGTACGAGGCGAGTGAGTTGCAGAGGTCTTGCGATGGGGTGATGTCGTTGTTTCCGGCGCTGGGGTTGGAAGCTCTTTGACGATGTTGAAGAGTTCCTTGCTGTTGTGGGCGTTGTTGTCCAGTCGTTCATTGAATGCTGTTTTCTTGGTGGTGTGGATCAGGTGGTGGTGTTTTCGAGTGGCGAGCTTGAGGGTGGTCATGTTGTCTGGTGTCGGGTCTCTGCGCCAGGCTTTCTCGAGGGCTCGGCAGTACTTCTTGGAGCTCTTGAGTTCGTCGGTGAACCAGGATGCTTTCTTGCTGCCGGGTCTGCTGGGAGGGGTCCTCAGTGGGGCGAGGTCGTCTGCGCAGTTGTTCATCCACCTCGAGAGGTTGATGGCGGCATGGTTGGGGTTCACTGAGCTGGCGGGAGGGTTCTGGCTCAGGGATGCTGCGAGCTGGTCGGCTGTGATCTTGTTCCAGCTTCTGCGTGGAGCCTGTTGCTGGTGGTGGTGGATCGTGTTCCTTTTGAAGCTGAAGTGGACGCAGCTGTGGTCCGTCCAGTGGAGTCCGGTGGTGTGGCTGAAGGAGATGTCCTTGCTGGAGGAGAAGACGGGGTCAAGCGTGTGGCCGGCGTAGTGGGTGGGGGTGGTCACCAGCTGCTTGAGTCCGAGGTTGGCGAGGTTGTCCAGCAGGGTGGTGGTGTTGCGGTCGTTGTTGTTCTCCAGGTGGAAGTTGAGGTCCCCGAGGAGGATGTAGTCGGCGGAGGGGAGGGCGTGCGGGCTGATGAAGTCGGCGATGTCTTCGCTGAATTGTGTGCGCGGTCCCGGGGGTCTGTAGATGAGGGTGCCTCTGAGGGTGGTCTTGGGGTTGGTGTGGATCTGGAAGTGCAGGTGTTCGGCAGCTGTGAGGGTGTCGTCGGTGTTGGTCGTGATGCGGATGGTGTTCTTGTGGGCGATGGCGATGCCTCCTCCCGTCTGGTTGACGCGGTCCCTCCGGGTGATCTTGTAGCCGTCCGGGATGGCGATAGCGATGTCGGGCGCTGAGGAGGCGTTCATCCAGGTTTCCGTGAGGAAGGCGACGTCTGGAGCTGTCGAGTCGAGGAGGTTCCAGAGCTCCACGGCGTGTCTGTGGATGGAGCGGGTGTTGAGCAGGATGCACTTGAGGTGGTTGTTGCTGGGTGTCGGTGTTCGGCGGCTGTGAGGGTGTCGTCGGTGTTGGTCGTGATGCGGATGGTGTTCTTGTGGGCGATGGCTATGCCTCCTCCCGTCTGGTTGACGCGGTCCCTCCGGGTGATCTTGTAGCCGTCCGGGATGGCGATAGCGATGTCGGGTGCTGAGGAGGCGTTCATCCAGGTTTCCGTGAGGAAGGCGACGTCTGGAGCTGTCGAGTCGAAGAGGTTCCAGAGCTCCACGGCGTGTCTGTGGACGGAGCGGGTGTTGAGCAGGATGCACTTGAGGTTGTTGCTGCTGGGTGTCGGCTTGGCGGGTGCAGTGCAGGTCCGGATGCCGGAGAACTTGCAGGAGTGGCAGGTGAAGGGTCCGTGGGTGCGTCTCGGGGTGGCTCGGTAGCAGGCAGGGTTCCGGCCGGCGTTGAGTGCGTAGAGGGTGGCGGCGTCATAGCTCCGTCGGGTAGTCTTGCATCGTCGGGGGCCAGGGGTCCTGGCGCTGGGCGCGGTCCAGGCGCGGGCGCAGACGGGCTTGCCTTTGGCGCACAATCGGTGCGCCCGCTGTGCGTCAACGGTGCGCGTGCGTGGGGGCGTCATAAGAAGGGAGCCGGGAGGGAGGGTCCGCTGGGTGGCGGGATCGTGGGAGCCAATCGGCTGGCGGGGGGGGCGGGGCCGCAGGGAGGCAGCGGCGGGAAAATCGAGTGCGGGCTGGCGGGCAGCTCAGCGGCGGCTGGGGCGCCTGCAGGAAGATGAAGTCGGCGTGGGAGAAGTCAGCGGAAATTATGTTAAGTGGCAATTCCAAGGTACATAATGGTGATATAAGCAAGACAAGAGAGGCTTCTGCCAATATAGTTGCTCATCCCATTTCATCAATTGAAAGAACACCCACCCCGGGACCACTAGAACCTAGAAAGCCCAACAGTACTATTGATAGATCAAGGAGAAACCGGGAGAGGGACTTGCCTGATCAACACCTACAGGGAATCCAATCGATTGACCTACCAATGGAATCTACACCTTACACTGTAATTTTGGGCAATGTCCCTCAATTGAAGGATGGGGCTACAGAGGATTTTGGCCAACTTAAAAACAAACTGAACCAATGGTTTACTAACAACTTATACAGGGGACAAGATGTTAACAGATTTATAATAATGGCTCGTAGAACTAATTGGATTGGCAAAAGTACTAAATCATACCATGGTGACTGTATTGTTGTGAACTTTGATAACCCGTATACTGCTGAGAAAATTTTACAGGAGTCCCATAAGTGTCATCCGGGTTCCGGCTCCAATATAGTCATTCTGTCCCTGGGCTATTTCTACACCCAAGAGCCCTGGTTGTACAAAACTGACACCAGCTGTAAAGATCATACACACACAAGGGACACCATGAGACAGAATCTTCGATATCGACCTCCTATTCGATTTCAACCCCCTAGGAACACGGTTAACGCTCATTTCCCTCCAGGACTAGAAATAACAAACAGATATCTGCCGTTATCGGATATAGAAGAGTGTGACTGACTAACCTCCCAGGTATTAAGTGAAACAAGTTTTCATACTCTCACACAGGACCCTAGTAAAGAAGGAGTAAAAGATAGACCATTGACCCCTAGAAATAATATTCTATCATGGAATATCGCAGGGCTGGCCAGGAAAAGTAATGATCCACGCTGGACTGCGTTTGTTAAACAGTATAAGATTATTAGTCTCCAGGAAACGTGGGATACGGACTGTAACTATTATTTGGATGGTTACAAGGTCTTTTTTGTCCCGGCCTCCCCTTCGGCCAGTGGCAGGCCTAAGGGAGGTCTGGCAACTTATGTTTCACTCGATATTAAATGTGAGGCGCGTATGATCTCACACTCACACCCTGGAATTCTAGCAATTACATTAAGGGAGGGGCATTCTGAATGGGGGTTAATAAATTTTTATAATTCCCCATCTACCCTAGCTGAAGGAGGAAATATTAAGTTTCTGGCTATATTTATTAAAAAACACATGGCCAATAAACTTCACAGCCTGATAATTATGGGGGATTTTAATATTCATCCATGTGGTAACCCCTCAACCACCTGTTTAGCTAACTTAGGATGTCTGCTATTAACAGGCCTACATTTTGAACACATATTGCAGGGAGAGGAACTTAACGACCTCTTGAGTGAATACGACATGGGGCTAGCCATGTCCTATATGAGCCCGGCCACACTGTTTCCGATCCCAACTTTTATAGGTAAGGGGAATGGTACTTTTATCGATTATATTCTTATCTTGTCATCTTTAGCTCCCCTTTTAGGGGATTTTTCTATCACAATTAATGAATTTAGCGACCATAACCCGCTGACAGTTTATCTTGGTGGTATCCTGTCTGATCTTACCTGTAATACTCCAGTAATAGGAGTTTTATGACCTGCAGATGGTAAAAGGAGGTTAAGGTGGACTCAAATATCACCTACTGTTTTTAATGACAACGTGAAGACCTATTGTTTGGGAGAAATAGTCATCTGTACAACAGACGGAGCAAATGCAAGTAGCGTCTTGGATGCTTTTTTTAATTTGACCGGGAAAATAAGTGAACTACTGATAGCAAAGTCAGGACATACTGTTAATCTGGGTCCCAAATGGTTTGACACCAATTGTTCGAAAGCAGCCAAACTGTTAAGAGAAGCCCTGGCAAAAAAAACTAGAAATCTGATGGTAGTGCGCTCCCTGAGAAGGGCGTACAGGGATGCCCTAGCATTCCGTAAGGCTTCATTAAAAGAAGAAGCCTGGGAAGAATTATTAGATAGCAGTACCCTAAAAGACAGTGCTAGGTTTTGGAAAGTTGTTAATGGTCCTTTATTTCAACAGGAGGGGGGGATGGTTTGATGGCTCACATAGGTGAAGGTGACTGGGTCCATCATTTTAAATCAATGTTTGATAGCCCGGCTGATTCCGGCATTGTGACATCGAGTCGTGGGGATATCCCAGCTATAACCTTTACTGAATCTGAGATTCTAGATGGAATCACGGGTCTGACAAGCAATAAAGCCCCTGGCCCTGATGGGATTCCACCAGATTTATTTAAATCAGACCCCAAATTTTGGGCAACTATTCTTTGTACGGTCTTTAACGCGGCCGCCACAGAAGGCTGTCCGAATAGTTGGGCATTGTCAACTATAGTGCCTGTTTTCAAGAAAGGCAATAGAAACAACACTAGCTGCTATAGACCGATATCACTTATTGATTCGGTCGCGAAGGTAATGGGGCGGGCTATTTTAAATAGGTTGAAGGATTGGGCAGTTAATAATAAGATATTAACAGACTGTCAATACGGTTTCCATGCAGGGCGTTCAACCATCACACAGTGCCTTAATTTGTATTTGCTGCTTAACAAATACACTGTGGTGTATCCCGGTTCAATTCACCTCGCCTTCATGGACCTCTCATCAGCGTTTGACTGTGTCAACAGGTCTAAGCTTTGGCAGGCCATGGAGGCGAGAGGGGTAGATGCGGGGTTGATACATTTTTTATGGGACTTACACTCTTCAACCCGAGCAAATGTTAGGTGCGGTAAAGATCTGAAAGTCACGAATGACTTTTCTATCAAGAAAGGTGTAAGGCAGGGATGTATCATGGCTCCGTTTTTATTTAACTTTTATATTAACGATCTTGAGAGGACCTTGATAGAGACCGGTGCAGACTTTCCGCGTATAGCTGGACGGGGTATCCCCGTTTTGCTATACGCAGATGATGCTGTACTAATAGCTAGGACAGAAATTGGGCTCCAAACTCTGTTAAATTCCTTCTATGAATTTATGAACAAGCTAGATTTAAAAATCAACAGCACAAAGTCCTATACTATGAGACTGGGCAAACGCTCTAGTAAAACATTTCAATTTAAAACAGGGGGAGACTTAATCCCTAGCACCAAGGTGTTCTCTTACTTAGGAGTTTTATTTGATGACAAACTAAAGTGGGAGGCCGTGATACAAAAAAAAGGGGGGGAGTTGGCTCGGGCAAATGCTGCAATTTTTAACTTTGCTTCTAAAATAGGGAAGAAACCGACGGGGGCCATGCTTCAGATTTATAGAGCCAAGAGTGTTGCCATAGCATGCTATGGTAGTGAGTTGTGGGGACGAGGTGTGATTAAACCCTTACAGGTCGAGGAAAACAAGTTCTTAAAAAGACTACTATGTGTTCCGCAAAGTACTCCGAACTTGGTGGCTCATGAAGAATTGGGAGTACCTTACAAAGCCGACCATATAACGCGGCGCCCTATGATCTTTTGGCTACAGTGCTGGCTTAACTCGGATATACCCTTGACTCAAGCTATACTTAGGGATTGCTTGGCTCTAGAGAACATGGCACGAATCCCTTGGTTTACTACATTAAAAAAGGATTTGAATTACTGGGAAGGGGTTCTCTATTTATCAAGCCTGAAGATATCCTTAAAAAGGACATCCCATTAATTAAAATCTCTTTTTTGAATTATAGGATGCAAGAAAGGGAAGGGATCGAGATTATGAAACCCAGTGTCCGGTCATACCTCACTCTAATTACGACCCCCACTGCCGAGCCTTACCTGCTGTCCACTCTTACTTCCCACAAAAAAATTTTGTTAACTAGGTTCAGATGTAACACATACCATCTCTTATTGGCCAGACCAAAAGGGGGAAACAGAGGGCAGATGTTACCAGTATGTGGTTGTGATGGTCAATCGCCGCAAAATTTAGAACATTTTATGTTTTTTTGCACCTTTTATTCAGTTCCAAGGAAATCTTTCCTGATTCCAATTTTAAAGAAAATGAATTTCACTCAAGTTAAACCTGCCTTAATGTTTTTACAATTATTGCACATGGATTGTATATATTTTATTGTCCGTTTTTTAAAATCTATTCTGAAATCCAGAGCGGATATGGATTGTTAAATATGTCAATGGAACTTGATCTTTTTTAATTCTGGGCTGTGTATCTAAATAGTGTCTGTTTGTGACTGTTTATGAATTTATATTCTAAATTCGAAATAAAGTATCTTTTGATTTGATTTGATTTGATTATTTTTGGAGGGAAAAGTTAGCACACTAATGTTTGTATTTGGTATTAGGGGACGGAAATCTGAGGTCTTTAATAGTAAGATACTCCCCTTTCCTAAAGAGATCATTTTGTGACCCTTCTTTACTGATGTTGATTGTTCAACATCTTTCACATTTTTTGTACCAGAATTGTGGCACCCAACAGAACTCACTGTAGCTTATAAAAAAAAGAAACCACTTTCTAAAAGTGACATTTCCAAAATAGTAATGTAAAATCCAACTACACCAGTAAGCAGGATTTATCACAACCATTCCAAACATACCAAACAAGTCAACACTAATCCTTTCAGATCAGGAATTGCCACTTAAAAATATATAAGGAAATTCCCAATGTTAGCCTCTGAGAGGAGTAGGCCTCACAGTAGTGAGAAACAAATAGACTATTTGCCACTACTAGAACATACCACACATTTAAGGCACATGCCCTAGCTTTTACTTACACAGCACCTGCCCACAGGGCTACGTAGGGCTTACCTAAGGGGTGACCGACGTGTAGTAAAAGGGGAGTTTAAGGCTTGGCAAGTAGTTTTAAATGCCAAATTATTCCCAGGCCCAGGGTATATGGTATACCACTTTACAAGGGACTTACAAGTAAATCAAATATACCAAACAGGTTTAAACCAATCTTACCATGTTTAAAGGAGAGAGCACATGCACTTTAGCACTAATTAATAGTGGTAAAGTGCCCAGAGTCCTAAAGCCAACAAAAAGGTCTGAAAAATAGGCGGAGAAAGGCAAAAGATTTGGGGATAACCCTACAAAAAGGGCCGGGCCCAACAGTTTTCATATTTGTTACTTTATTTGTGCATCAGCTTTAAAAGCACTGAAAGGTTTCTTGTATATTCAGCAGTTTTCGGGAAACAATAAAAGTGTTAAGATAATGCTGGTGATTAATGTACCTGCAGGAGAGAGATTGGACTTTTGTCTAGTGTCAATTATGACTGATCTAAGGTAGCGCAGATGGTTTATATGGCTTCTTCAAAGAATGTGTACCCTGCATATCAAATTACAGTATTCTTTTTGCATAGCTCAGTGGGCTACTGCTTTTGTCACAGAGATTATTTTCTTACTGTGCAGTTCATATGTTAAAATTGTAATCTAGCAGTGAGCTATGAACTGCCATCAAAGACATGCATGCATCTGCAAGGTACAGGTTATAAAGTTTTTCCCAGTCTTTCATTACCCTGATGCTTCTAAAAGGGTTTGTTTGGGTAGAAATTAATTATTATTATTATTATTAAATTCAAGGTTAACCACTGTTATGTTCTGAATCCTGAGTTTGAGCTTCTCCAGACCAAGCACTCTAAAAGAAATTTCCACCAGTATGGATCACATGTAAATCCTACACCTTGTCAGGGGCGTAACACAGGCCCCCGCATCCCACGGAGTGCGGGGGGGCCCTCCAGCTGCAGGGGGCCCCCTCAGAACAGAACTACGGTCTGAGGCCTCCGGATAAAATGCGGAGTGGGGGCCCCTCTGTGTACATTGCAGGTGGGGCCCTTAAACTTTCATTACGCCACTGCACCTTGTAGTCCCCTTTGCCTTATGTGACATTTTCTATACACTGATTTACACACCTATGACTCATTGTGTGATGTAAAGTGCTCCAACACCCTACCTACACTGGTATGAGAGGTGCTATAAAACAAATGGAATACATGTGACAGAGAGACTATTGAGAGATGAGAAGCACTGTTGGAGGGCGATAGTGAGGGAATCATTTGAGAGCCCCAACAAAGATTGTTGTATCCTGGCACACAAAAAGTTTGTCATGTACTATACTTTAAAAGCTTAAACAATAGACTATATAATGATAAATGTGTTGTAGAATACACTATTTTTCCACAAAATGTCTTGGAAATAAAACAACCCGAAAACAGCCTTTGAAGTGGTCAGGCTCGCAGGCTGCACTCGTTATGCACCGTACGGGGGCTGCCCTGACAAAATTTGCCAGGGCTACTTTGGGTTCGCAGTCCGGCTTGTACCGCTAAATAGACCATCATATGCATACATGCAAATAGACCCGATTCAGGCGGTTTGCCACCAGGAATTGCCTCTGCTTCAATAGATGTGAATGCGGGAAATACTATCTTCCGAATATTTTTCTTTTTTTAAATCGCCTACTTTCCTCTTCTAAAACGTTAGCATGTATGAGTTTGAATTCATGTGAAAAGCTGTCTCAGATTTTATTTACCTAAAAAATTGATACAGAAATGGGTTGGAAAATGTAGAATCTGACCTGAGAATTCATAAAACCAAACATTGAAAAGTTAGATGCCGAGATGCAGCACCGACCTTCCCATTAAAATGTTTTGACTTTTGCATATTTGTTTAATATAAAAAAATTAAATCTTCAGTAATTCGAGTAATTGTTTGGTGGGTACCAGTTTGCGTATGTTTTGCGAATTCCTGTTTTTATTTTTGAAATTTTAATCATACAAATTGCTTGGGGGTCCCTGGCTTCCAGTCGTGATTCAGTGGGGGGGCCTCAGGAGTCAAAAGGTTGGGAACATCTGCTCTACAAACTTCCCTACCATAAACTGTCACCTGTGCCACCACAAGCCATAGCAAAGGGCACTTAATTAGTTAATGTGAGCTTGTCCCACTGATAATTATCATACTCAGTCTCTGATGGTCACTGTGACTTCTGCCCACCCTTGCCACTGCCGAGTACCACAAGAGAAGAAAAGGAAGTCACCACTGGCGAGAACCCTTCCTGAGACACAGATCGGGTGCGTTTTATTGATGCAGGTGGTTCAGATACTGCACAGTAGTTCAGGATACAATTAATACTGGTAAAAGAGATCTGACATTTCAGAAAGTTACATCTCTGCTCATCGCTTGACATCTTCATTCGACTCCATGTTGAGAAGTGATACATCCAGTCCACAAAAGAAGGAAGGTGAACTCTATCACGAGTAATGCAAGGACCAACACCTGTAGTAGAAAAAGTTTCTTCTTTATTCGTAGTCTTGTTTAAAAGACAGGCACACAGCCAACGCGTTTCGTTCCCCTGTGCCTTGGGAATTTCGTCAGGGCTCACTACAAGTTTCTAGAGTGTGCACTAGAACATCAAATAGGAATGACCGACCAGAATATAATCTTATATGAACGACATCAGTGCGTATGGTTCTTAATATATATCCAATAGATCTCCCGTATTATACTGCTTAAATATTGCAGGGATCGAGTAACGGTAAAGTCCTCATGGCATATCTATATAGAACAGTCTGCATGCAACACAGTTCGATAGCTGCTTAATCTTCGTGAGAAGTGATACATGTCTGACCATGGATCAGGCTGTATGCACTTACTGGCATGTCTCCCATTCTAGTTTACACATAATATATTTATATTAATTAATTAGACTCCATTCTCACAGACCCTCACCTTGACACCGCTATGAGAGGCGGCCGCAAGATCCCCGCTCTGCTTTATGCAGACAACACAGTTTTAATTGCTCTGACTGCTAGGAGGTTACAGAAACGTTTAGATTTAATTATTGATTTTTTGACCAGCCTTGTTCTGCCTACCCATTTTTCCAAATCACATGTGATGAAGTTTGACCCACCTGAGACAAAGACAATGAAATTCATAGTGGATGGTGATCATATTAGATAGATTAACAAGTTTCGTTGTTTGGGTGTTCAATTAGACTCTGGTCTCTGCTGGCATCCTTTAATCAATCGTAATGTGGCGGCTTCTAACAGGGCAATATTTAGTTGGTGACTTCTCCTGGCGTTTGGGACGCACTCAAAAACAGTCCTGGATATACTCAAGGCCAAGTGTATCCCAATAGCATGTGATGGGTGTGGCATTTGGGGGTATGGGCGAGTTACCTCAACTTTATCATGGTCTAAGTGGGATTATAAAAAACGATAAAAGATGGGTCAAAAAAGCGTTCAAAGATAAGATGACAGCAGATTGGGAGGCCTCACCCAGCTCTAGGTTCTAGCACATCACGCTCTTTATTGGCTTTATCTATTTCTGCGGCTTGTGCCTTTTAATCAAGGTTATTCTAATGACTCTAGGCTCCCTGTGTGTGATTGTGACAATGTGTCCATTAATGATACCTTACACATAGGTATGGTGTGCTCGAAATACAACTATTTGTGTTTTAAATATATTTATTTATTTTATTTTATTTATTTATAGAGCGCAACATTCATCCCAAGGGACATCACGGCGCTAAAAAGCAATAAACAGAGTGTACGCGGGGGGGAAATTTCCAGATAGCAATTTAGTAGCCGGGAAATAAATATGTCTTTAGTTTTTTCCTGAACATTAAGTATTCTTCAGTCATACGTAATTCCAAAGGGAGTATATTCCAATTGACCGCTGCTAGTTTAGAGAATGATCTATCGCCCATCCTAGCCTTGCTTGTGCGTTTGACTGAAGCCAATGCCTGATGGCGAGATCTCAAATTACACGAAGGTGCATGAAATTTTAATCTCCTATGCAGAATTTGAGGGCCAGTTTTATGTAGTGTCCTGTGTGCAAAACACATGAGCTTAAAGTTGGCTCTTTGACGTATGGGTAACCAGTGTAATTCTTTCATGCATAGGGAAGCAGAACTATATCTGCTCTTATTGCATACAAGTTTAGCAGCTGCATTTTGGACTACTTGTAATCTGGTGAAAAGAAAGTCGGCCATGCCCATATATAGTGCGTTACCATAGTCCAAATTACTCATCAGTAGCGCCTGTGTCACAGTTTTCCTACAATTTAAAGGAATCCATGGAAAAAGTCTTCTAAGAAGTTTTAGTATGGCAAAACTTTTTCCACATAGTGATCGAACCTGGTTCTGCATAGACAAAGCATTATCAAAGATGAAGCCCAAATTCTTGGCGGCCTGCCTAGGTTCAGGAGCAGTACCCAAAGCCTGGGGCCACCAACTATTGTCCCAAATTGTTTGGGCTCCTCCAAAAAATAGAATCTCTGATTTGCCGGCATTGAGTTTTAGACAATGTCCAGACATCCAGTTTGCTATTTCAGTAAGACAATTAATAAGGTTGTCCTTAGTATTCCCTTTTTTCAGCTTATCCGACAAAGGAATTATCAATTGTGTATCGTCAGCATAGGAGCATATATCAAAGACCCATTTCCTGCTGATGTCTGCTAAGGAGGAGACGTATATATTAAAAAGAGTGGGGCTCAGAGTAGCTCCCTGTGGTACTCCATAATCAATGCTCTTAGCATTGGAGAAGTATGGTCCCATTTGAATTATCTGGGTTCGGTTCTTAAGAAATGACGCGAACCATGCTAAAGCATTTGAACATATTCCTTTTTCATGCAGACTTCGCAGTAGTCTGTTATGGGATACAGTGTCAAAAGCCGCTGTAAGATCCAGAAGGATCAGTGCCACAGTTTTACCCTGATCCACTAGAGATCTGATGTTATCTGATACAGCTAATAGAGTAGCCTCGGTACTGTTGTTAGCCCTGAATCTGGTTTGGGAGGAGTCAAGTAGGTTATTGGATTCAATAAAGGCCGTGAGTTGTTTATTAACCAATTTCTCTAGAATCTTCGATAAATACGGTAATTGTGATATCGGTCTATAGTTGGCTGGATCATAGATTTCAAGACCTGGCTTTTTTAAAAGGGGAAGGACAACTGTTTTTTTCCAGATATCTGGAAAGGAGGCAAGCTCTAGTGATTGATTAAGGGCTTTAGTAACATGGGGACAGAGTGTTGAGACCAGACGTGAAAAAATGAAATGTGGACAGGGGTCCAATGGGGAACCTGCCTTAATTTCAATCATGGCTTTGGCCACTTGTTCTTCGGAAAAAGAGGTCAGCCTATCTAGGTGGTTGTGAGCTGCCGGATGAGGAGCTAAGTTTTCCCAAGCCTTGGAGTCTTCCATATTTGGAGAAGTAAAAGTAGTGTAGATTTTTGTCACTTTATTTATAAAAAAATTATTGAGTAGTTCACAGTTCTCAGATGAAGGTGCCATAGATTGTGACAACAAAGTAGGCTTGCAAAGTTCCCAAATTATTTTATAAAGTTCTTTAGATGAGCTTCCTGTTTCTTCAATTCTTTTCGAGTAATACTTAGTTTTGGCCTCTTTTAGGGCTCCAAAGTAGGTTTTTTGCTTGGCTATGTAGATACATCTATCTGTACTCGATTTTGAGAGTCTCCATTTATGTTCCTTAGTTCTACACTCCCTTTTCATAAGTCTTAGATTTGATGTATACCATTTTTCGGATTTTTTAGTAGCTGATGTCCGAGTTAATTTAGGGGCGCACCAATCGAGTGTTTCTTCAATAGCAAACTGTAGCTGTGTAGCTAATGTATTTATAGAGTTTTGTTGCAGAGGTTTCAAGATACCAGAAAAAATGGCACTAAATGATTCCTCTGTAATTTGGCTCCAGGCCCTAGATCTTGGTTGACCCTTCTTCTCAGTCTTTGATGTATGTTTAGGTAAGCTTAAGGAAAAGGGGATTAGGAAATGATCCGTCCTTATTAAGGGTTTGATTTCCTGGATACATAATGATTCTATGTTAGAGAACAATAGATCAAGGGTATGACCGGCCACATGAGTTGGTTTGGAGATCCTTTGAGATAGTTGCATTATAGCCATATCATTGTCAAGATGTTCAACACCTGGATTTGTAGGCACTTCATAGTGAAGATTAAAATCTCCTATGACTAGAAACTCATTATGCTTCAAGCAAAGAGGAAGAAGTTGTATAAATAAATTAGAGCTTAAATCAGACTGATACCCTTGCGGGTTGTAGATGACCGCCCCTCCAAATAGTTTATGGTCACCCACAGACACTGAGAACGCTAGAATCTCATGCGTGCCTGCTTTAGTGACTGAAATGGGGATACAGGTGAGATGGTCTTTATACACAATTGCTGTCCCCCCTCCTCTCTTACCGCCCTTCCTATTAAGTTGTAAAATGTTATATCCAGATGGAAGGGCAGTGACAATATTGGGAGTATTATTATCATCGAGCCAAGTCTCAGTAACAAAAGCTAAATCTGGGCTTAGATCGTCCAATATTTCCCAAATTTCAATACTTTGTTTTGGGAGTGATCTAGCATTAAAGTAGATACAGTTTAAATCCTGCATGATATATTTGGGTATGGATAATTCCAGTGGGTGAGTAGATTGCTGCTCGCAGCTAACCCATTTGCAGTGTTTACAAGAGAAAGGGCCTTCAAATTTTTCAGGGGATGCTTTAATACATACCTTATCAGGGCTAAAAATGTGCCCTATAGCTGCAAATATGTCTGATGTATAGGTGAGGGGCTTAGTTTTATTGGTCAAAATTTGAGCAGCATTTATGGCCCCTGGTCCAGTTCGGGCGTGGACGGGCGCAGACGGGCTTGCCTTTGGCGCGCCTATGGCAATATACTTCCAGTCTTGAAGAACATGAATTTTAACCAAGTGAGACCTGCTTTACTGTTTCTCCAGTTCTTAACCACTCCCACAGTGTGCTATTTTTTTTATCTTGCTGTTTTTCTGGGGCATTGAAGTCAACCTAATGGTATTTTATCGGATTTATATTCCTAATGAAATGTACTGTTTTGCGTTTCACATTTATGATTTTATCTCTTAAAATCAAATAAGGAAGATTGATTGATTGATTGAATGAGTTTACACAATAAACAGCAAGCCTTCACCGAGTCATTGCCATGTGATCACTGTTCGAGTGTCCCAGTAGTAGGACACATTTCCAGAAGAAATGAATACATGCACGCCTCATAGGTTTCTTGAGAAAGTCCAAACATTAGGTTTTACTGCAGTACTTTTTTTTGTTTGGGGCCCTGTCTAGCTGTTGTAGTTGTTGATACGTGTAGATATGGTTGGTTGTACTGTACTATGTCAAATGGTTAAGTGCTCGGACACCGTTTGGCCAAGTTCACACTATAGAAAACCCTGTAATACAGGGTTTCACAAACTGTGGGTGGCAAGTTGATTTTTGATGGGTTGTGAAATCCAAGCAATAATATAAGGTTCCTTCAAAATATATATTTATCTTGTCACATTTGCTGGGCTTCAAAGACAGATGTCAAATGTCAGGCTATGTCTTCTGACAAATTGCTGCTTTTTTTAACATGGGGATTGGTGTTTACCAACTCCTCTCATTTCAAAGTTGGAGAAATAAAGGTAAGGTTTGTGTTAATCGCCAAAGACAGCGCTGTCCCCCTGGTGCCACTGGCTGAGTTAGATGGACTTGATCTCCCTACGGTGGGGTTGCCATGGGAGACCCGGGGTGTCCGTTATCTAGGCCTGCCGATAACACTCGACCGTCACCTACAGTCCGAACTAAAGATGGGAGGGGGGTGGAGGGTCTTACAACCTCTGTTCGGTCCTGAACCACACTGCCACTGTCAGTCATGGGTACAGGAAAGATGGGAGGGGGGTGGAGGGTCTTTCAGCCTCTGTTCGGTCCTGGACCACGCTGCCACTGTCAGTCATGGGTAAAGGGGCTTGAAGCAAAATGGTCCTATTGCCCGATGCCTTTACGCAATGCAAGGTCCATTCTGTGTTGCCGCCCTCGTGTCCTGGCAGCTTGATGGGTCACTGGTGCCCCTGGTGTGGGCAGGGAAGAGGAGCTGGGTCTGCCAGGGTGGCCTTGGGCTCCCGGACCTTAAACTATACCATCTGGCGGGACTCCTGCACTCCGCCGCTAAGCGCTGCGACCTCGGTCCAAATTGGGAAAGGAAAGTGCTGTCTGGCTCCACTGTGATCGCTGAGCTCCCGAAGTTACTCCTGTGCGGTGGAGACTCCCGGCAGGTCCTCCCAGGCACTCTCTTCACAATCATTCAAGTGCCCTAGGCTTGGGCGAGGCTGTTGCAGGTTCTGAAATGGGCGCCCTGTGACCCATGCCCTGTGGCCTATGCCAAGCTCCTCCCGATCTGATGGCTGCGCCCAGTCATGTACATACGGACTCCATGGACCTCTGGAGATAGCTGGAGGGAAAGGGGTTGTCAGAGAGCAGGACGTAACAAAAGTTTAAGGGGCCCCTGCAATGTACACAGAGGGGCCCCCACTCCGGATTTAATCCTGAGCATTTAGGCATGAGTACTGGGCTTAGGGGGCCCCTACAACTCGCCCACCCGCACTGCGGGGGATGCAGAAGCTGTGTTGTTACCCCCCTATTTTTTAATACAGTGACATTATGTCACTGGAGGAAGTTGGAACTCATTTCGGAATAGATGACGGACAACTGTTGCTGTGCCCCAGTTTAACTCGCACGACCCATGAGATCTGACGTCATTCCTGAAAGAGGCCCCTCCAGGCCTTCAAGATGATGATACTCAAGCAAAGGTATCCTAGCATCCCACAAGCTTAGAAAGTTAAGCTCCTAGAAGCTCGGCAGTGGCTGGCCTGTCGTTCCATGCTGCTGTGCTCCTTCTTCAGCCTTCCTTCTGCCTCAGTTCTCATTTCTCTCCTAAGCAGAGTAGATGTGCACTCTTTTATCGTATTGTTTTTGCAGAGAAATCAGTTTCAACTATTCCACAAACAAATATTTCTTCATCTTTTTTCCTTGACTAATCTTTATTTTAAATGTTAATTTAGGACTGGAAATCCAGCACACCCAAGTGCCCGGTTACACATTCGTCTGACCTGTGGCACCATCTCAGTAGGACTGCTGTAAAGATGTCCATTCTTGTACCCAGTAGGACTGCTGTAAAGATGTCCATTCTTGTCCCCGCTAGTACAGCTGTAAAGATGTCCATTCTTGTACCCGGTAGGACTGCTGTGAAGATGTCCATTCTTGTACCCAGTAGGACTGCTGCAAAGATGTCCATTCTTGTACCCAGTAGGACTGCTGTAAAGATGTCCATTCTAGTACCCAGTAGGACTGCTGTAATGATGTCCATTCTTGTCCCCGGTAGGACGGCTGTAGAGATGTCCATTCTTGTCCATAGTAGGACTGCTGTAAAGATGTCCATTCTTGTGCCCAGTAGGACTACTATAAAGATGTCCATTCTTGTGCCCAGTAGGACGGCTGTAGAGATGTCCATTATTGTCCATAGTAGGACTGCTGTAAAGATGTCCATTCTTGTTCCCGGTAGGACTGCTGTAAAGATGTCCATTCTTGCCCCCGGTAGGACTGCTGGAAGGATGTCCGTTCTTGTACCCAGTAGGGCTGCTGTAAAGATGTCCATTCTTGGAGCCGGTAGGACTTCTGTAGAGATGTCCATTCTTGTCCCCAGTAGGACTGCTGTAGAGATGTCCATTCTTGTACCGGGAGGACTAATGTAGAGATGTCCATTCTTGTACCCGGTAGGACTGCTGGAAGGATGTCCATTCTTGTCCCCGGTAGGACTGCTGTAAAGATGTCCATTCTTGTCCATAGTAGGACTGCTGTAAGGATGTCCATTCTTGTACCCAGTAGGACTGCTGGAAAGATGTCCATTCTTGCCCCCGGTAGGACTACTGTAAGGATGTCCATTCTTGCCCCCGGTAGGACTGCTGTAAAGATGTCCATTCTTGCCCCCGGTAGGACTGCTGTAAGGATGTCCATTCTTGTACCCAGTAGGACTGCTGGAAGGATGTCCATTCTTGCCCCGGTAGGACTGCTGTAAGGATGTCCATTCTTGTACCCAGTAGGACTGCTGTAAAGATGTCCATTCTTGTCCCCGGTAGGACTGCTGTAAAGATGTCCATTCTTGTAGCGGGAGGACTGCTGTAGAGATGTCCATTCTTGTACCCGGTAGGACTGCTGTAAGGATGTCCATTCTTGTCCCCGGTAGAACTGCTGTAGAGATATCCATTCTTGTTCCCGGTAGGACTGCTGTAAAAATGTCCATTGTTGTCCCCGGTAGGACTGCTGCAAGGATGTCCATACTTGTACCCGGTAGGACTGCTGTAAGGATGTCCATTCTTGTACCCCGTAGGACTGCTGTAAAGATGTCCATTCTTGTACCCGGTAGGACTGCTGTAAAGATGTCCATTCTTGTCCCCGGTAGGACTGCTGTAAAGATGTCCATTCTTGTACCCGGTAGGACTGCTGTAAGGATGTCCATTTTTGTACCCGGTAGGACTGCTGTAAGGATGGACGTTCTTGTACCCAGTAGGGCTGCTGTAAAGATGTCTGTTCTTGTACCCGGTAGGACTGCTGTAAAGATGTCCATTCTTGTAACTGGTAGGACTGCTGTAAAGATGTCCATTCTTGTCCCCGGTAGGACTGCTGTAGAGGTGTCCATTCTTGTACCCAGTAGGGCTACTGTAGAGATGTCCATTCTTACACCCAGTAGGACTGCTGTAAAGATATCCATCCTTATACCCGGTAGGACTGCCCTTATCACTGCTCTTGTTTGCCATCGCCATGGAGCCAGTGGCTCGTACAATGAGAAGAGAGATGTCTGACTGGGGTTTGGACTATAGGATGTGGCATCTCTGGTCTTACTCTGTGCAGATGACATGCTTACATATTCAAAGGGCCCTTCGAGACTGAGGTGTCCCATCAGATACACGGTTTTGTGGAAGATCATGGCTATCAGACCTGTTGGTGGCTTCTACCAGTGTCCCATGAGATGTTTCAACAGTGCCTGAAGAAGGGCTTCTGAATATTGCGAAAAGGTTTCGGCATGGATTGAGTCATTAATTCAGGACTGCTCGCAGTACATTAACTTGGGGGTTTTCCCCTCACACTCTACCACTCTCGCCTGTGGAGTACCACAGGGTTCTACCCTTTCTCCACTCCTCTTTAACATGTACATTCTTCATCCGGCTCCCCTGGTGTGAGACATGGTCCTCGCTTGTGAAGTGTACGGGATGAGACTCTACCACTATTACCTCTTAGTAGCAATGCAGAGAAGAGTGTGAGACTCACGGATGGTCTTGCAGCATTTATGAGCTGGATGCAATTCAATAACCTTGTGTATTAATACCAATAAAAACATTGATTGTAGGTCCGTCCCCTGCTAAGCCGGCCAGACAATCTAGGACCTGCAGCAGCTCCAGAGCAGGTGGCACTGAGATGATCTGAATTTAAATGGATACCTTCGAAAGAACAGATGTAGCACTGAGTACAGTGCCTTGTTTGGAAGGCAGTAAACAGCAGAGCCCCATGAACTTTTTCTGAGCTCTTCTCATACCAGCTGCCACCCCACTTGTAAGTTTACATACTTGAAATACTGAACGAATATGGAAACCTTGCGGGCCAATAACAGAACTTGTTTAAATCAAAATACGTTCCTCTCTGAGCTTTGGCTCGCTGTGATGTGAGGGAGATTCTACAACAGGGTCAGCGTTGACAGCAGAAGACTTGACATGCCTTGTCATTAACATTGCGCTAGAGCACAGGAATAAGGTGGACCTCAACATCGGTTACTTTTTGGATGGTTTATGTTGCTCAAGTTCCGGGGTGAGTGACAGTAATCCAAACCGGTGGTGCCACCAAGGTGCCTTCACGTTTTCCAAGCTGATGCGCCTATTGCCTCATCGTTTTTTGACCTTGCGTGGGAAAGGCATTGCGTGGTAAAAGCATTTGCATGGTAAAAACATGTGTGGTAAAGGCATATGCATGGTAAAAACATGTGTGGTAATGGCATTGCTTGGTAATGCCTGCGTTGTAAAGGCTGTCCCCTCCTCTGTCACTCTTTGGTGGATCCTGTGAAGACTCCATAAGCGGGCACAAGAGATTTAGGTAACGTGCACGTACTCTTTCTCCTGCCGTTACATGCCTTGGCGCAGCTAACTAAGGCAAGATGCGCCCACCACGCTGGTCACTAACGCAGGACACTAAACCCTTCCCATAAAGGTCACCGTGCAGTTCAGGACTCTTATAACCAAGCAGTCTGCCAAGGAGTACAGTGCTGCCCATCTACTGTGCACTTTAGCCCCTTGTCTCGGTATGAAATGCTGTATCAATGCAACTACAAGACAGTACAGTGATCCATTCTTGAGGCTGCAATGTGAACACAAGATTGATTCAGTCCTTTGAAAGTATCCTCAGAAGGAGGGCTTGAATCCTGACTCATGAAAGTAATGTTATGTATACTCTAGGAGGGTATTTCTGTAGTGCAGTTAAAAAAATAGAAATGCACAAAAGGAAGCATAAAAAGACCCAAAACATCTTGTAGATTTCACTCCTCAGACGTCTCCACATTTTGTGCCTGTAACTGTAAACCCAATGCCAACCTCCAGGCCTATGTCCTCACCTCTCTTAAGGGCAACTGAGCAGGATTAACTGTTCACTGAGCGTACGCCATTCGGCGATCACTACAAGGCGTAAGGCTTCCTCACGCTTAAAAGCATTAGCTACCTTTACAAAATATGATCACCTTTAGCAGCGTACTACTATCTGGCAAGTCCCTGATTTATAACCGCCAGATCAAATGACCTCGTCATATCTTGGTAAACTTGGACTCGTCAACATTTCAAGTTGTAAAATCAACCTTGATGTGCGTGTGTTGGAGCAAATGCAGAAACAGACGAGTTCAGTGCTAGGCATATTATTTCTTCCTTCCATGCAGTGAATCTCCCTGATGTTAACCCATGTTCGCAAACGTTTGCTCCAGTAGGATGACCCCCCATCTCTTTAAAAATTGGGGGCAAATTAACTAACATTGTGCACTGGGTTTGCATCACAAAAGGTTCTCTACCCAGTGCAAAAGTTGTATTTGTTATTTACTTTCCAGTTCATGATTTATTTTTTGCTGTAAATATGCATAAAAGTAAACCAAATGGTGCTTTGCGCTACTTTACCACCAGGCGGTGTTCCCTAGGTGGTACATGGCCCTTCCTAGGCAACCACCCATGTTGTTTTTATGCAAACCCATATCTACTAACAATGGAAGACAGTGCTTTATGCCCATAGTGAATGCCTGTTTGAGGCAGTCATTAAAAAAGAGAATTGTTTTTATTTCTTCAAACTGTTCCGACTTTGCATGTGTGCCGCACTGTACAACACACATGCAATGTGGTAAAAGTTTTAAAGCTAGTTTAAGAATGGTATTTTGTTGGAAAAAAGACCTTGATTGGTGCATGCAACGAGAAAAATCTGTTTACATTGCGTGGAGTTGCCCCCGGAAGGGGTCTAAGATTTGGACCCCTTGAAATTTATACCGAGGTGAAATATGTGCCCCCCCCCCCAGATTAAGCGATTTAGATGTCTCCCCTTCCCCGTAGCTCCAACGGCAAAAGTATATTGTGTATTGATACAGCCTTGTGTTTGCCATCACCTATGTTATGATTTTATGAAACTATGCTTTGTTGTCAAAGTTTTTATAATAAAAAGAGTTTTTTAAAAAAAGAATGGTATTTTGTATACAAAATCTATGCTGGATATCACGCACACACCCTTGCAATATTGTGGAAAGGTGTGTGCGTGGTGCCAGGTGGCCTCATTGTGCACTAGTGATAGGGAGAAAGCAGGACAGTGCCATATCTTAGAAGATATGGAGCTGTTCTTCTCTCTCCATCTCACCTAACGCAGCGACAGAATTGCATCTACCCCTAAAGGTCCCAGTACATGTAAGGGGGCCTCAATACGGGGAACAACCTTTACAACGCAACTTTTACAACGCACTACCATTACAACGAAACTGTTACAACGCTAGTGCATTGACAACGCAGGACATTACAACGCAAGTCTTTACATCGACTTGCACTAGATGGCGTGCTAACATTAAAAATAGTGTAGTTTACTATCCCAACACCTTCCCTACTGTTATGTGGACTGGAGTTGGAATAGTAAATTACACTTTTTTAATGTTAGTACGCCATCTAGTGCAAGTCGATGTAAAGACTTGCGTTGTAATGTCCTGCGTTGTCAATGCACTCGCATTGTAAAACTTTTGTTGTAACAGCATGCGTTGTAACAGCATGCGTTGTAACGTCATACATCCCCTCAATACGTATCTAAACCAGTGCTTCTCAAACTTTTTAGAACCATGACCCACTTTTCAGAACGACCAACGTTGGGACCCACCTAGCGTTAATGGAAATGAGGCATGTGATAATTTTCATGTAACTAAAACATTGTGTAATCGCACACAGTCATTTACAGTCAGCACACTTTCCATCGAAAGGACTACTAGATTTGCAGTAACTTACAGTTTTACTGAGAAAGCTATACTTCACATAAATGACAATGTGTGGAAATTGGATTTCAGTGAATATTTATTTGTGCTTTACCAAGTGTCTTGATTTCTTTTGATCGTATTAAAGTCTTTGTTTCCATCACACTTCAGAATTACAAAACATGTGCTGCATATTTTGTTTTTGCTTTCTTAACCCCTTCTGTGCCACGCCCTTTCCCCCTCCTGTGCCGGGCGTTACATTAGTGGGTGGAGTTCATGACGAGATAGTCTCGTCATGGGCACAGCGCGACCGTGCTCCATGACAAGACTATCTCGTCATGGGCACTGAAGAGGTTAACTCCTGAATGTGTACAGTTCATTTACAGGTATTTACGGTTTGTTGTGTGTTACAAAGATGACATCCTACCGCCTTTCCTTTCTCACTCCCTGTACCCAGCAAGATTGTCACGTAATTCACTTTACTTTTATTTCTCTGACTGCAAAGTGAGATGAGTTTGTTAACACTAATCCCCACGTTACAAAATAAGCAGCAGTTTGTCAGTAGACGTAGCCTGACATTTGATCTCTGTTTTTGAAGCGCAGCAAATGTGACAAGATAATTACAGAACTTAAAGGCATCTTTTTTTGTTGCTTGGACTTTCACGACCCACCAAACATCAGCGCAACCCCAAGCAGATGTCATCAACCAGAGCAGCATGGCCGAGGGTCCCCTTGTTGGAGAATGTTAGTGGTGCACGACTGGAAAAACAGCTGGTTTTTTTCCTCGTCACTGGATAGCCCTTTCAGCTCACACTACACGTGATGCAGATAATGCTTAAATACTGACCCTCATTCGATAATAATACCATTCTTTAGTAGAGCTGCCTGAGTAGGGAAGGAGAGCTGAGAGGCTTCACTGCAGCCATCTGATGGGGCGCATTGTGTAATAAATTACACACATCACAGCCTTGGTACATCACTGAGGTGATCTCTGTGAGTTGCAGCTCAGTTTGTAAGCCAGCTCACGCCACATGCCACTGGTGTAAGAATATTTAACTCTACATTTTTAAAGGTTGGGTTTAGCTTGAATCACAAAGAGTTTTCTGTGAGTAGTAGTGACTTATGTTCCCTTAAATTGCCATGAGTATATTTCCGAACTTATATATTTATATATATATATATATATATATATCCACTGAAAAAACCATAGGTTTCAGGAGCGTTATAGTTAGCTGGACATTTCCCTGATGTAATA
This sequence comes from Triturus cristatus, assembly GCF_964204655.1. NCBI lineage: Eukaryota > Metazoa > Chordata > Amphibia > Caudata > Salamandridae > Triturus > Triturus cristatus. The sequence continues at coordinate 861,788,836 of NC_140595.1, read as the reverse complement.
TGTGACGTCATCAGCAGTGCATTGCGGGGGCGCGAGTTATAGTTAGCTGAACTAACTATAACGGGGGAATTTCTAGGATTTTGTACGAGGGAAATGTCCAGCTAACTATAACGCCCCTGAAACTTATGGTTTTTTCAGTGAATTTCTAAGGTTTTTTAAATGCCAATTCCTAACTATAACGCCCCTGAAACCTTTGGTTTTTTTCAGTGAATTTCAATGGTTTTTTAAATGCCAATTCCTAACTATAACGTGCATGAAACCTATGGTTTTTTCAGTGAATTTCAAAGGTTTTTTAAATGCTAATTCCTATCTATAACTTATCTCTAAAGATATCATGTTTAATGATTTTCATTGGATTTCTATATTTTTCAATTTCAGTGTGTCAATTTTATTAATTATGTTTTTTTAAAATTCTTTTTTAACACTATTTTCTATCCTATTTTTTCATTTAAATCTTTTCAAAATTAAAAAATATTATTTGTTTTTATTGGGTTTTTCAAACATATTTTTTTATACTTTTAAAAATATTTTTTTAACTATATGTTCAAAACTTTATTTTATATATTTTTTTCCATGGATCCGCGCACCCTATGCGCACCGTTCTCGATCCCTACGTGATAGCATCCGCGCATGGTATGCGTTGGGTACGTGTTTAGTGCGCGATCGCAATGCGACCGGTACGCGACTCCAGCCTATACACGACACGTTCGATGTACGTAACGCGACGTTTGCGTGCTTCCGCGATGCGTCATCTGCGTCTATGACGCGGTAGGTGCGCGGATCTCGCGGAATATTTAACATTTAAAAAAACATATATATGTGTTTCATGTGAATATTAATTGAAGACAAACTCTGAACTAGTCTTAAAAGTAATATAATTTTACATCTAATCCTATATTTCTTTTTAATTTAATTTCGGGATGCGTGCTGGGTGCGTGCTGCGTAAGCGCAGGGTGTGCGGATCCCATGTGACCTGCAAAAAAAGAGATTTGATTGGTTCATTACACTTCCTGTTCTAACTATTGAAAGACCCCACCCAATTCAATCATTCTTCTTTGACCTTCTTTGGAGGAGCATCTCTTTGCAGAGAAGAAGATTTTTTAGACTAAGTTTACACTTAGCTCTAACTTTTTTCAACCAAAAATGGTTTCAGGGCAGCAGGCATCACTTGCATCTCCTCATACATCTGAGGATGAATTTTTGGAGGAGACACCACGCACACCATGTTTTCTTCAGTGTTGTGGAAATGTTTTACTTTTCCCGAGGGGCAAACGAAGACCAATGCCACCTTGGTCACGTGCAAGATTTGCAAAAGAGTGTTGTCTCGAGGGGATCCTAACAATAAATACTCTTGCGGGACGGCTAGTATGATGAAGCACCTAAGGACCCTTCATCCTAATAATCTTGCACAAGAAGAATGCCGACGGATGAGAGACACTCCTGCTCCTGCGCCTTCCACCTCATTGCAGCCGAGCACTTCAAGAGTGCATCCATCAGCCCAAAATTTGGACATCCGTCCTCAATTTCAATTTTTAAAAGTGCTCTGCACTAAGTGCAATGCGACTTTGTGCTACGGTGAGCAGTCGATTGATATGATCTGCCGCCGGCAAGAAAGTCACAATTGATAGTTTTTTTTGTTTTGTTCCCTGAAGTTCATCTTTTGGTTCCTCCTGTTTTTTTTTTTGTTTTTTCCATAAAAACCAAAAAAATCACAAAATTGTTGGAAAAACCACCCAAAAAAATATAAAAGAAGAAAGAAGAAAAAAAAAAGTTCTTCTAAGAACTAACTTTCCTGGTTTAAAAAAAGAGCTATATTTGTTTGTTGGTGTGTGAAAGTTTAGATGAATGTATGTGTAGTATGTAATTGACTGAATGAATGCATTAATAGCGTATGGTGAATGTATAAGTGCAGAACTATGAGGAAGTGCTGCAGCATCACACAGTAACCTCTTTAACTGCAGTGTGCTGTAGTACTTCCGAAGCACAGGGATGCAACATATGTACATAAATATGTTGCAAATCTATGCTTCTCTCTGCACAGCTGCTTAAACTGCAGCCATGTGGTGACACAGGCACCCTTGCACCATAGTGCAAGGATATCTGTGTCATGTGCGGTTTGTTTTTCTGCAGGAAGACACACCTTCCTGCACAAAAACAATGAGAAAATGCATTTTTCTCCTTCAATGTATGCTGAACATTTTAGCATGCATTGAGGATGTAAAAATGTGGAGAAATGAAAATAATTCTCCTTGTTGTGCTTTCCTATACCAATTTTAGAATGGTGCAGCATTCACACACATATTGAGATTTATGATTTCTGATAAATCTAGAGATGTGCCTTGTTCTATGAGTATTCAGTGCAATCATGCACAACAACACTTATAGAACACCCTTTCAACGCAAAGTGGTGTGTATGATGACGTTGTATTTACATGGAGTAGAAAAAGTGCACAGAGTGCCTTTTCCTCTATTTGTAAATATGAAAGACTGTCTTGCGCAATAACTATGTTATAAAAAGTGACATATTTCTGTTGTTAAAATTGCTTGCGAATGATAGAAGGTAAGCACAGAGTTTTGTCTGCAAAGAAGTTCAAAGAAGAATGATTGAAATGATTGCGGTCCTTCAATAGGTACAATGGGAAATATTATGAACCCCTCAAATCTCTTTTTTTGCAGGTCACATGATATCTTATTATGGTCAGATTTTAAAAATACATAGGTATAAACAGAGTGTTTTTAGAAACGTGTTTCAACTTTGTAGCTTCTTGCAGACCTCCTCAGTCTGTATATTGAGACTTAGTTAAACTTACCTTCACAGTAATAGAAATAAAAAATGGTATACATTTTTTCCAGATTTTCATTGCAATCTAAATTGATCTAAATTGATTATTTTAAAATTTGGATCTGTGAAAGAAAAAAAAAATCATAACATGTAATAATACATTTTTTACAACACAGCATAATTTCCACAAAGTAATTTGTTTGCCTTTTTTGCTGTTCTCAGAATATATTGAATTTCACTAGAAATAGTGATTTCAATCGTACTCATCACTTAACAGCGGGCAAAAGAAAAACAATCAGAAAGATTGTTTAAAAAACCCAACATGCTATTCTCAGCAAAAGAAAAACAATCAGAAAGATTGTTTAAAAAACCCAACATGCTATTCTCAGTAAAATACCAGAAAATACAAATCACACATATATAAAATGCTTATGGCTTACAAAATTTAATAACTTTAACTTATAGAAACTGTAAATATTGCCACTTTAAAATATTCACCGAATCAATGACCACCAAAAAGTCCAAAATTCTAAAATATACCTTTCCTTGAGGCCAAATGGTATTTTTGCACTCCTTCTTTATGTAAATTGTCCAATGGTAGTCCTATTAAATTATAATAATAAATTCCTCAGAGAATGAATTATCTTCCTAAAACTTTGACTTTAAAAATATTAGGTAGGAATTTTGTAATTCCCTAGGCAAACGTTGTTTAAAAACCAACTGGGAATCATTAAAAAGTGTCCAGCCCTTGTCACATTTTAGATAGGCAGAGTAATGTCCAGATGTGGTGGAAGGACCATCACGGAAATTATAGCAATTGCTACAAAAGTCCTTCCTGATATTGATAGTTGTGCTGCTACAAATTGCTTTATTAAAGTATCCAATTTTCTTCCGTCAGCTGTACAACGTTGCATCATTAAAATTATGTATTTTCCATATTTTGTTAAGAATAATGTGGATAACATTTCTGATTTACATTGGCTACACTCCATGTTTTGATTTGCACCTTTAACTAATTTATTGAAAGACACTGATTTACAGTCTGGTAATGTTAAATACAGAAATCTCTCAGTGTCTACATTGGTGCTACATGTATACATGCAATATTCACAGATATGTTCCCATTTGTAAGAAGGGCCAAAAATATTTTCTATTTCTACACCTTCATTTTCAAAAATGGTAAGCATATACATTAAAAATTCCTAAGCATCTTGTTGGATATTTTGTGAAAATTGTGTAGAACCAGAACACACATCCAAACCACTACGAACATCTGAAACAGATTGTATTTTACTTGTATCTGTTGTCAATTTTTCATAAACAGAATGCAACAGAGAACACAATCTTTTTTGCCGATTCTGCATAATTTGTTCTCGCAAACCTTCCAGATAAAAAACAACATTGACCACTATATTAGCATAGCAGTTGACACCTGAACTATTTCAAACTGATAACCAACAATCTCTTCAACAGTGTCCAAGGAGAGTGCATGGGTGAATTTATAAGTGTTTGGGATTTGGCGCAGTGAATGGATTAGTACATGGTACTGAATGGGTCACTAGAGAAGTGCAAGGGGAGTGACAGGGTGTTTGCTGGAAGTGAATGAATACTGACTGGGGAATTGAAGGTGTGAAAAACAACTGTGTAGGTGGTTAGAGGACAGCATGCATAGTGAATAGGCGTTTGAAGCAGTCTATGTGCTAAGGCCTGTGTCGCTGCATGAGTACTTGGATACTGACTGAATGATTAGAGTACAGCAAGGAGAGTGCCTGGGTGAATTTATAAGTGGTTGGCTTTTGGCACAATGAATGGATTAGTACTTGGTACTGAATGGGTCACTAGAGGAGTGCAAAGGGAGTGAAAGGATGTTTGCTGGACTGTATGGATACTGACTAGGAAATTGAAGGTGTGAAAGACAAGTGTGTAAGTGGTTAGAGGACTGCATGCATAGTGGAGAGGGGTTTGAAGCAGTCCATGTGCTAAGACCTGGGTTGCTGAATAAGTACTTGGGTACTGACTTAATGATTACAGTACTGCAAGGAGAGTGCATGGGTGAATTTATAAGTGTTTGGGTTTTTGTGCAGTGAATGCATTAGTACATGGTGCTGAATGGGTCACAAGAGGAGTACATGGGGAGTGACAGGGTGTTTACTTGAATTGTATGGATACTGACTGTGGAATTAAAGGTATGAAAGAGAACTATGTAGATGGTTAGAGAACTGCATGCATAGTAGATAAGCATTTGCATCAGTGCATGTGCAAAGGCCTGCCTCACTCCATTACTACTTGAATATTAACTGAATGTTTACAGTATTGCAAGGACAGATCCTCGGTGAATACATAAGGAATCACTACCTTTTAATTCTACCTAAACTTGACGACAGGAAATTTTTAAAGCAGTTATGCCTATTCAAAGCAATGAACTACTCAAATGCTTCTTTCACGGTGGTTACACAAATGCACACAGACTCACAGTGTGATTCTAGACAACAACCACTATCCCTAGGAGTTTACCAAAACTCATTCACTACTGTGAAAGTGGTAAGGGAACTGCACACAATCTACATATTTCAGGACTGCACTTTTGTGTCAAAGCCTGACTCATTTAATCAAAGCATAAACAAAAACTGCCTTCTAATGCTACTAAAACTTGACAACAAGACAGGTTTTAAAACAGTTATCGGTCAGCAAATACACGATGTTACCAAATGCTTCTCTCACAGTGGTTCCCAAATGCACACAGACTTACAGTGTGATTCGAGACAACAACCACTATCCCGAAGAGTTTACCAAAACTCATTCACTACTGTGGAAGTTGTAAGGGAACTGCACACAATCTACATATTTCAGGACTGCACTTTTGTGTCAAAGCCTGACTCATTTAATCAACGCATAAGCAAAGACTGGCTTCTAATGCTACTAAAACTTGACAACATGACAGGTTTTAAAAGAGTTATCTGTCAGAAAATACATGATGTTACCAAATGCTTCTCTCACAGTGGTTCCCAAAAGCACACACACTCACAGTGTGATTCTAGACAAGCACCACTATCCCTAGGAGTTTACCGAAACTCATTCACTACAGTGGAAGAGGTAAGGGGACTGCACACAAACTACATATTTCAGAACTGCACTTTAGTGTCAAAGCCTGACTCATTTAATCAAAGCATAAGCAAAAACTGCCTTCTAATGCTACTGAAACTTGACAACAAGACAGGTTTTAGCACAGTTATATGTCAGCAAATACACGATGTTACCAAATGCTTCTCTCACAGTGGTTCCCAAATGCACACAGACTCACAGTGTGATTCTAGACAAGCAACACTATCCCTACCAGTTTACCAAAACTTGTTCACTACTACACATTAGTACCAAAATGTTTCTTTCAAAATGATTCCTAAATGCACACAGACTCACTGTGTGATTCTAGACAAACAACACTATCCCTTGCACTGTACCAAAACACATCTCTTAATCTAGAAGGAGTACTACATTTTAGTGTAGAAACATGACTCATTTTGCTAATTCATAGACAATGACTGGTTTCTAATTCTACCAAAATATAAAAACAGCACAGTTATCTGTCTGCAAACACATAAAAAACACAAATGCTTATCACAGAATGGTTTCTAATGCACACACACTGTCAATAAGATTGTAGACAAAAAAAGTACTCCCTACAGTTTAGCACGAGAAATACATTAGTCAGATTAAAATCAAAATAGTCTACATACATCCCCTCACAATTAAATAACTCACCTTTCAAGTTGTTTTGTAGATTAAGAAGTATATCAGTCACACACCAGATATCAGTCACACACCAGATTTTCTTATACAGAATCTCTGCACTGTGCACCTCTCAGCAAAACCAAAGAATGGCAAAGCTTCCTCTCATTTTCCACACATATACATGTAAACATCAAATCACATTCCTTCCCACATAAATTCAAAAGCAAACACACATTTCTATTGGTTAAACATGTCAACCCTTTCCAAATGACATACATTTCAACCCTTCCCCCAATCTGCCTTCTGCCTGTTACCATAGCAACAGGTCGTGGAACACTGAACTGAGCACACAGGTCACAAGTTCAGCACACAATGTTGCTAATCAAGACAGCAAGTGTGCTTGACTTTTCAACATATCAGCTTATCATATATAATGTTCCTTACAATCAGTTTTTGTTAACCAATAAGAATCATGCATTTAAAAAAACAGAAATATACACCCTACCTTTCAGTGTAGAAGGTTGTGAAACAACCAATGATTTCTTGTCTTTTTTCAAAACTGCATCTTAGCCACCATTTTAGAAACATCTTACTTTCCAAACTGCCATTTCATTTACAGAGACCATCTGAGTGCATCCAGACCTCCTTTCAAGATGCTTAGAGTGTGGATTGTGGGACACAGCTATATTTTCTGGAGCCAAAGGTATGCAGAAAACAAAGGCATTCACAAAGACCTAGGTTTCCCAAATGTAGACATTAAATGGATTGGACAGAGAGGGTTAAAGTGGCACCAATTGATGGCATTGGTGAAATCCTTCATGCATATCCAACACCCTGATCTCATAATAGTGCACTGTGGTGGCAATGACCTAGGCACTTTGACTGGGGTAGGTCTGGAAATGCTTATGAAAGACACCTTTGCAGAACTGACTTCACTTTTCCCCAAAACTGCCTTTGTGTATTCTAACATATGCCATAGGCAGAAATGGAACTGGTCTGATCATTTTTGTCCACAAACTGAGAAAGCTAGGAAACATGTGAATAAATCTGTTTCTGCTTTTCTCCAAGACTATAGAATGGGGTCCATTTACAATAACAATCTGCGCTTTCATATGCAAGAGATGTATAGGAGAGATGGAGTACACTTTACTGATGAAGGAAACAGAGTCTTCCTCAACAACTTTAGACTCTGTATAGGTACTTACTTATATGTACCAAAAACTCTCAGTGAACACAACGGCTCTTTTTAGAGCCACTCAAGAACAAAACACTTAAGCTTGATATTTATCTCCCAAAAATTTCATTTTTTTTTCCTTGGATCCGCGCACCCAACGTGAGAGAATCCGTGCACCCAACGCGATAGGATGCGCGCACCCTGCGCGCACTTTGCCATTTAAAAAAAAAAAATGGGGGCCCCGGAGGTCCTTCTGGGACCCCCTAAGCAGATCTAGAGAGTGATGTCACTGACCATGTCATGAGTGACATAATATGTGACGTCATCAGCAGTACATTGCGGGCGTGCGAGTTATAGTTAGCTGAACTAACTATAACGGGGGAATTTCAATGGTTTTGTACGAGTGAAAAGCCCAGCTAACTATAACGCCCCTGAAACCTATGGTTTTTTCAGTGAATTTCTAAGGTTTTTTAAATGCTAATTCCTAACTATAACTTGCCTGAAACCTATGGTTTTTTCAGTGAATTTCAAAGGTTTTTTAAATGCTAATTTCTAACTATGCCTACAGAGATAGGACATGTGAAGAAAGAAGAAAAACGCACAGAAAGAAAAAAAAGAAATGCAGAAAGAAGCATCAGAAGTCCTCAAATACGAAGAAAAGTGCAGGAAGAAGGATAACGTGCAGAAAGAACAAACAGAAGAGCAGAAAGAAGCCTTGTTGCAAAATCATCCTGTACCCTCAACCTTTTCAGACGGATGCTGGTGGTAACTGAGACTGACTAACCAGTCCTAGAGCCAGTGCTATGTTAAAAGACACTTAGAATACAGTGAAAACACCTACATACACTAGGGAGAACTATGCGTTGGGGTCCCCCTGTGATTAGCATGACCTCCTCTGTAAGCCCCTAGTATATAATAGGGCAGGGGGATTAAAACTACCTTTTAAAACGCACCACAGGGCGTGTTTGCACACGTCACCTCAGGCCCCGTCCCCTCCCCTCCCCACTGTGTAAACACGCCCTGTGGCCGTTTTAAGTAGGGAGATTAAGTCCCCTTGAATCCTAAGGGTACCTAGGGTCAAACTAGCCCACTAGGTACCTCCAGTAAGCGCCACAGAGCTGCGTTGCAGAGAAGTGTAAAAAGGGTCGTGGCCTCAGAACACACGCAGCTCCCTGGCGCATACTGGAGATACCTGTTTGGAATATGTGTCGTAATCCCGTAGTCTTTTTGCCCGCGGGGAATCACAACGCGGTCGTTATAACGACCACGTTGTGATTCCGCATACCATTACTCCGCAAGCCAGAACAACGACTTGCGGAGGGGGGGCGCTGGATGTTGGAATAGTTTAAATTCATATTCCAACTCCAGTCTGTGCGGACAGTAGGGAAGGTGTTGTATTTTAAATCCAACACCTTCCCCCCCTCCGCAAGTCGTTGATCCGACATGCGGAGTAATGGTATGCGGAATCACAACGCGGTCGTTGTAACAACCACGTTGTGATTCCCCGCGGGCAAAAAGTTTCGTGATAAACGTTGTTTACCACCTGTTTGGCTTATTGGCCCTCAGGGACCCTCAGTATTGAAGGGAAATTAATTCCCTAACTTACAACTTGCCTGGGGGCGTGTTTGCAGAGTGCTGCAAGGAGGGGACATGTTTTTTTTTTTTTTATTCTTTAGAAGGGGGATGCGTTGCCCCCCTCCTCAGCCCACTTATGGCCCCGGGGACCCCATCCCCCGGTGCCGGCCGTTGTTTTTTTATAAAAAAGTTTTAATATATATTTATAGAAACACCTAGGACATGCTGGACAAACCGTATGTACCTGTCACCATGACGATTTGCGTGATATTCATTAAAAGGTGACTATGTATACAATGAATCCACGTGGAATGTATTTACACCGCTAGTGAAGCTCTGACGTGTCTGATGCCTTACCGTGCCTGATCCCGGCACCCCCGCCGGTGGGTACTCTCCAAGTAGAAACCCTTGTCGTTTATTAATACAAACATGGGTAGCTATTGACGGGCACATTTAATACACACGCACACCAAGGCATTCAAAGGGGATTCGACAAAAATTCGACAAAATATATGCAAGAAACTCTCATGATCAATAAAACACACATCCACCGCCGGATGTGTAATACTTTTGATTTTACTCTCTGGAAAGGAGACAAACCTCACTTGAGAGTCACAGCGCGCTCCTGGCTAAGCCCAATGCTGTGTTACACCCACCAGTGTCTGGTGAGTGCCACACACCTCTGTGTTGTATTCCACCAGCTAGTGCATATGCTATGACACTCTCTAGCCCTTGTGCACTGTAACACCACCCCGTGAATGTCATGCCACACTTGCCTTCGCACTGATTATATTGCCCCATCTAACGTGCCTTCATCGATGTCTATGTTATAACGCACAGCGCTATGCCATACATATTACAATCTGGGATCCATATGTTTGTCACAGTGCTTATGCAACGTTACACTCCCCAGCACATATTTTATATTACAACTTTAGAGACTAGTTAGGTTACACAACACTGCCCTGTGCATATTACACTCCAAGGTGCATATCGCATAGCTCGCGCTAGTGCCTGTGCTATCTTGCGCTCTCCAATGAATCTGTCATTGCGCACAATGTATTGCATATTATATTTCACGCCCCGGTTCATCTTATTTCACACTTTTTGGTGCATAGTTTATACCATACACCATATCTAGTTTTCAATTTCAATCGTGCTCTCAGTACTATATTCTATATAACACTGCGTTCACCTACCCTTTTCACGGGCATTACATTTTACGATGGGGGGTGGAGGTTCAGGGGGTGTTTCTGCCAAGTTAGCCCGGAGTCACAGTCACAAACGTCCTCTTCTTCCTGAATAAAAGTGAGATTATGCTGCATACTTGTTCATATTTTAAGTAGATCGCACAGACACATATTTTAAAAACAATATAGTTCCTAATACCTGCCTTCTCTGAACAGTTAGCTTGCTGCCCCATCCACCTCCTCCCTATCCTCTGTTGTCTGAATCCATGGACTAGCCTCCTCCCTCCTGCCATGCATGGTCTGATGTGCTGCCACTGCCCTCCATTTAGCATGATGTACCAGTCCACTCCTCCTGCCCTTCATTGCCCACTTCTATGCCCCATCATTGACCTCCTGCTTAGCCTCTATTCTCCTTCCCCCTGCCCTCCAATGTCTTTGTGCATGCCCCTGCTCCATCCGGGAGTCCCAGGCCAGGCATGAGTGGGGCTCATGTGCTCGCAACGGAAGTCAGCGCGTGGAGTCGCACGCGCGGTGGCTGCCTGCATGTCTCCGCAGCCAGCGGAAGAAAAGGAGTGCTCGGCGGCTGTGCCGATGGGCCTATGCTGGTCGGGCCTGCTGGGCTGGGGGAGCCTGTCGACCCCCACGAGGTGGCCCCAGAATTGGAGCAGGTACGTGCGACAGCCCGTCTCTCTGTAGACGGGCGGCGCGCTAAAGTGGACGGGAGGTGGGGGCGGACCCCAGGCCCGGCCGGGAGGCTGGAGAGAGGCGCTCTGAGTCAGTCGGCTGTCAAGGATATGAGTGGCAGGGGGGGGAGGCGGACGAAGAGTTCAGAGGCAGCAGCGATTTCCGCCTGTCAATTGCAGGGACACGCTAATTCCCCGGCCTCAGCGCCTGCTGGTTTTGTGTGGCAAGAGAGTGCTTAGCTGATTAACGTTCATGGGCAGCAGTATGTTTTGAGCCCTGCCCCAACAGTGCCATTTGTATATCCCCCCGCTTTACCCACAGAGGCCCCCTCGGTGGGGCCGACGGGACTGTTGCCACAAGGGAGTGTCAGCTTGGCCCCAGGTGCCTTTATGACAGGTCCAGCCCACCGGTGGGGATATGTTGATGCAGGCAAGGGTGCAGGGCGGAGCGGAGACAGTGCAGCTGCCTGTTTGGTCACAGCAATTACGTGACGCAGGCCCCCTGTTTTCCCACGAGGATGGCAACGGTCCGACAGCTCACCAGCCCCCCAGTAGTGCCAGGCCACCAGGGGGTGCAATTGGGTGGGACATCCCTGACGGTTGTGCAGGAGCCCCAGGTGGGTCAGTGGGTATAGATGGGTAGTGGTGGTGCATCTAGCAGGGCACATGGTGGCAGGTTTGGGGGCATGGGGGGTACAACAGGCGATAAGGAACAGTACGGTCTGAGCGGCTTGAGTGACAAGATGCCAGTTTTATCAACGAGGACAGCGACTGGCAAACGCAAATTGCGGTTAGAGCACGCTGCGGCTCCGTCAGGGGGGCTAATAGAGGGAGGGCGATCTGGAGCGGATTTCCCTTCCTATACAGGCAAAACATCTGCTACGACAAATATTAGTTGGAACTTGGGTTCTGGAGGGGGGGGGGTGAATTGGAAAAGCCAGGGGGAAGTGGGGCACCTTATGATGGATGTGGTGATCCATTGGTATTGGATACTGACAGTGATGAGCTGGAAGAAGGTGAATTGACAGAAGGGGATTGTGGGGACGAAGGGGACCAGTTTGTGACATCTGTGAGGGGTAAGAGGGGTTTTTCGTGGCAACACTGTTCTTAGTCTTTTGCAGACGTCAAGTGCGGACCGAGCAATGGGGCGGGAACCTACAACTGTCAGTCACCCACAGGATGACCTTCAAGACTTCCACAAAAGAGCAGCTCAGTTGCCAAAAGGTACGGCAGGATGGTGGTCAGGTTGGCAACAGGGGGGTCACCCGCAGAAATCAACCAGGTCCATTGGAGTTGGGGGGGGAGAAGTTTGTGGATAAGGCTCCCTCTGGGGCTGTGCAGCGCGGTAATTTGCAAGGGGAGGTACGGGTGGGGGACGAATCCGCCGAAGGTGCTCAGGAAGCCAAAGAAAAGGGTAAGGAGGACAAAGATTCCGTAGAGGAAGATAAAAATATCCACAAAAAATTGCCTTATATGGGGATTGGTATGCCATTAGGCTCGCATTTATCGGATATGACCAAAAGCAGAATTTGTCGTCATGAATTTGTCGCTGTTTTTAAGTTGTTACATCATGATATTCAGGCCAAAGAAGGCTCCAAGGAGGAAAAATGGGAGTTGGCCAGATGACCTAGGGTCCCCAAAACTATTGAGAACTGGACTTCTGCCTTTCTTATTTACGCTAGCATTTATTGTGAAAAATATCAGGATATAGCGGTAGCGATGTTTAAGTACATGGATATTATAAGGAAGGCTCGGAGTTATTTTGGGGGTTATGCATGATTGTCATATGACGAGGAGTTTAGAGTTCGCTTGAGTGTTTCCAATGACAGACCCTGGGGTGATGTGGATTCCGAGCTGTGGTTACAATGGATGGCGTCTTCTCAGCCGCCTGCTACCACTCATACTGCAAGTGGGTTGCCGGTATCTTATCGGCCCTTTCAATATCGTCCTGCCCAGCCTGGGGCGGGGTTTGGTGGCAGGGGTCAGACAACCATTTTTGGGGCCTGTTGGAACTTCAACAGAGGTTTTTGCAGTAGGCAATTCTGCAGGTACAAGCATGAGTGCTCCCAATGTGGTGGCAAACATCCCCTCACACAATGCTTCGCGGGTCAGAGGTTTGGTGAACATGGAAGGGGCAGCGGGGAAGAGGACAGGCTTTCCAGTTTGTATCAAAGTGCTCATACCCCAATTAGGTTAGGGATTTTGGTGAACTGGCTGGAAGAATATCCGGACACTGAGGCTGCCAACATATTATTTTGGGGTTCAAGGATGGCTTTAAGATAGGTTACCAGGGCCCACGTCAGAGCAGGTGGTCCGATAATTTGAAGTCGGCTAAGGAGTTTCCACAGGTTGTTCAGCAGAAGTTACGGTCCGAAGTAGAAGCAGGCAGAGTTGCTGGTCCTTTTGTTCACTGTCCCATGCGCAATTTGATTGTCTCTCCTCTGGGGGTAGTGCCTAAAAAGAAAGCTGGGGAGTTCCGTTTGATACACTACTTGTCGTGGCCTGAGGGTTCCTCAGTTAATGACTTATTATCGCAAGCGGATTCCAGCGTGTCTTACGCCTCCGTGGATGATGCGCTGCATTCGGTCAGATCAGCGGGGAGAGCTGCGCAATTGGCTAAAAGTGATATACAGTCTGCTTTTCGTCTATTACCCATTCATCCTTCTGACTTTGAACTGTTGGGCATGCACTTTCAGGGGGCGTTTTATGTTGATAAAAAGCTTCCCATGGGGTGTTCTATATCGTGTGCACTATTTGAAACCTTCAGCACCTTTTTGCAGTGGCGCTTTACTCACATTTGTGGTCATGACCTCATTTGTCATTATTTAGATTACTTTTTGTTCATTGGCGTTCAGAACACAGGGCAATGTCAAAAGGCTTTGCACTCTTTTCAGAGTATGGCTCAGGAGCTTGGTGTGCCATTGGCACCGGATAAAACGGAGGGTCCTAGTACAACAATGATTTTCTTGGGAATTGAAATTGACACGGTGACGATGGTAGCACGGTTACCGGCGGCGAAGGTGCAGGATATTTCAGCATTTTTGTCATCTGTGATTGAGGAGCGTAAATTGGAGCTCAGGAAGGTGCAAAAACTCTTGGGCTACCTAAACTTTGCGTGTAGGGTGGTCAGGGCTGGAAGAACCTTCTGTAGGAGGCTGGGGATGTCCATGTCCGGGGCATATCTCCCTCACCACAGAGTGCGTATTTCAACAGCCACTAGGGCTGATCTGTACATCTGGTTGACTTTTCTGGCGGACTTTAATGGCGTGTCTTTGTTTTTTGCGGATGAAGATATGATTTGGCAAGTACAGATTTACTCGGATGCGTCTGGTGCGAAAGGGTTTGGCATATTCTGGGTGGGGCGTTGGTGTGCTGAAAGTTGGCCAGTGCATTGGCTACAGCAGGGTCGCAGTATCGCCTTCTTAGAGTTCTTTCCTCTACTAGTTGCATTGTATATCTGGGGTGAGGAATTCCAGAATTGTTCGGTGCTGTTTAATGTAGACAATCTAGCTGTGGTTGAACTGATCAATAAACAAAAGGCCAAGGATTTGAGAGTTTTACGTTTGTTACGTGCCTTTATGTTCAAATGTCTACAGCTTAACATTGGTTTTAAGGCGAGACATATTCCAGGAGTCAATAATTGTATAGCGGACTCTCTGTCTCGTTTGCAGTGGGCAAAATTTTGCAGGCTGGCTCCTGGGGCAGAACCCAACAAGATTCAGATCCCGCAGTGTGTCTGGGAGTGGGGGACTGAGAATTGTCGACTTGGTAGAGAAATCAGTAGCGGCCTCTACGAGACGAAGCTATCAGCAAGCATGGAGCGAGTTCTTATGCTATGGTAATGTGTGCTGAGCATAGGAGGATGGTGGATGATGAACAGTTCTTATTGGGTTTTGTGTTACACCTGATAGATAAAGGTTTTTCCCACACTACCATTTCTGGCAAATTGGCTGGGATTTCTTTTTATGGGCAGTTGAGGTGGGGAAGGGATCCAGTGGGGGGGTGTTGGTGAAGAGCGTTCTTAGAGGTTTAAGTAGGGTACAGGCTGGGAACAAGCAGTTACGCTGGCCGGTGTTTTTTGATTTGTTGCAAAGGATGCAGCTACAGCTGCCTTCTTGCTGTTATTATGAGTCTGAATGTTGCCTGTTTAGGTTATGTTTTTTATGTTTTTTGGGGGGCATTCAGAGCATCTGAGCTACTAGGTTTGTGCCATAGGTCAGGTATCAACAGTGATGAGGTTTTTATAGAAGAACACAGGTTGAGACTTTGGTTGAGGGCTTCCAAGACGGATCAATTGGGCAGGGTTAAATGGGTTTTCCTAAACAGGAGTGGGGTGGGCCAGTGCTGTCCTGTGGGGGAATGGGAGGATTTCAAAGCTTCTAATTTCTTTCTCCTGGAAGCATATTTTGCCGTGCCCAGGGGCGTCAGATTTCCATTGCTCAGCTGTTGGCCGTGATGAGGAAAGTGCTCATTAGTTTGGGTGAGAATCCTTTATGTTTTGGCACACACTCCTTCCGTATTGGGGCAGCAACGGAGGCGGCTAGATTGGGGTGGTCTTGGTCCAGCATACGTCAGATTGGGTGATGGAAATCGAAATGTTGCGAAAAATACGTTAGGAAATAATGTTCAGATCTCCCTTGTTCCTTTGTTAATGTTTGTTTTTCTACCTAGGTAAGATTCCGGGGCTTGTAAGTTTGAAAAAGACAACATGCATAGTAGGACACTCCTTCGTAAAGTGGGCTGCTGTTTACGCTGAGCAACAGATTTGTGGGAGATCGCTTGGACTTCAAAGTGCTAGCCATGAGGTGGTATGGAAGGGTAAAGGGGGAATGCGCTGGGGGGGGGGTTGTTTCCCATGTTGTCTGTGATGTGTTCCAAGGGGGGCCCGCCGGATCTGCTCATCATTCACTTGGGTGAGAATGATCTCGTTGACTTATCTGGCCTGACTCTAATAAAATTAATGAAACGTGATCTGGCGGTCATCACGTCTAATTGGGAGGGCACCACTGTGATCTGGACTGAGTTCATAACGCGGCTGCACTGGAGAGGAGCAAGAAACCACGCAGCTATGGAAAAGGCGAGACGGAAGCTTAATAGAGCCATGAGACTTTACTGTGAGGGCTTTGGAATAAAGGTTCTATCTCACTCTAACATACAGAGCACTGAAGGGCATCTTTTTCGTGACAATGGGGTGCATTTGTCTAAGATGGGGCAAGCATACTATTTACTGGAATTAAGGGACTTGATTGCTCAAATATGGAAAGAGAGTATATGGTGCTCATACAAAGTGTCATACTTTTTTCTCCTTGGTGGGGCAGGAAAACTCTTGGTTTTCCTGGTTGGCGGTTTATTGCTGGGGGGGTGGGCAGCCTTGAGCGGGATTGTCCATCCTCCAACGGGGAGGTGGGGGACACAGTCATGTGGACAGGAAATGAGAATGAGGGGGATCTATCAACAGGAGTCAGTTATTCTGGTTCTGCTTGGGGTTTACATTGGAGGTTATTTTTTTGTAGATAGGTTAAGATAAACTTGGGGAATTTTCATATCATATAATGGCAAAATGTGTTTCAGAGAAAATATACTTTGCACCTGTCTTAATAAAGTGGCCTTTTTTGCTAAATAAAGAAGTTGTGGATCGTGAGTTATTGTGCGATGGCTTGTTGCCCCTGCACCTCTTTCCACTGCCCTCCATAGTCTGTTGTGCTGCCACTGCCCTTCCTGCCTGCCCATTGTGGTCAAATTGTTGCCTCTGCACCCTCCTACCTGCCTTCAATTTTCAGAGTCCGTTCCCCTGGCCTCTGCCTCTCAACAGTATCCTAATGAACAACTAGATTGCTAATATTCTATATTTATTACAAAAGTGTGGAACACCTGACGTCATCTTGATGTAATCAAAACTGTAATACCTAGAGCATTTCCTTTGGAAATTACATATATGAGAGGGTCTTACATGCATCATAATTATGGTTAGTGCTCTAAAAACTAAAATGAGGACATGTTTTCTGAGCAACAAAGCACTTTTAAATTATATGTTATCTTTATGTTTTTTTATGCAGTTGACCACTTGATTAAATGTTGCACTTAGGGGGAGAGAATGTGGTGTTACTTCCAGAGCTGCAGACTTTGCAACTGGGGAACCAGGTTGGAGTTTCTGCTTCAGCTCGACATTCTGTGATTCTTGTAAATTCTGTGATTCTGGTCAAATCCCTTAATCTCCCCATGTCTACAACCAAAATGAATTTGTTCTTGTGTGATGTAACCAATGCTCATGTAAAGCACTCCAATACCTGACAAGTCTGCACTATATAAAACTGCAAAAACACAACAAATAAAAAGTGTTTTGCACACTTCTGTCATTGGGCTACATGTGGGTTACATCTGGGTTGTATTTGTGCTGGTGGCCATCTTGGGAGACTTAGGGGCATATTAGCAACGGAATACGATAATAATCGCAAATCGCGCTTAGCGCATTTTCTTGTATCGCTGTCTATCGCTGGTTGACATCGCCGTGTTAGCGGCGTATTAGCAACGCCTTGCTCAGAGGCGATGTCAAAACCAGCGATATACGGCGATAAGCAGCAATAGCGTGAGAAATCATGCGATGCTTTCTCAGCGCTACTGAAATGCTAGATAATATGCAAGTGTGAACCTAACCAGACAATCCACCTCCCATGCAAAAGGTGGTTAAGTCACCTTTCAAACAGGTGTTAGATTCCTGCAATAACCGCGGTTAGCCCAGCTTTTCATATCGCTTTGCATGTCTGGGGCAGGATTGTAAATAGTGCGATGTTTGGTTTGGGACTGTTTCCCTTTACTTTTAGTGAGTAACGCCTACTTTGCATGTCATTAGCGATAAATATTGCTGACATGCAAAGCGGCTAAAAAACGGGCGCTATTGCCAGTAAACTGTCGCTAACAGCTGTTAGCGACAGCTTGCTAATAGGGCGATAAAAATATCGCCACTTTAGCGGCAAAAAGTGCCACTAAAGCGGCGATACAGCCCTTGATAATATGCCCCTTATTTGTTATGAAGTTTCCTAATTTCCACATTTACTGCAGTCTCCTCAGTAGGAAATACTTTCAGTTTTTTACTTTGATTCCATCAAGAAGGCATTCAGATGTTTCACACATTTGCCATAAATTCAGAATGTTAGCACTCTAGTTGCTTATTAGATCACTGTAGTAAAGCTATTGCTCACCAGGGAAGTCTGCTGCTGGTATTCAAAGTGCATGTTTCAGTCTGCATGTACGAATTTTTTAATGAAATAGAAGAGGATTTGAGAAGTCAAAATGTGCCCTAATTTTTCTTTCTGCAGCACTAATCATAATTTCTATGGCAAAATGAACCCCCTCATTTTGTTCCTTTGCAAATTAAATGTTTTAAGTGTTACCACTTTATTCCAATCAAGATGGCTTCAGGTGTGCCATACTTTTGTTTACGTAAGACTGTTAGCGCTCGAGTTGTTCTTTAGAACACTCTGGGACATTCTGTCAATGGGCTATACTTGGGCTACATCTGGGTGATATTTGTGCTACTTTTGGGCTCTTTTGTCTCTGGTGGCCATCTTGGGAGACTTATTTGTTATGAAGTTTCCTAATTTCCTCATTTACTACAGTGTCCTCAGTAGGAAATACTTTCAGTTTTTTACTTTGATTCCTTCAAGAAGGCATTCAGACGTGTCACACATTTGCCATATATTCAGAATGTTAGCACTCTAGTTGTTCATTGGATCACTGTAGTAAAGCTACTGCTCACCAGGGAAGTCTGCTGCTGGTATTCAAAGTGCATGTTTCAGTCTGCATGTCAGACATTTTTAATGAAATAGAAGAGGATTTGATAAGTCAAAATGTGCCCTAATTTTTCTTTCTGCAGCACTAATCATACTTTCTATGGCAAAATGAACCCCCTCATGTTGTTCCTTTTTAAATTAAACGTTTTAAGAGTTACCACTTTATTCCAATCAAGATGGCTTCAGGTGTGCCATACGTTTGTCATAAGTAGGACTGTTAGCGCTCTAGTTGTTCTTTAGAACACTCTGGGAAGCTGCAGTAGAACACAAAGGAATCAACTGACAGTCTCTGCCCTTGTTGGATGTACATGTTTTACTGAGAATGTCAGACTTCATTCTTACATGACGGAGAAAGATAATGTGAATTTACAGAAAATATGCTCTCAGTTTAGCTTATAGATCACCTTCCAAAGCTCTGTGGGAAAAACATGAGAAAATAGTTTTCTCTCAAACATGATTCATGATATCACAGCAGAAGGCTTTTTCACATGGTAAAATCACCTTAGAACACACCACAATTCCTAAAATGAGTATGGTACCATCAGCAAATGATTTATAATGTAACTAAAGTCTTAATACCTTCTATTAACTGCAATGCTTTTTAATGAGGTGCTATCATGTATATTAGGATAGGATAGGATAGGATATGAGTTTTTAATTCGCTCGAATGCCCTAGCGTCTTGGCACCGGGAAGTGTGGAGATGAATCAGTCTTAAGCGAGAACTTCCTTAAAACAACCATGTCTTCAGGACCTTCCTGAAGCGTTGATGGTTTGGTACAGATCTTAGGGAAAGAGGGAGCTTGTTCTAGAGTCTTGCGGCGCAGTTTGAGAAGGCTCTTCCACCCCACCTAACTCTCCTAATCCTGCTCACCTGAAGAAGACTCAGGGTGCTGGATCTTAGGGCACGGCCAGGGATATAGGGAATCAACATTTTCTGAATGTCTTTGGCTCCTCCCCCGAAGACGGCTTTATGGACCAGGCATAACGCCTTGAATTCCACACGTTGTTGTACGGGGAGCCAGTGTAAAGTTCTAATTCCCGCCGAGATGGATTGATCTCTAGGAATGTCCTAAAGCAGTCTCGCGGCGGCATTCTGCAAAGACTGTAACCTACTCAACTGGGCCTTGTTTATCCCCAACAGTAGGGTATTACAATAGTCCAGCTTGGACAGCAGAAGCGCCACCACCACTGTCTTGCGTGGCTCTGACGTAATAAAAGGGAAGATCTTTCTCAAGGTCTTTATTAAGAAGAAGCATGACGAGGCAAGGCTGTTCACCTGGGCCGAGAAATTTAGCTGATAGTCGAACAGCACACCAAGGTTTCTCACCTTGGACACGGGGCAGGGGCATTCACCAGCCTTCAGGGGCCACAAGGAGTCGTTCCATAGGGGTTGCCCCTGGCCAAACTCAATGATCTCTGTTTTGACTGTATTGATCTTTAGGAAGCTCTTGTTCATCCAGGTCATAATTTCCAGAAGGCACATGTGAAATCTAGCAGCTGTGTCATCTGATTGATTGGCCGTCGATATTATGAGCTGGGAATCTTCCGCGTAGGACACTAGGGCAAAACCATGCTTCCTAATGAGTCTGGCCAGAGGGGTAACATAGATGTTAAACAGCGTGGGTGATAGCGCTGATCCCTGAGGGACAACGCACGGAAGATGGAAACTGTCGGACTGAAGGCCATCCCAATATAACCTCTGCTCCCTTCCCTCAAGGAATGATGAGAGAAGGGATAGCGCTGGGCCCTCAATACCGACCTCCCGTAGTCTCTGTATTAACACCGTGTGATTCACGGTGTCAAAGGCAGCCGACAGATCTAACAAGACAAGAATATCCCTACCCCCTTTGTCTACTATGCTACGGATCACCTCAGCTGCCACGAGTAGAGCTGATTCCGTCGAATGTTGTGAACGAAAACCATGTTGGGTGGAGTCTAGCAAATTGTGAGTATCGAGGTACTCCGTCAATGACCTATTTACTGATTTCTCCAGGATTTTGGCTGCTATGGGCAAAGCGGCAATAGGGCGGTAGTTCTTCGGTTCAAAAGGATCTAATGTGGGTTTCTTCAGTAATGGCCTAATCGTAGCTCTCTTCCAGCTGGAAGGATAGTTACCTGACTCCAGCACTTGGTTGATTAGCGGTGTTAGTTCGTCACCGATTCTGTCAACAGCAAGATGCAAGATCGTGGGGGGACAGGGGTCTTTAGGTGAGCCTGATTTAGTAGCAGCGATAAGTTTACAGGTTTCTTCCCTTGTGATTGGTGGAAACTTCATCAAACTAGGATGTGTTGTACCTTTGTCCGTCAGAGGTTGCTCTTGCTTATCTGGGCTCGGGTGAGTGTTCAGAAGGTCTTTATAGATTAGTTGGACCATGTCCTGGAAGAAGGAGGCTAATTTGTTACACATCACTTGGTCGGGCTGAAACATATTGGCCTGATGCGGTTTAGAAAGTAGGGTTACTGTTTAAAAAAGCTCCTTAGTGGAGTTCCCTGCTTCCCTAATCTTGGTGGTGTAAAATAATCTTTTTGCAGCAACTATTGCATCTCTATACTGTTGAAGGGCGCAATTATAACTAATTTTCTTCTCAGGACTGTAGTCCACCCTCCAAAGGCGCTCAGCCTTTCTACAAACTACCTTTAGGGCTTTGAGCTCTGAGCTATACCATGGAGAGGAGGGTTTTAATCTCCTAACAGCTGGCACTTTTTCAGGGGCCACCACATCAGCTGCTGTCGCAAGCCATTTGTTAAAAACGAGAGCCGCCTCCGTGTTGTCCTTGATGAGTGGAAGAGGAGATTGGCCAAGTGCGGTAATTAAACTATCGGCTTGGACCTTAGACCATTGTCTGGTCTTTACCTTTACTGTTTTTGGACGGGGTTGAGGTGTTAATAAACCAGTCATGATGGTGAAGTAGATCGCTTTATGATCTGACCAGGGAAGAGCGATAGTTCTGGCCAGATCCATAACTATGCTGTTAGAAAAGATGTCATCTAAAGTATGGCCAGCTTGATGGGTAGGCTCATTTACTAATTGGCAGAAGCCAAAAGCTGCCAAGTTATCAAGCTATTTACTGGAATCAGGGTGGTTAGTTAGTTCCAAGTGGTAGTTGAAGTCGCCGAGAATAATAAAGGGAAAGGGGTCAGTGCGAGATTCTAGATGGTTCATTAGTGCTTGTGGAAAGGAGGTCTTGGGCCCAGGTGGGCGATAGATCAGAAGTCCCTGGAACGTAAAAAAAAATGTCAGGAATCACAGGAGGTTTCCGCCTCCTATTTCCTCCGTAGCTACTATTCTCTCTTCACAAACTCAAAGAGTAGCTAATCCTTTTAGTTGGAGCGCTAGTTGGCACCGTAGAAACTCCCAACATGGCTGCCAACATCCTGACATTGCAACAGCATAACGCTGTTTAGCAGTCAAGTCTTTCTGCAAATGACAGTTGGTGAGGTGTGCTCCAACATTCTACTGTGCACTTCACTGAAGATTCTTCTGGAGCAGCACCTGTTGTTCATGCGTCGCGAAAGTTAGTCAGGGTAGTGGCGGAATATGCGGGGTTAGCTTCGTCGGTTACTACCAATATTCAAGATTAAAGGTTAGTGTCAACTTCAAAGTATTATTTCTGTTCCCATCCAAGTTTTCAGGCAATAAGCTGTTGTAACATAATTCTGACTGAAGCCTTGCTTGCGCTAACGATTGAAATAAATCTGTGAAGAAGATTAATTCAACTTTAACCAATTAAATATATTTAGTATTGTATTTCCTGAGAGAATGACAAGGAAGAGAATGTTGACAAGTTCAGTTAACTCTTAACGTCCTGTAAATTCGCACTAGGGAAAAACGCGAGCATTGTTTCTCTGAGCTGCGTTATTCTAGATCGAATTTCTCATTCTGGATTTGAAGTTTACTCGCGGGCACTGTTCCTTTTGTACCTCGCGGTACCTAAAGGCTGCAGGAATTAAACTCGTGCGCACGTTTCAGTTTGTGCGCTCTACCGGCAAGGTTACAGAAATTCCCATGCAATATTTAAACGCGCCTCTCTTTTGAGCTGCGTAATTCAAAAAACGAACAAGTGCGAACACTGAGAGATTTCCGTTTGCGCTTCATTCAATTTTTTCCCTGAGAAGGAAAATATTAAATTGCACACGTCTTGGCAGCCGCCATAAGAGCTGTGATAAATAGTCATACCAAACTGATTATAAGCACCTTCTCTAATTGGCTGGGAAGCATAAATCAGCAAATCTTCCATTTAGAAAAAATCTTAGACAGGTGCAATTGTCCTCATATCTCTATTTAATTGAAGTTCTCATACTTCAGGCAACAAATTATAAACATCTCAATCACTTGTCCAGTAAGTACAAAGGTAGGAAGGGAACATCGAACTACATTACATACTTACAGAACAGAAAGATAACTTACCTTGTTTTTTCCTTTATTAAGACAGAGAACCTTAGAATAGAACGGCCTGCAAGGAAAAGAACAAGTGATTAGAGAGAAGGCTTCTCGGGGTAAACACACACAACGCTCAAGAGAAGTAAGAAGAGTGGCAAGCCCAAAACTACTTACTGGTGAGATTAGTTATTAAATGTATATGTATCTATATTAAGGAAAGCAGTCTGTCAAGGTAACCGATATATCTGACTATTTAATGTTTCTAGCCTAACAAACTGAATAAGAAGATTAAGCAGGACCAGCAGTGTTTTGGAGCTGTCTCTTCTCTGTCCAATCCCCTTTCCCCCCTCAGAACTTACCTGTGATGGATTAAAACAAACCTAGCAGGGGGGGTCCTTAGAAGGGCATTGGGAGTTAGCGTCATTCTGCTCCTGTGTGATTCGTTAAGTTCCCCTGACAGAGTGAAGTGCCCACGTTGGTACTAACACCTGAGCAGAATGACGGAAGGTCTGGATCTAAAAAATTTAGGCGAGATTTTAGTAATATACAAAGGGACTTAGGGGCAGTGAGGGAGGAGAATAAGATATTAAGACAGGAGATTATAACCTTTAAAACGGGAACACCAGTTCAGGTAGCCAGTCAAGCCTCCACATCTTTTACTACACAGAATCCAAACGCTAGCACTCCGTCTTTTGCCACCACCCAAGTCATTCACTCATTATCCCCCGTAATTCCTCTTGCTCCACCAGAGAGGTTCAATGGAGATCCGCAAAAGGCACACATTTTTTTGACCCAGTCTTCATTGCACTTCATGTGCCGTCCAACCATATTCCCTGATGCCCAATCACGTGTGGCGTTCATCCTGTCCTACCTTAGTGGGGACGCCGCTTCCTGCTCCATGCCACTAGTGTCTCAAGATGATCCAATTTTATATAACCTTGAAGACTTCAAGAAAGAATTCCTTCGCATCTTTGATCGTAGAACTGCATCGCAGGCGTCTGACAACGAACTGTTAGAATTAAAACAGGGTAACCGAGAACTCGTGGCCTATCGAGCTCAATTTAATAAATTAATAGTAGAGACGAATTGGCCAGAAAATAAAAGAGCAGTAGTATTTTACAGGGGATTGCGAGAAGAATTGAAAGATGCCCTTTCCCAAATCCCAAATCGACCTACTGACATCTCTGCCCTAGTGGATTTGACTCTAGAGACGGATTATCGGCAAACCGAGCGAAAAGGAGAACGTAGACGGGAGTTTCGACCTAGTGTTCCACGTTTTGATCGAGTTAAAACTGAACCGTCACGAACAGCGTAAAGTTCCACTGGAGCAGAACCCATGCAAATTGGAGTAATCAGAGGTCCACTCTCCAAGGAGGAAAAAGAGAAACGAAGATTAAACAAGTTGTGTTTGTATTGTGGAGGAAGTGGACATTTTGTCAGGAACTGTTTAAAAAGACCAAAATTACCAGCAAAGGAGAAGGAAAACTAGAGGCACCACGGGTGAGCGGAGTTGGACCCGTGGTTGTGAAAGGAGCAACAACTCCAACAGACCATCAGGTAGTGAACACGTTACAAGTCTCTTCGCCCCATTTGGTTATGACAGTAACATTACGATTTAGAAGTATAAATTTGACCTGAGTTATTGTCATGGTTGATTCTGGAGCAACAGGTAATTTCTGCGACCATAAATTTGCGGATCAAATTGGATTACAAGCCATTAAAAAGGAGAAAAGCAAGAAGGTCCGAGCAGTTGATGGTACTGAATTAACTTCAGGACCAATAATCAGTCATACAGAATCAGTACACATGACCACCATTGAGGGACACCAAGAGACCCTGCAGTTTAATTTAATTGACGCCCCCCAGTTTGAACTAATCTTGGGCCTACCTTGGTTGACTGAACACAATCCTTGATAGATTGGGGAGCCCGGACTATTCAATTAAATTCGGAATATTGTGCAAGACATTGTTTTGAGGATATGGCTCACCCTACAGTAACCAGTGCGGTCACTCAGTTATGCACTAATGGAAATTCTATATGTGTCATTCAAACACCTGAAATACCAGAGCTTTACCGAGAATTCGCAGATGTCTTTGATGAAATTAAAGCCGAAACATTACCTCCACACAGGTCTTATGACTGCAAGATCGACCTGAAACCCGGAGCCAACCTACCTTGCAGTAGAGTTTATGCCCTAACGGAAAAGGAAAATCTCCACTTAAAAGACTATTTGACCAAGAACTTGGCAAATGGCTTTATTCGGCCATCCCAGTCCCCTGTCTCTTTCCCCCTTTTTTTCGTGCCAAAGAAGGGGGGAATCTCAGGACTTGCATAGACTTTAGAGCAATCAACAGAATCACTATCAAAAACCGATACCCGTTACCCCTCATCTCGGTATTGATTGATCAGGTGAAAGAAGCTAAGATTTACACTCGCCCAGACTTACGTGGAGCATATCATCTAATCAGACTCAGAGAAGGTGATGAATGGTAGACCGCGTTCAGAACTAAATTCGGGCTCTATGAGTACCTTGTAATGCCGTATGGTCTGTGTAACGCACCTGCGGCCTTCCAATACTTTATCAATGATGTTTTAAGTAATTTTATTGACCGATGTGCAATAGTCTACATTGATGACATCTTAATTTATTCAAATACGACTGAAGAACATTATGATCTGGTCAGAGCGGTTCTACAATGCCTACGGGAAAACTCTTTATATGTAAAACTGGAGAAATGCTTCTTTAACACCGACACAGTGGAATTCCTTGGCTTTGTACTCTCGCCTAGTGGAGTTCAAATGGATGAACAGAAGGTGAAAGCAATAACAGACTGGAAATCTCCTACTAGTATCAAAGAACTTCAAAGCTTTATTGGATTCTCCAATTTTTACAGACGATTCATTCATGGATTCTCTTCTAAAATTCTTCCTTTAACTCGTCTTCTGAAGAAAGGCGTCTCTTTCCACTGGTCTGATGAAGCTGAAGAGGCCTTCCGATTAATGAAAACCAGTTTCACCACAGCCCCAGTTTTACTTCACGCAGATCCCTCCGAACCCTTCTATCTGGAGACGGACGCTTCAGACCTAGCCACCGGAGGAATTCTTTCACAGAGACACAAAGACATTGGGCAGCTGCATCCTGTAGCGTATCGTTCACGCAAACTCAATCCTGCGGAATGTAACTACACTATCACGGAAAAAGAACTTCTGGCCATTAAGGATGCCTTCAAGGATTGGAGGCATTACTTAATGGGGGCTAAACACACTGTATCTGTTTTCACAGATCACCGCAATCTAAATTCTTTGCGCTCTGCGCGTACACTCACACCAAGTCAATCAATCAATCAAAAGTATCTTTATTCGGATATTAAAACATCCAGGAAAAGAACAATATATTTACACATTTCATATACAATAATATGAACAATTCATCGTAAGTACATTAAGATAAAACATATCTAATGGGCCTTTCCAAGATCACAATAGCAGGATTGGGTCTGAACTTCGGACTAGGTTACAAATTCATAATTTTTATAAAGTGCAGGGTGCTAACAACTATACAAATGTGATATACCAACACATAAACATTAAATAAAATGCGAGATCGTAGTTTTCATAAAAACAGTCCATTTTAAAATAAGCCATGGCCTAAAATAAAAAAGAACTTCTTATAACATCCCAAGTACTCTAAATGTTGCAGTACGACAAGTGCAAAAGATCCACATATTAACTCCTGTTCTGTGTACAATGTATAACAAACTTGCGGAGTAACTTTAATCCAGATGCCTCATCTGCAGTATCCGACAAACAGAATAAATTACACCTCCCTTCTAGATTTCCTCAATTTAGTTGCTAATCTTAAAAAATTTACAGTACAGAACAAGGTAAAAGGCTCCGCAGAAAGTTTTAGATATAAGAGTGCTACTCTAACTTGGGTGAATTTATTCGCTCTTAGGATGGTTTTTAAGAAAAGAGCCCGCGGGTATTCATATAATGGACAAAAGAATACAAAATGGAGGGTGTCCTGTGGAGATCCCAGATCGCAGCCACAGGGACCCTTTGAACCAATATCTTTCGTGAACCCTGCAGGAACAGTTAAAATGTGATGTAAAAGATCCAGTCTGAATCTGGTCATTAAAAATCTATCGTTTTTGTTATAGATCTGTGCCAAGTAGGGTTCTAAACCTACAACAGATTTTGTTAATATATGTGATCGCACTGACCCTTTCAGTATTTCGCTATCTTCCCGGGCGCAGGCTAACCGCCTCATATACTCTGCTTTTATCGTGACTTTTAGCTGCGGCGTTAGGGACGTAGGTTCCTTAAAGTATCTTGCAAAACCCAGCCACTCCAATTTATCCTTTATGTATTTAAGCCATGGTATCTTGTGACCTTTGTCCCTGTTGATACAGTCTATTAGTATATCTCTACTTAGAGTAGCTTCAGGGTTGGTCCAGATTTTAATCCAACACAATAATGGTTTAAGGCTTAATCTGTCGGAGATATAGGGGAGCCCTAGCTCCTCGTGGATAATATGGGCCGGGGTACTTTGAGAAACTTGCAAAATCCTCCTAAGGAACTTATTTTCCTCCCGTTGTATGGTAGAAATGTTTGTGAATCCCCAGACCTCACTCCCATACATAATTTTAGAGCAACAGATTGAATTGTATAAGTTCAATATTTCCGTCAATGACCAACGACCTAATCTTGTGGCTCGGTTCATAATTGAGCCCATAATGCTCACATGCTGCTTGCATTTTTCTGCAATTAATGTGTTAAAATTGAGGTGTTTATCGAAGATAATCCCTAAATAATTGAAAACCTCGACCTTCTCTAGTTTGTGTCCCCCAATTTTAAAAATAAAATTCTTCGTTGGTCTTTTTCCTGCTTCCATGATGTAGGATTTTGTTAGGTTAGGGGATAAATCTAGATTTGCCATAAACTCGCAAAAGCCATCGATAAGAGACTGCAGTCCCCTCCCTGTACGCGAGAGGAGTACTGCGTCGTCCGCGTATAATAAGACAGGTATACTCCTTTTTGCCACTCTCGGGCAATCAACCCCCAATGTTCTTAGAGCTTTATCCAAACCATTTATGTACAGTGTAAATAAAAAAGGCGCCAAAATGCAGCCTTGTCTCACACCCCCTGTGCAAGAAAAGTGGTCAGTGAGATTCCCCTCGTTGTTATACCTAACCTGGGCTGTAGTATTCATGTGCAATGTTTTTAGAATGAATATCAAACTTAAGTCTACCCCTAGCAACTCTAAGATCTCCCATAATTTTCCTCGGTTAACCCGGTCGAAGGCTGCTGTCAGGTCCATGAAGGCTAAAAAAACTGTGTCTTCACCAGCCACAGTATACTTTTCGACCAGGTTATATAAATTGAGGCATTGGTCTGATGTTGAGCGGCCCATTCTAAAACCGTACTGGGTGTCTGTAATGATTTCCTTTTCCTCCGCCCAGTCCATTAAACGATTTAGAATCACCTTCCCTAATACCTTTGCCGACACATCTATTAAAGAAATCGGGCGGTAACATTGAGGGTTGCTCTTGTTGCCCTTTTTAAATATGGGGACGATATTGGCAGTTGACCAGGACCTGGGCAGTCCCTCTTCCACTGCTGTATTAAAAATTCTCACGAGTATAGGGGCCCACAGCTCAACCTGTGATAAGAATAGATCTGGAGGAATCCCATCTGGCCCCGGGGCCTTATTTCTTGTCAGGGCGAGTATTCCATTTTTAACCTCGTCCACTGTGAACTCCACCCATGAATTTGGAAGAGTACCCATATCTGAGACTTGTTGGGCAGTTACACAGCCGTGGTTATACAACTTACTGAAATGAGAGACCCATTCTTCTGGGAGGATATTACAAGCCATCTTCTCGTTATTCAGTGGCTGGAAAATTGGGTCATTTATCACCTTCCAGAATTTAGACATGTCTCTCAACTCCGCGGCCTCCCTTAAATTCTCCCAGGCCTCAAATTGGATAGTATGTTTCCTCTTCTTTATAACCGATTTGTATTGGGCCCTACATTCCACTATCCTGCTCCTATCTTTCGGTACCTTTTTGAGTGCCCGTTTTAATTCTTTTTGGGCACAGGAGCATGCTTTGTCAAACCATTTTGGTTGAAGATTGGTGGTGGGTAATGATTTGGCCCTGAGTAACTTGTCGATATCCCTTGCCATATTTACAAAGACACTTATCAGTTTTTTACCTTTGACTTCCTGGTCTAAGCACATCCAGATCCCACTATCGGGGGATGCAATAAGTTTTTTGTAAAATGCTTCCCCATCTATATTTGACCAACGTATGCGCCTGCCTTGGTCGATAGCTTCCAATTTGCCCCTCGTCATCCTGGCCCTTGCCTGGGTGGAAGAGTCCTCATCCATCAGTGACAACACCAAGGGGTTGTGGTCACTGAAGATGCTAATCTGTATACTAAAATCTACGATCCTGTATTTAAGACAACGTGAAACAAAGATAAAATCAATAATTGTATCCCTGCCCCTGCCTTTAAACGTTGGATTAATGATGTTAGAGTTCCTGGGCTTGATTAAGTCCATCGTAGGGATTAAGTCAAATGTGCCCAGGATGTTTCCCAGTTTGCTACCTTCCAGTGTATGTTCTAGGTGACAGTCCTTAATAGATGGGCAAGAATCCCATTTAGCCCCTTCCCATTTCAGATGTGGGCATTGATGGCAATTAAAGTCGCCCACCAAGATCAGGGTTGGGGGGTTATTTCCCCTGGAATGCAGATCTAACAATCTATCCTCAAGCTCATTCAGCCTCTGCGTTGACTGGGCCGCGTTATAAAAGTTTATCAAAACAAATCTTAAGCCCTTCTTACCATAACTGATACCCTGTAAATTATCCGAACTCCAGCCCAAGACCTCCCAGGTCCCTTGTAACGCAAGAGACACATACGTTATTAGTCCCCCTTTCGCTCTTCCCATACTAGATTTCCGAGCAGGTACGAAAAACATTTTATATCCCTCTAGATGTGCAGCACTACTATCCGTCTCCCACGTTTCTTGTAGACAAATAATATGAAATTTCTGGCTGAAATCCAACCATTCCTTGTTTTTTAGCTTGGTTGAGATTCCTGCAATATTCCATGATACCACCCTAATTTCCTCAGCCTCATGATTTGTCGTACTCCTGGCTAGGGTGGGCTGTTTTTGAACAGGGAATCCTGCAGGACACGTCCCTCCAGGAACTAAGCTATTCACTGAAGGATTTGGTGTAACTTCATTTTGCCTTCCCGTAATATCCGCAATCTCCTTTTGCGTTGAGTTAACTAAAGGGGATGGGAGCTCTAGGTGCTCATCATGGGCCAGTCAATCAAGTTCGTCCATCACTGCTGCCTCACATAGTGGGGTGAACCGATTGGGGACGGGCCACAGGCTATTAGTTCTTGTAATGGGTATTACCCTTCTTCTCCAAGTCGTTTGTCGTGACTCGGTTAAGTGGTCCCTATAAAAAAAATTAAGTGGAAGCATTTTTATTGTCGAAACTCTATCAAAGACCCCACAACTGTAAGCAAGTAATTCTTTTACCATCTGCGGGTCTTTGAGGTTAACAACAACACAGTCCCCAGAAAATTTTTTCTCTGAGGGTCCAACCCAAGCTACCCTCCTTGCCATGAGAATTTGGTTATTCCTCAGCTTGACTCCCTTCACGTTGTTATACAACCAATGATTAGTCTTATTGATCATGGAACTTGTGGACTCTTCTCTGTCACGATTTTGGGCAGGGACTCCCACCAGGACTATTGTGTAAGGGCAAGAGGCTGGGGGCAAGTCCAGAGTCTGCAAACCCGGTGTACTCTGCACCTGTGCGTCTGAGAGACTGTGAGCTATTACCAGCCCTTTGTTCCTACCCTCCTGTTGTGAGCTGGGGGGTACGATGTTGGGGAGTATATCTTTGTCCATGCTCGCTAAAGGGGCAACTCTCTGGTTGCTCCCTACCAACCTACAATTATTTGTGCCGGCACTGGCAAGGCCCGAAACGCTCCCCAACCCTTCCTGCCTCGAAGTTAATTGGGCCACTGGGTGTTCCCCATTATGTGTTTCTAGCAACCTGTTTACTTTCTCCTCAATTTTCTTAATATGTTCTGCTAAGGGGGCCAAGTGTTTAAGGAGAAGAACTTCTATATTGGACTCTAATGCTTTCAGTATCTCCTGTGACCATTCCTTCCTATTTACCGGAGAGCAGGTTTCACAATATGTGCAAGTCGGCCGGGTTCTTACGTCCTCAGTAACTAACGGTTCTTTCCTGGGGGCTCCTTTTTTCAGTTTATTTACATTTCTAGATTTTTCCGTTCCTTTACGATATGAGATAGCCGGAGACCTTGCATTCACACTGGAGCCGGGAGCTAGGTTGGAGCCTGGTACCAGTAACGCCCTTTTA
Organism: Triturus cristatus; assembly: GCF_964204655.1. Taxonomy (NCBI): domain Eukaryota; kingdom Metazoa; phylum Chordata; class Amphibia; order Caudata; family Salamandridae; genus Triturus; species Triturus cristatus. The sequence continues at coordinate 861,757,119 of NC_140595.1, read as the reverse complement.
GAGCGGGTAATCACTTCTCTTTCCCTCCCTATTAAGGTGTCAGGTTCCCTCTCCCCCCCAGTTATGATCCCGTCTTGCTCTTCATCTCCATTTTCCCTATTGCCCGGTGTATCTGACTCCAAATCTCCTGACGCAATTGCATTCAGTCTCGACGGAGAAATGTGATGTTGGCGAGAGGGAGTTAAAGACCCCTCCAGTATTATTAACTCTTGTTCCCCATCTACTAACGGCTTTGTGTGAACTTGTACTGAGGTCACATGCTGGATGTTGCTATGGGCGGAGGTACCCTGACCTTCAGGGGTACTCACCCCGGGTGTAACACACTCAGCTATTGTCCCCAGCGATGATCGTTTATGTGCCAGGAGGGAGTCGAGGGATAACCTACGCTCCGTCAGTAATATTTCGTGTGTTAACAAGGATTCTGCTTGTGTGATAAATGCGTCTAGGGTTCCCTTTACTCCTCCCCCTATTCTACTGGGGTTTTTTTTTGTTTTCCCCATGGCAAAACTTTGGCCTAGCGGGTTTGTAATATCGTATAACAACCGCTTTAAGATGCTTTATCCCTTTATATACCACTTGTGAATAAGCGATTACAAACACAAATCAATGGGTATTGTCCAATGTACAACCTAACAATGAATAACCCACAGGCCCCCCCGTGACTTATCTCGACTGTCCTCTGGCAAATATGGAGGTGTCCAGATCTTGACGCGAAGACCAAGAGTATTGGCCCGTCCCGGCCTCCTCTGGCCCCGGACGGCCACAGACGGCCCGCCCTCTGCCCGGGCTCAGCCCGGCGTCGCCCGCGCGCGTCCCGCGATGCGGAGGGAGCCTCAGCAATTTATGCGCCTCCGGGCGCGCAGCTCGTTGTCACCAGGAAGTGGTACCGGGAACTCTGGGAGCTGTAGTCTCCCCCCACAGCGGCCAGCGGTAACAATGGCGGCGGGAGAGACCAACAGCGTGACCAGCCCAGGAAGAGTGCAGCAAGCAGTGACCGATGTCAGCGGCGTCAGGTAAGTGCAATTTCAGGCCCCCGCTCCACCGAGGGAGCCTCAGCAATTTATGCGCCTCCGGGCGCGCAGCTCGTTGTCACCAGGAAGTGGTACCGGGAACTCTGGGAGCTGTAGTCTCCCCCCACAGCGGCCAGCGGTAACAATGGCGGCGGGAGAGACCAACAGCGTGACCAGCCCAGGAAGAGTGCAGCAAGCGGTGACCGATGTCAGCGGCGTCAGGTAAGTGCAATTTCAGGCCCCCGCTCCACTGAGGGAGCCTCAGCAATTTATGCGCCTCCGGGCGCGCAGCTCGTTGTCACCAGGAAGTGGTACCGGGAACTCTGGGAGCTGTAGTCTCCCCCCAAAGCGGCCAGCGGTAACAATGGCGGCGGGAGAGACCAACAGCGTGACCAGCCCAGGAAGAGTGCAGCAAGCGGTGACCGATGTCAGCGGCGTCAGGTAAGTGCAATTTCAGGCCCACCAAGTCAATTCCGGTGGTCTCTCTACTTTGCAGACTTTGATTTTGTTATTACCTTTCGTCCCGGATCCAAAAATGGAAAGGCTGATGTCCTCTCACGGCTAGATACAGAAAATCAAACTCCAGTCATTGAAAATCAACCAATCATACCTGATGATAAATTCATTGCAGTGCTTTCCTTGGAACCCTTTGAACATCATGTTCGCAATTTGATGTCAGATCTGGATATGCAGACTTGGCTCTCAGAAGACCCGCTACATTCCATTCACAACGGTCTTCCCTACCACAACTCTGCCTTGTATCTACCCACTGAGGAACTCCAGTCAAAAGCCATGCAGGAAAGTCATGACAATCCACTGGCTGGTCATAAGGGCATCCTAAAAACTGAAGATTTACTTAAACGAAACTTTTGGTGGCCATATATGTGCCGTGATATTCGTCAATATGTTTTGAGTTGCGAACTATATGCACGGGGGAAATCGGACAGGCAAGCTCCAAAGGGCCTCTTACAACCCGTGCCAACCTCCCCCATATCCTTGGCACACGGTCTCCCTAGACTTGATTGTTAATTTACCTTCCTCTCATGGTTATGACACTATTCTGGTTGTGGTTGACACATTCAGTAAAATGGCACACTTTGTACCCTTTAATTGTGCACCCACTTCCAAGCAGCTATCTCAACTTTTCAATCAACACATTATTCGCCTTCATGGGATTCCTAAGGTACTCATTTCAGACAGGGGCTCTCAGTTCCTATCACACTTTTGGAAAGCTTACATTAAGGGCCTTAACATTGACCACCTTTATTCTACCAGCTTTCATCCTGAAACTGATGGTCAAACCGAATGCATTAATCAAGAACTTGAACAACACCTTAGGTTATACTTGTTAGATGAGGAGGGTGACTGGTCTAACCATTTATGGACTGCTGAGTATGCCTACAATAACGCTCTTAATGTCTCCACAGGTGGCTCACCTTTCTTTATAAATTCAGGCAGGCATCCTAATTCCCATGTTAATTTTGACAATACTAACCTTCCTGCTGTTCAGGATATTGCCCACCAGTTAGCTAGGATCCACCACACTGTAACCCAGAATTTGTCCACAGCAAAGGCTCGTTACATACACTTCGCTGATCGAAAACATAAAAAGGCACCTGAGCTTCATGTGGGAGATTTAGTCTGGTTGTGTACAAAAAATCTTAGACTCGAAGGTTCCCATAAATTCCAGCCTCGTTTTATGGGTCCTTATCCAATTGAGAAGGTCATTAATCCAGTTATTTATCAATTATCTCTTCCTGGTTCCACCAAAATTCACCCGGTCTTTCATGTTTCTCTTTTGAAACCAATTCACCCCGGGTTGCGTAGGTCTTCCCCTCCTGATCCTCTAATCCTGTATGGTGAGGCTGAGTATGAAGTTAAACGGATTTTAGATTCAAAACTCATCCATGATGAACTCTTTTACCTCATTGATTGGAAGGGTTATGGACCTGATGAACGTTCCTGGGAAAGAAGTACTGATGTCCATGCCCCTCGATTAATTAAAGCCTTCCATGCTAAATTTCCTACCAAACCCAGATTGGAGGAAACCCCGTTGGGAGGGGGTACTGTCAGGAATCACAGGAGGTTTCCTCCTCCTATTTCCTCCATAGCTACTATTCTCTCTTCACAAACTCAAAGAGTAGCTAATCCTTTTAGCTGGAGTGCTAGTTGGCACCGTAGAAACTCCAACATGGCTGCCAACATCCTGACATTGCAACAGCATAACGCTGTTTAGCAGTCAAGTCTTTCTGCAAATGACAGTTGGTGAGGTGTGCTCCAACATTCTACTGTGCACTTCACTGAAGATTCTTCTGGAGCAGCACCTGTTGTTCATGCGTCGCGAAAGTTAGTCAGGGTAGTGGCGGAATATGCGGGGTTAGCTTCGTCGGTTACTACCAATATTCAAGATTAAAGGTTAGTGTCAACTTCAAAGTATTATTTCTGTTCCCATCCAAGTTTTCAGGCAATAAGCTGTTGAAACATAATTCTGACTGAAGCCTTGCTGTGCTAACGATTGAAATAAATCTGTGAAGAAGATTAATTCAACTTTAACCAATTAAACATATTTAGTATTGTATTTCCTGAGAGAATGACAAGGAAGAGAATGTTGACAAGTTCAGTTAACTCTTAACGTCCTGTATATTCGCACTAGGGTAAACCGCGAGCATTGTTTCTCCGAGCTACGTTATTCTAGATCGAATTTCTCATTCTGGATGGTAAGTTTACTCGCAGGCACTGTTCCTTTTGTGCCTCGCGGTACCTAAAGGCTGCAGGAATTAAACTCGTGTGCACGTTTCAGTTCGTGCGCACTACCGGCAAGGTTACAGAAATTCCTCTGCAATATTTAAACGCGCCTCTCTTTTGAGCTGCGTAATTCAAAAAATGAACAAGTACGAACACTGAGAGATTTCCGTTCGCGCTTCATTACATTTTTTCGCAGAGAAGGAAAATATTAAATTGCACACGTCTTGGCAGCCGCCATAAGAGCTGTGATAAATAGTCATACCAAAGTGATTATAAGTAACAAAAATTGAAAACCGAGCAAAATGGTTCAGTAGTAAAGCATAAATCAAAGTCCAGATTTCAATTCAATAATGTAGTCCTCTTTTAATTCAAGCTGTTCATATCTTGTCTTTTATTCCGAAGTGCAATCTTCACTGTATGCCATCAAGCCAAGCCCACTGTATGCCGCCAAGCCAACACGTGTTTCGTCCTGACAGTTATGAGTCATGGACTTCATCAGGGCTAGAGACAAAAGAAATAACTAAGTTGGAAACATATTTCTAAGAAAAGTACAGAGATTCCATGTTATGGATTAATACATTGTTAATCCCATGCATCTGCAAGGTGGTGTAACAACCTCTTCATTAATACTCCATAAGCTTGAAAAGAGTGAAAGACAAACGAATAATCAGAAAAATGAAAAAGATAATGATGTCACCGGAGTATAAGAGAAATAAACCTAAAATAAGGAAAAAGGATCCCACACTGCGGAGAAGAAATGAGGGAAAAGAAATAGAGGGAATATGTATATATTGTGTATCCCATTGTTAAATGAGTGAGAAAGGAAAAAGGCAGAAAAATAAACCTGAAAAGTGATAAACAATGGTATGTTACATGCTCATAATTAGAACGTGTGCACTCTAAACGGCAAGCAGAAGTCAAAAAGTGATAAAACTAACGTGAAGTGAATGAAACGACTCAACCTTAGTAAAAGTGAAAAACCGTGCGATTGAAGAAAAACCCTATATTGGTAAGATACACTTACCAAAAAACGATCAATTCTTCTAAAAATTAGAGAGTAGTTCAAAGGAAGCTTGAGCGCAACATCTATGGTCCTAAGAAACAATTACAATATTAGGAGAATAATTATTGTCCATTACTTCAGTTAATCGGTAAAAATAGTACGTGGTCAATATGACTAAATCTCGTCTCCAGGTTCTTAGTCTCTAAAGTTATAAAGAGAAGGATAAGGTAGCCTTTACATATTGCATGTCCATTAATCTGTAAGTATGGATGAGAACCTGGCCAGAGTAATTGGAAGTAAGCTAAATTTGAAAGGGGTGACCAAAATTTCCTAAGTACTAGAGATTTTATCAGAAAAGCCTTCATGCGGCGAGTAATTTGTGTTGTAAACAAAAGGACATACCTAATATACTGGTACACTGTCATCCCAAACGGTCCAATCCGAGATTATCTCTATTAGTGTCTTTTGAATATTCAGGTTAAAAATTAACCATGCTTCCTAAAACACAAAATATTTAATCATAAGCTAAAAAGGTAATCGACAAAGTAAGTAGGCAACAACGTAGAGAGAAAAACAACACGGAGACCAAGTGAGTAATTGGCAATAGAGCTGAATATACATATCACCTATCTCCAAAGTGTCTGTAATACACAAAGGAAAAGGAGAAAAGCCTAGAATGTAGGAAGGTAAATAAGTACTACATAAAGGCGAAAATTCCAACCTGTGCTAGTGTTATGTGTGCTATTGAAAGTGGTCTGACAAGATCTATATCTCAGAAGCCACAGACCGAAGTCTAGTTCAGTCAAGTCAAAAATAAAAATATAAAATAAAAATCTATCTACAGAACAAACAGACTAAGTCTCACGTAACTAGTGTACAGACCAGCTACCGCAAGTCTTGCATTATCGTACCCTCTTATAGTAAACCGCAAATGACAAAAAGCCTGGAAATGCTAAGAATACAATGCGTTAACTCGGAATACTGTATTACTAAAGTATATCCCTTAGTATTCAAAATCACAGGTAGTAAAACAGCAGTACCACGCTTACCTATAGGCGACATAGCCGGGTCCTCAATCCAGACCTCTCGTGACAGCGTTGGCGTCTACAATACGCGCCATCTTAGAATGGGAATATATAGCCACATGGGAAAATAGAAAAAGGACTGCGAAGGGAAAGGGTGAAACTACCAGTATGCGCCATATTGAAATAGTAAGCGGGACTCGTAAATGGAAAGAACATGACAAGATCCCAAACTAGAGCGAGAGGCTCCCAAGTCGTCGCGCGGGTCCCAATCTCCATACCATCCAAATAAACGTAATGCGCAAAACCACACAACAAAGGCCAGCACAGTACGACAAGGTGTGAGAAACACATGCCACACAGCCACGAGTTGAAAAACAGTACGGTGGCCAAATCGCTTAAAGACTACAAAACCAGATTCAACATCTTATAGATGCTATACTATATATGTCAATTGGCATCTTATATGGTTCTAATGTGTGGTGATTATATATTGAAGAAACGTATAAATAAAGTAAATTGAAATAGGAGCGCAAAGTAGCGTGAGTCATGCAAGGTTGGAAGATAATCATAAACAGAAAATAAAAAGGGAGAACTAAGTGTGACATAGATGAAAGGACTAAAAAGATAAGTGATCATACTAAGGTAAAAAACACAGTAGAAGAAAAAACAGTAAGGTCGATTGCCAAATCAAAGTCAGTGTTACAATAAAGCATCATTTTCATCTTAAAATCCTCATTTTGAGGCAAACATTGAGAGACATAGTCATCATATCATTGTCTTACAGGGGTGATACACAAAGGGGGGAGAGAAGGATTATTAGTTGTTCAAAACATCCCACAGTATTTGACACAATACCTAGACATTTGTATCTGACTATGTTAACACATGCAAACCCTAATCAGAGGCAGAATAGGTAGTCAAGGGATATGGGTTCTTATGTACTCAAAAAGTATTGCAGTTCATTATCGATGTTAATACCCTTGTCAACCGCACGCAATCTCAAAATCCAACGCGCTTCTGCCTGCCGCAATTTCAATTCACGATTTCCACCTCTAATGTCGCTTGGTACTGCTTCTAGAGCGTGAAATTTAAAAGACAGGTGCTTACTCTGTTCCGGGCATTCTAGGGCATGATGTACAATAGGGTATCTGTCATCCATATTTTTCAGGGCTCTAAAGTGATCCGAGATTCGTGCTTTGAGGTTTCTAATCGTGCTCCCCACATAGATCATGGTACATTTGCATACAATGGGATAGATCACAAACTTAGTATTGCAGTTAATGTATTGGTTAATATAAAATTTCTTTGAACCATTATACATAAAATCTCTAATTCCAGATAAAGCATATTTGCACATACTGCAATCACCACACTTGTGAAAGCCCAAATTGCCTCTGTGGAGCCACGAAAGTTTCCCTTGTTTTTCTTAGGGTAACTAGGGCTATCCATATTACGAATAGTTAATCCCTTACGATAAGTCAGGCTTGGATATCTAGTCAGGTATTTGTTCAGATCAGAGTCTGTTGTGAGTAGATTCCAGTGGTGTCTAAGTATGTTGAACACTTTATGAGACCAGGGGTGATAGTTTGTAATCATTCTCACCGGTTGTTCTTGTTTGGTTTTTGTGGTGTGGTATGTACCAAGAGTTTCATTTCTAGTGAGTGCGTAAGCTCGCCTTTTGGCTTGATTGATGATTTTCTTATCATAACCCCTATCGATAAATCTCTGTTCAATATCTGAGGCACATACTTGGAAGTCAGAGTCTTTACTACAATTTCGACGTGCTCTATGAAATTCCCCATAAGGGATGGAGTTAACTTGCGTCATAGGGTGAGCACTTGCTGCATGCAGCACTGAATTGCAGGCTGTTTCTTTTCTGTGCATTCGGCTGTTAATGCACTTATTTTCAATAAATAGTTCGACATCCAGAAAAACAATTTTTTCGGTGCTGTGAGACATTGTGAATTTTATATTAAATGGGTTGTTGTTAAGATGTTCAAAGAAACCATATAGCTCATCCACACCACCAGTCCATATTAAAAGACAATCATCTATGTAGCGGCCAAAGAACATGATGTAATCTTGCCAGTCAGCTCCAGATGGGCCCCAGATATGCGTCGCCTCAAACCACCCCATGAAGAGGCAGGCAAAGGACGGCGCAAATCTGGAACCCATCGCAGTACCGCTCGTTTGTTGGTACCATTCTCCCCCGAATAGGCACACATTATGCTCTAAAATCATTCGTGACATAGTTATTATCATATCAGAGTGTTCCAGCAGTTCAACTGGTCTCTTATACAAGAAATGACGTAATGCTGACAACCCTTGTTCATGTAGGGGGGCGCTAGGTGGCGCCAAACCAAGATGGTCGCGCTGCAGTGAGGCTCTCGCCCGACCGGGCACTTCCAACATCCTTTATGGTATCCTGACCACGATAAACTGCTCATAACCCTCACCACTGGGCCCATGAACGTATGCGGAACGCAGCGATACCAAGAACGCTACAATCGCCCGGCTGGAGGCTGAGATATCGGCGAAGGTTCCCCGAAGCGGTGTGCCTTGCCGTTTGGAGACCTGCGTGTGGGCGGCGTTCGCCCGCTGGGAAAATCCGGCGCTTTTGCGGCCTGCGCGGAGAGGCGGGGGCAAAGTCCCGCAGGGAGCACCGGAGCGCCGGGGGGAGCTCGGCTACCGCCTCGGCGGCGATAGCACCTGCAGTGGACTGGTGGTGAGCGACCCCGTGGAGGGCTTGTATGCGAGGAAGCATGGCCGATCGAGGTCCGACAATTTAGGCTGCTTTACCTGGACACTGGCTGGGAGACGCTGTATGGGCCTGGACGCTGACGGACTCTGCCCGCTCTCATGTCAGGCCTGTGGCGGTGCTGACTAGCCGCGAGGATCTTCTCTCCCGCCGGACGGGCCTGGCCCCCCCGGGGCGGCGTGCACGGACCTCCCGTGGTTCGCGGTGTACCGGAGAGGTGTTCCCGGCGCGACTCCGGATCTGGGCGGTCTACCAGACCAGGGTCCGGTAACTAAATGCTGTACTGCCAGCGTTGGGATACGGTCGTGGCCTGAGGCTCTCTGCTGCACGTTGTTCGGGGTGGTGACTGGCGCCTCCTCGGGGCAGACTCCCCGGCTTGCTGCGGCGGCGCACGACTTGGCCCCTGCTGGGCCTGTCAGACGCGGCCTACCTCCTCCCGCCATCAAGAAAAGCCGTTCTCTATCCTTGCTGGAGAGTTAAGTGGTGGGGTCCTTCGCTGTCTCCTGGCCGCAAAACCATCTCTGCCTCCGGAGCGGCCGGTCCAGGGCACACGGACATCCCGGTACTTGCCGGGGGACGGGGACAGCCCATCACGTGACACCGGGGCTGCGCGGCCTACCGGACAGGAGGTTGGTTGCTATTTTTTTCATTGCCAGCGTGAGGGTGCGGACTCCGCTTATATTGCTCCTCTGTACACGGCTCGAAGTCACTACTGGTACCGCAACTGATCTGCCACCCTTGCGTTGCTGTGGCTGGGCTCGGCTGGGGCCTGACTGGGCCTGAGTGCTACTTCCTGCTTCCCTCTGCCAGCCGTATAGGTGCCAAGCAAACAACACCCATTACCCTGCTTTCTGGGTCCCTCACCTCCGGACTGGTTAGTACCTCCTTCAGATCGAGTGACCCTATTCACGTCCTGGCTACCATTTCTACCTAGTCTTCTCGGGGCCTGGCCGCGCAATGGGCCGCAGCGACGCCAGACAGTCCAAGCTGCAGTTCGAGGCTAGGAAGAACCCCACGACGGCACCGGAGCCGGAGAACAGCCCTACCACCGCTGGCGACCCGGACGCAGACTGGAAGTCCCTATTACTGAGCATGAAACAAAGCCTGTCGTCCATAGACTCAAAGATTGACATCATTAATACTTGATTGGACAGTGTTGTTGCTAAGCTGGAGCATCACGATACTCGCATTAAGGAGACGGAGGACAGGATCTCTACCCTGAAAGATGGTGCCACTTCTACCGGCAGACAGGTAACCCAAATGGGCAGGCTACTCAAAATAATAGCGGAAACAAATGAGGATTTAGAAGCGTGGTCCCGCCGCAATAACATCCACATCCTGGGCCTTGCGGAGTCCACCAACACAGGGAAAATGGAGGTCTTCGTCGAAAACCTTGTTATTGAGCTATTTGGGAAAGACTCCTTCTCATCACACCGTGGAGAGAGTCCATAGATCCCTGGCTGCCCGTCCTCCCCCTGGAGCCCAGCCGCGACCCATCATTGCGCGGTACCTTAACTATAGAGACCGGGACGCGGTGTTAAGACGTGCAAGGGAGATTGGTTCAGTGGGATACGGTAACACCACGCTGTCCTTCTTCCCCAACTTCACTACATCGGTGCAGGAGGCCAGACGGAAATTTGTAGGGGTTAAAAAGAAGCTACAGGCCCAGGGGATTCCCTACGCTATGCTCTACCCTGCAAAATTGAAAATCTCTCATCAAGGCAATTCCAAACTCCGCAGCAAGTGGACGACTTCCTCAAGCAACACAATAAAGACTTAGCCAGAGACGACGCAGAGGGGCGAGGCTCTGGATCACCTTCACCGTTAGCACAACAGGACTGAGCATGTCGGGGTGGCGCTCCGGACTCAGACAGACGCCGCTGCTGAACTTGCTCGGCCGGAATAATGTATACCCTGGTGAGGTACTTTTATGCTTTTACCGATATTACTTGAACTGGTATATGTTACAATGTGTGCTCGGTCACCCACCTCCGTCCCACACTGAGAAACCGGGTACATATCTGGTTCCTTCTGGGTGCAAGTAGGGAGGTGGTTGGCAGGTCAGGCGCCCCTAGACATTGTCCCCCAATGGGCGAGCCCCAATACACCCCCTCCCTTAGTAGGGTAGGGGCAGCTGTTACACCCTTTCTGTTTTTGGGGTTGGTATTGTTTGGGGTGGGGGGGGATGGGAGGGATCTGTGTACCCGGCTAGTTGGGGGGGGCCGGTGTGGGAGGGTGTATACTCCGACTCTCTTCTGGGACCTCTGACTCAACAGACACACGCACATGGAGTTGGGTGGGTACAGTAGTTCTTAGGGGGTTTTGTTCTAAATGTGATACTGAGTGCTATGCGAAACTACATGCCATGACTACATGCCACATATATCTTTGTCTGGGTGAATGGGAGACGTAGCTGACGCGCGGCCGACTTTGCAGTTTCAGCTGGTCTCCTGGAACGTACGCGGGTTAAATAACCAGAGAAAGAAGAGACAGGTCCTGGGGTACCTTGACAGGCAGGGAGTGTCTATTTCCATGCTCCAGGAGACGCATTTGGTGCCGGGAGGGACCCCCATATTCGCATCCCGCTGGGCTGCTTGCAGGGTGTTTTCATCCTACTCGAATTATGCTAGAGGAGTGACCATCTTGGTGAGACGAGGGATGGGGTTTACACCTGCGGGAACCGAGGTAGATTCTGGTGGCAGATACTGCTTGGTCTGGGGGAAACTGCACTCACACACATTACTCTTTGCTTGCTACTATGGCCCCAACACGGACGACCCATCCGCATTTCTCACAATGTGGGGAAAAATACAAACCCTGGGTATATCTCATGTCATACTAGGGGGCGATTTCAACACTGCGCTCAACCCCGCGATGGACAGATCACACCCACAGCTGTCGCACTACACACACACTCAACGCACGGTATTGGACATAGTGGACGAACACCATCTGGTCGATGCGTGGCGGCTCTCACACCCCTCGCTCAGACAGGGCACTCACTATTCTGCAGTGCATTCCACATGGGCACGCATTGACTACATATTTTTGTCGGCGGGCCTCTCCCCATGGTTAGTCCAGGTGCTTCATCTTGCTCGCACATTCTCGGACCACTCACCAGTACTACTTTCACTACGCATACCCCTTGATGCGTCCCCTTACTTGAGCTGGCGCCTCAATCCTGAGCACCTCACTGATTCAGCCTTCAGGGCAGAACTGGAGCAAGACATATAAGATTTTTTCGAGCGAAATATAGACTCAGTGTCCAGCCTTACTACGGTCTGGGAAGCATTCAAAGTCACCGTGAGAGGTTGGTGTATAGCTAAGAGGAGAGGAGTCCTCAAATTTCTGCGCGGTGATTTGCGCAGGCTGGAAACTGAGATACGGCACTTAGAACGCGAGATGACACTGCACACACGGGGGCATGTAGTTGCGGCACAGCTTAGAGAGAAACTGAATGAATATACTGAAGCTGCAGATAAAGAATGCAAGTTCCTAGGGAAACCTTTTGTCGCACGGGTATATGGAGAGGGTGACAGACCCGGCAGGGCATTAGCCTCCACAGTCCGGTCCCCTAGGTACCTAAACTACGTAGCCTCCCTGCTAGACGAGCACGGCGCCCCGCAGCGAGACCTCACAGACCAGCTTTGTGTCCTCACTGACCACTACACCAGGCTTTACACCTCCCACAGGACGACACCGATTAATCTCCATGAGTATCTTGATGACACTGCTCTTGCCTGGTTGGGTCCGTCCCAGCAGAAATTCCTACATCATGAAATTGAACTTAACGAAATAAAAGACGCTATAATGTCCATGAACTCGGGCAAGGCACAGGGATCGGACGGATTACCGATTGACTTTTACAAAACTTTCATTCATGTCCTGGCCCCAATACTGAAACACGTTTACTACTCCGCCCTAGAGGAGGGAACCTTGCCTGCTGCGATGCGCGAAGCCCTTATCACATCTTTGTTAAAACCAGGGAAGCCGCCAGAGCAGTGCGACTCATACAGGCCTCTTTCTTTGCTAAATACGGATATCAAAATATTGGCAAAGGTACTGGCTACGCGCCTTAATCTCCTGATGGAACGTCTAGTCCTCCCGGATCAGGCCGGGTTTGTCCCTAACCGTGCGACTGCTCATAATCTGCTTACTCTGCAGGCGGTGCTGCAGGATATTGATCCTCGGTGTGAGGCTGCCGCGGTTTTCCTGGCCGCCACTAAGGCGTTCGACTCCCTGGAGTGGGATTACCTTCTGGCATTGCTTGAACGGATGGGCATTCCGTTCAGCTTCCTGAACTGGATCCGGCTGTTGTACCGCCAGCCTCAAGCTGCGGTCCTGCTCAATGGTGCCCGCTCTGCCCCTTTTGTTATCCGCAGAGGTACCCGGCAGGGGTGCCCTCTCTCCCCAGTTCTGTTCGCGATCGCCATAGAACCCTTGGCGGCCAAACTCCGGCAGCATCACAACCACCGCTCTCTTATCTATCCAGAGCGTCAGCTGCTTATTGCACTGTATGCTGATGACATGACTCTGTACGTTCATAAACCACAAGAAAATCTGAACCCTCTGCTGCGCGAAATAACTAAATTCGGTGCCATAGCGGGGATACAAATAAACTGGACAAAGTCGGCCTTGTTCCCCTTGACTGACAAGACCTTGCAGTTCCCTCTAGACTACCCCTTGGTGTGGGAGTCGGAGGAGATAAAGTTCCTGGGTATCAGAGTGACCAGAAACGCGGAGGCCCTTATTAGAGCTAATTACGGGACAGTACTAGACAAACTTACGGACAACGTCACTAAATGGATCCATCTCCCGCTGTCCATGGCAGGTCGTATTTCCCTGATTAAGATGGTGGTCCATCCCAAATTGCTATACCTTTTTACCAATATACCATATAGCCCGGGTTCCTACTTCTTCCGGGCCCTCAACTCCCAGTTGTCACGACTTATCTGGGGCGGTAGACAGGCAAGAATTGGGATGCGGACCCTTATGTTGCCTTATCACCAGGGTGGGTTTGATGTGCCTAACTTTCAGCGTTACTACGATTGCGCCCAGGGCCACTTCGCTGCCTATTGGTTCCACCCCCCTCCCTTTATGGCACACCTGGCAGTAGAGGATGGGTATATGAGGCCTGAGCAACCTTCAGGATATCTATATTCATGTCAGGCCTGTGGCGGTGCTGACTAGCCGCGAGGATCTTCTCTCCCGCCGGACGGGCCTGGCCCCCCCGGGGCGGCGTGCACGGACCTCCCGTGGTTCGCGGTGTACCGGAGAGGTGTTCCCGGCGCGACTCCGGATCTGGGCGGTCTACCAGACCAGGGTCCGGTAACTAAATGCTGTACTGCCAGCGTTGGGACACGGTCGTGGCCTGAGGCTCTCTGCTGCACGTTGTTCGGGGTGGTGACTGGCGCCTCCTCGGGGCAGACTCCCCGGCTTGCTGCGGCGGCGCACGACTTGGCCCCTGCTGGGCCTGTCAGACGCGGCCTACCTCCTCCCGCCATCAAGAAAAGCCGTTCTCTATCCTTGCTGGAGAGTTAAGTGGTGGGGTCCTTCGCTGTCTCCTGGCCGCAAAACCATCTCTGCCTCCGGAGCGGCCGGTCCAGGGCACACGGACATCCCGGTACTTGCCGGGGGACGGGGACAGCCCATCACGTGACACCGGGGCTGCGCGGCCTACCGGACAGGAGGTTGGTTGCTATTTTTTTCATTGCCAGCGTGAGGGTGCGGACTCCGCTTATATTGCTCCTCTGTACACGGCTCGAAGTCACTACTGGTACCGCAACTGATCTGCCACCCTTGCGTTGCTGTGGCTGGGCTCGGCTGGGGCCTGACTGGGCCTGAGTGCTACTTCCTGCTTCCCTCTGCCAGCCGTATAGGTGCCAAGCAAACAACACCCATTACCCTGCTTTCTGGGTCCCTCACCTCCGGACTGGTTAGTACCTCCTTCAGATCGAGTGACCCTATTCACGTCCTGGCTACCATTTCTACCTAGTCTTCTCGGGGCCTGGCCGCGCAATGGGCCGCAGCGACGCCAGACAGTCCAAGCTGCAGTTCGAGGCTAGGAAGAACCCCACGACGGCACCGGAGCCGGAGAACAGCCCTACCACCGCTGGCGACCCGGACGCAGACTGGAAGTCCCTATTACTGAGCATGAAACAAAGCCTGTCGTCCATAGACTCAAAGATTGACAACATTAATACTTGATTGGACAGTGTTGTTGCTAAGCTGGAGCATCACGATACTCGCATTAAGGAGACGGAGGACAGGATCTCTACCCTGAAAGATGGTGCCACTTCTACCGGCAGACAGGTAACCCAAATGGACAGGCTACTCAAAATAATAGCGGAAACAAATGAGGATTTAGAAGCGTGGTCCCGCCGCAATAACATCCACATCCTGGGCCTTGCGGAGTCCACCAACACAGGGAAAATGGAGGTCTTCGTCGAAAACCTTGTTATTGAGCTATTTGGGAAAGACTCCTTCTCATCACACCGTGGAGAGAGTCCATAGATCCCTGGCTGCCCGTCCTCCCCCTGGAGCCCAGCCGCGACCCATCATTGCGCGGTACCTTAACTATAGAGACCGGGACGCGGTGTTAAGACGTGCAAGGGAGATTGGTTCAGTGGGATACGGTAACACCACGCTGTCCTTCTTCCCCAACTTCACTACATCGGTGCAGGAGGCCAGACGGAAATTTGTAGGGGTTAAAAAGAAGCTACAGGCCCAGGGGATTCCCTACGCTATGCTCTACCCTGCAAAATTGAAAATCTCTCATCAAGGCAATTCCAAACTCCGCAGCAAGTGGACGACTTCCTCAAGCAACACAATAAAGACTTAGCCAGAGACGACGCAGAGGGGCGAGGCTCTGGATCACCTTCACCGTTAGCACAACAGGACTGAGCATGTCGGGGTGGCGCTCCGGACTCAGACAGACGCCGCTGCTGAACTTGCTCGGCCGGAATAATGTATACCCTGGTGAGGTACTTTTATGCTTTTACCGTTATTACTTGAACTGGTATATGTTACAATGTGTGCTCGGTCACCCACCTCCGTCCCACACTGAGAAACCGGGTACATATCTGGTTCCTTCTGGGTGCAAGTAGGGAGGTGGTTGGCAGGTCAGGCGCCCCTAGACATTGTCCCCCAATGGGCGAGCCCCAATACACCCCCTCCCTTAGTAGGGTAGGGGCAGCTGTTACACCCTTTCTGTTTTTGGGGTTGGTATTGTTTGGGGTGGGGGGGGATGGGAGGGATCTGTGTACCCGGCTAGTTGGGGGGGGCCGGTGTGGGAGGGTGTATACTCCGACTCTCTTCTGGGACCTCTGACTCAACAGACACACGCACATGGAGTTGGGTGGGTACAGTAGTTCTTAGGGGGTTTTGTTCTAAATGTGATACTGAGTGCTATGCGAAACTACATGCCATGACTACATGCCACATATATCTTTGTCTGGGTGAATGGGAGACGTAGCTGACGCGCGGCCGACTTTGCAGTTTCAGCTGGTCTCCTGGAACGTACGCGGGTTAAATAACCAGAGAAAGAAGAGACAGGTCCTGGGGTACCTTGACAGGCAGGGAGTGTCTATTTCCATGCTCCAGGAGACGCATTTGGTGCCGGGAGGGACCCCCATATTCGCATCCCGCTGGGCTGCTTGCAGGGTGTTTTCATCCTACTCGAATTATGCTAGAGGAGTGACCATCTTGGTGAGACGAGGGATGGGGTTTACACCTGCGGGAACCGAGGTAGATTCTGGTGGCAGATACTGCTTGGTCTGGGGGAAACTGCACTCACACACATTACTCTTTGCTTGCTACTATGGCCCCAACACGGACGACCCATCCGCATTTCTCACAATGTGGGGAAAAATACAAACCCTGGGTATATCTCATGTCATACTAGGGGGCGATTTCAACACTGCGCTCAACCCCGCGATGGACAGATCACACCCACAGCTGTCGCACTACACACACACTCAACGCACGGTATTGGACATAGTGGACGAACACCATCTGGTCGATGCGTGGCGGCTCTCCCACCCCTCGCTCAGACAGGGCACTCACTATTCTGCAGTGCATTCCACATGGGCACGCATTGACTACATATTTTTGTCGGCGGGCCTCTCCCCATGGTTAGTCCAGGTGCTTCATCTTGCTCGCACATTCTCGGACCACTCACCAGTACTACTTTCACTACGCATACCCCTTGATGCGTCCCCTTACTTGAGCTGGCGCCTCAATCCTGAGCACCTCACTGATTCAGCCTTCAGGGCAGAACTGGAGCAAGACATATAAGATTTTTTCGAGCGAAATATAGACTCAGTGTCCAGCCTTACTACGGTCTGGGAAGCATTCAAAGTCACCGTGAGAGGTTGGTGTATAGCTAAGAGGAGAGGAGTCCTCAAATTTCTGCGCGGTGATTTGCGCAGGCTGGAAACTGAGATACGGCACTTAGAACGCGAGATGACACTGCACACACGGGGGCATGTAGTTGCGGCACAGCTTAGAGAGAAACTGAATGAATATACTGAAGCTGCAGATAAAGAATGCAAGTTCCTAGGGAAACCTTTTGTCGCACGGGTATATGGAGAGGGTGACAGACCCGGCAGGGCATTAGCCTCCACAGTCCGGTCCCCTAGGTACCTAAACTACGTAGCCTCCCTGCTAGACGAGCACGGCGCCCCGCAGCGAGACCTCACAGACCAGCTTTGTGTCCTCACTGACCACTACACCAGGCTTTACACCTCCCACAGGACGACACCGATTAATCTCCATGAGTATCTTGATGACACTGCTCTTGCCTGGTTGGGTCCGTCCCAGCAGAAATTCCTACATCATGAAATTGAACTTAACGAAATAAAAGACGCTATAATGTCCATGAACTCGGGCAAGGCACAGGGATCGGACGGATTACCGATTGACTTTTACAAAACTTTCATTCATGTCCTGGCCCCAATACTGAAACACGTTTACTACTCCGCCCTAGAGGAGGGAACCTTGCCTGCTGCGATGCGCGAAGCCCTTATCACATCTTTGTTAAAACCAGGGAAGCCGCCAGAGCAGTGCGACTCATACAGGCCTCTTTCTTTGCTAAATACGGATATCAAAATATTGGCAAAGGTACTGGCTACGCGCCTTAATCTCCTGATGGAACGTCTAGTCCTCCCGGATCAGGCCGGGTGTGTCCCTAACCGTGCGACTGCTCATAATCTGCTTACTCTGCAGGCGGTGCTGCAGGATATTGATCCTCGGTGTGAGGCTGCCGCGGTTTTCCTGGCCGCCACTAAGGCGTTCGACTCCCTGGAGTGGGATTACCTTCTGGCATTGCTTGAACGGATGGGCATTCCGTTCAGCTTCCTGAACTGGATCCGGCTGTTGTACCGCCAGCCTCAAGCTGCGGTCCTGCTCAATGGTGCCCGCTCTGCCCCTTTTGTTATCCGCAGAGGTACCCGGCAGGGGTGCCCTCTCTCCCCAGTTCTGTTCGCGATCGCCATAGAACCCTTGGCGGCCAAACTCCGGCAGCATCACAACCACCGCTCTCTTATCTATCCAGAGCGTCAGCTGCTTATTGCACTGTATGCTGATGACATGACTCTGTACGTTCATAAACCACAAGAAAATCTGAACCCTCTGCTGCGCGAAATAACTAAATTCGGTGCCATAGCGGGGATACAAATAAACTGGACAAAGTCGGCCTTGTTCCCCTTGACTGACAAGACCTTGCAGTTCCCTCTAGACTACCCCTTGGTGTGGGAGTCGGAGGAGATAAAGTTCCTGGGTATCAGAGTGACCAGAAACGCGGAGGCCCTTATTAGAGCTAATTACGGGACAGTACTAGACAAACTTACGGACAACGTCACTAAATGGATCCATCTCCCGCTGTCCATGGCAGGTCGTATTTCCCTGATTAAGATGGTGGTCCATCCCAAATTGCTATACCTTTTTACCAATATACCATATAGCCCGGGTTCCTACTTCTTCCGGGCCCTCAACTCCCAGTTGTCACGACTTATCTGGGGCGGTAGACAGGCAAGAATTGGGATGCGGACCCTTATGTTGCCTTATCACCAGGGTGGGTTTGATGTGCCTAACTTTCAGCGTTACTACGATTGCGCCCAGGGCCACTTCGCTGCCTATTGGTTCCACCCCCCTCCCTTTATGGCACACCTGGCAGTAGAGGATGGGTATATGAGGCCTGAGCAACCTTCAGGATATCTATATTCGGAGGTCAGCATGGGTGATCGGGACCCCACCACGGTCGACTGCACTGTACGGGCCTGGAAACGCATTGCGGAACATATGGAAGTTAAATTCCTATATTCTCCTCGTATGGTTCTGGCACATGACCCCAGATTAAGTGTTACCCGCGAGGAAATTGGTCGCAAAATGCTCACAAGGCTCGCGATTCACACGTGTGGTGACCTATACCACCAGGGGAGCTTTCGCACGGCGGCACAATTCTTTGGGGCGAGTTCTCCTTCGGTAATGGATACGTTTCTTTATGTTCGGCTTCGGCAAAATATCAAGGCGGTCACGCCTAATTTCCCGGATGAGCCGGATATCTTGGCGCCTCTAAATGCTCTGCTTCAGGCAGACACTCCGACAAACGTGGTTTCCATGTTATATAAACATGCACAAGCGGCTCCGTCGCCCCCCTCCCTTAGAGCGCGTACGGACTGGGACAGTGACCTGGGGGCTCCATTGTCGGATGACCAGTGGGAAGAGAGTTGTTCTCATACTAGTGCGGTGACAGGTAATGCTCGACTTAGGCTGGTTCATTTTACATTTTTACACCGCCTCTACTTTACCCCTGCCAAATTGTACCGATTCGGACTCAGGGACAACGACCGCTGTATGAGATGCAGGAGAGCAGGCACGGACTTCATGCACCTGGCATGGACATGCCAGGCCGTGGCTACTTATTGGGTGGCGGTATTCGAGGCCCTTTCTGAAATGATTGGGGTAGTCACCGCACCCTGCCCTAAGATTGCCCTGCTGGGACACTCAAACCCGGCGATTTTTTGCGCTAGTACTTCTGTTGGCAAAGTGCCATGTGGCGTGCAGATGGCGCTGCAGATGGGGACGAGGGCGAGCGCCCAAATTCAAGATTTGGCTGACTACGATGTCCACCTGGCAGGAACGACTTCACAATTATGCTGACCTCTTACCTCACAAGTCACGGCCCAAAGACCTCTGGGGACCCCTCACTGCATATCTCCTGCGGGCTCAGAACGGGGGCGAATCCGAGGTGGACGGGAACAGGGACACAGATAGGGTTAGCCCATCCAACATGCTTTGTCCTGAACCTACTCCACTGACTGCGGCGACCTGTCGCGACAGGCGACAGGTTGATTTCCCCTGCCTCCTTTATTCTTTCCCTTCCCACGTACAACATACATGGCACTCCCTGTACGCCCAGACTTGTTATACGCTTTCTGGTATACTTGCACTCCGCACACCGGCTACGCAGGCGGGGGGGGGGGGTGGCGGGTATGCCGTTTCCCTGGATTTTGGGTGAAATAAACCCTACTCTACTATAGTACATGCTGCGTGGCATTCAAGGAAGTAGCACCAGTTCACGTTCTCTGATTGGATCAAGACTATCCCCTCCAAGGACATTGGATGGGTCAGTAAGGTGCAGAGCGACACTACGCCGGGCTTTGGCTGCACCCCGTAGTGGCATATGTTTCACTGCAGCTCTGCACTGAACGGTCCTTTACGCCACATACTGAGTATGGTGGACACACTCTGGGAGAGTACAGATATTATTGAAGTTCACGGTTGGTTATAAAAGATAAAAAGAAACCTCAAGTATTCAATGTTCAAATATACCTTGCTGATATAACTGCTTAAGTATGCATCCTTAAACAGCTTTAGTTACATTACTTCGCGGCCGGCCCATGTGGGTTGTAGGCGACATGCTGTGTTAATCAGTTGCTCCTTTCTAGCAAGTACTTCACGACTATGAAACTGCATGTTGTTGCTGCCGGCCTGTTAACCAAGGTTGTAGGCGAGAAGCTGTGTACTATTTGTTGATGACCAATAAAGGTTTTGTGAAAAAACAAAAAAAAACCTTGTTCATGTAAGATATTAGTGTAAAGCGACACCACGTCTAGGGTAACTAGAGTCATAGATTCGTCCCAGGTTATGTCAGTAATGGTGTTCAGAATATGTTTGGTATCTCGGATGGTTGAAGGCAAATTATTCACATAGGGCTGCAGGAAGGTGTCCACAAATTCAGAGATACGTTCAGTAGGCCCCCCTATGCCCGACACAATTGGCCTCCCTGGAGGGGCAACAGCATCCTTATGAATCTTAGGCACTGTGTAGAGGCAAGGAAATCTTGGTCTATCAATAAGGAGGTACCGAAATTCATCTTCACTAAGTAAACCCACTGTGTTTTAATTTCGGTCTTTATTGCTAAAATGGGATTACTGGGAAGTTTCTTATACCATGAGCCGTTGTTAAGTTGGCTCAGGATCTCATTTTCATAATATTCTCTGGACATCACAACGATATTGCCCCCTTTGTCAGCCTCTCTTATTATAATGGATTCATCTGCCTTTAGTTGTTTAAGTGCTAACCTTTCTTTAGATGATAGATTGTCAACATAGGAGAAATATTTACGATGATTCATGCTGTTTTCTAAATCATCTAAATCTTTCTCAACCATCTTATGAAATACATCTATGTTGTTGCCTGAGGCAAGGTGTGGTACCCATTTGGATTTGAGTTTGAGACCACTATCCTCCCTTAGGTTGGTGGTACAATCCAGATCTTGTAGGACCCTATGCATAGTAATAGGATCCTGTTCATTTTCAGTAATAGACAATAGTAAAACTCTGTCTCTAATATCTTGAATCGACAAATCACCAACCATAGTATCAGAAACACCTTGTTTATTAGGAAGAGTACTTGAGGAAAAATACTTTTTAAGTTTAAGGTTTCTCGTGAATTTGAAGAGATCTATTTTCACATTAGTCATATCGCATAGTGATGTTGGGCTAAATCCCATACCCTTGCCTAGCACTGAAATCATATCTGTAGACAAAATAGTTTTAGATAGATTAATAACCTGAATTTTATTGTGGTCATTACTTATTGCTTCACCTTGCTCCAAGCTCGGTGTTCACTCTGTCTCTTACATCTGAGTTTGATACCCCCCCTGGTGTGATTATAAGCACCTTATCTAATTGGCTGGGAAGCATAAATCAGCAAATCTTCCATTTAGAAAAAATCTTAGACAGGTGCAATTGTCCTCATATCTCTATTTAATTGAAGTTCTCATACTTCAGGCAACAAATTATAAATATCTCAATCACTTGTCCAGTAAGTTCAAAGGTAGGAAGGGAACATCGAACTACATTACATACTTACAGAACAGAAAGATAACTTACCTTGTTTTTTCCTTTAACAAGACAGAGAACCTAAAAGAACAAGTGATTAGAGAGAAGGCTTCTCTGGGTAAACACACACAACTCTCAAGAGAAGTAAGAAGAGTGGCAAGCCCAAAACTACTTACTGGTGAGATTAGTTATTAAATGTATATGTATCTATATTAAGGAAAGCAGTCTGTCAAGGTAACCGATATATCTGACTATTTAATGTTTCTAGCCTAACAACCTGAAGAAGAAGATTAAGCAGGACCAGCAGTGTTTTGGAGCTGTCTCTTCTCTGCCCAATCCCCTTTCCCCCCTCAGAACTTACCTGCGATGGATTAAAACAAACCTAGCAGGGGGGTTCCTGAGAAGGGCATTGGCAGTTAGCATCATTCTTGTTGGACCCGGCCTCATGGCGTGGCCCATCCCGACCCGTAGCGACACCATACTGACCCCTACACCCCACCCGGCCCTGATTAACGCAGCCTACCCGACCCAGTCCACACCTGATCCCACACAGAACCCGGGGCTACCCCCGTCCTTCCCTCCATCTTCCCGACACCGGTCACCCTCCCAACTCCATCGGCCTCGCGGCCTCCAGTGACCAGGCCCCGCACCCCAGATGGCCACCCTCGACCCAAGCGCAACCCAGGCCTAGTCGCGCCATGCCGGCTGGGGGGGAAGAGAGCTCCCGGTGAGCAGGAGTGGCAGGAGTAGTTTCACTCACACCTCTGGCCTCCTCTCAAGAGATGGTTTCGATCGCCCCTCCGGCCACCCTGAGGGCTGGCTCCACGCCTGCTGCGTGTCTGGGATCCCTCCCGACCCCGCCTTGAAAGGATCAAAGGGCCGCGTGGCAGGAACCCCCAACAAACGACCCCCGGGCACTAAGACCCCTGCCCGTGAGGACTCCGGACATCAAAGAGGAGTCAACCTATAACAAGGGGCGCTCTGGGACCATCAGCAGATTGAATCCTGGAACGAAGAGAGCCCTGCTGACGTGGTCGCGGCTGAAAGAACATCCTCCCAAGGTCCGACGGAACTCTTGGAACCTCGGTGAGCCCTGCAGACAGCGTCGCGGCTCTACCTGGCAGAGACGGACTTCTGCCTAAGTCATCTGAGCCCTGCTGACGCGGTCGCGGCTCCCCTCGCAACCTTGAGAACTCTGAGCCCTGCTGACCGACTCGCGGCTCCTTGAAGATTGTCAGGCCTCCAACATCTTTACTCGAGCCCTGCAGACTTGGTCGCAGCTAAAGAACCATTCTGGTCCGGCTGGACCCCAAAAATCGTATCATATCCCCCGGCTCGAGGATTGAGAGCCGTGCACTGGATACGCACCTGCATTGACCCTGATCCTAAGACTGTCCCGCTACCCCTACCCCAACCGAGACTCTGTGAACCCTTGCTCTACTTGTACAGATGACTCTGCGGATCATAAAAGTCCTGATATTTCTAGATAAAGAATACGTGCTTCAGAATCTACGGTGTGGTGTCTCTGTGTTGCGTGGTGCTAAATCAGCGTGTACGATCCTAGATACGAGACCCAGCCCTGAGGGGGTCTCCCGCCAGTGCTCGGCTACATCTCCCGGGAAAGGTGGGTCGCAGGGCGGTCAGGTACATATTCTGTCCTTCCCTGAGGCTGGCCTTTCTAACATTGGTGGCAGGCGACGGGATCCGAGCCCGCAATCTAGAGATCGTACAGTGAACGGCTGACGCACTACCGAACAAAGACGGCAGAAAAAAACACCATGAGCACCACTGAAACCGATACGAGTGCTACGTTTTGTGTAAAGCAGTTAGGAGAATATACACACAAGGAGCTGAAACAATTTTGCAGACAACGGAAGATCGCTACCACTGGTCTGAACACCAAGGAAGACATGCAACAAGCCCTGGAAGCCTGGGTGGAGTCCGGAGCCTCCCTTCCCCGACGGGACGAAGTCGGTGAAGAGACAGAGCAGCCGGACGAGCTCAGGAACTTCCCGAGAACAAGCAATAACCCCCAGGCACAAAGCAACGCAGCGGATGGGGGCCGGTCCCCGGAAGACCTCACAGACAGGGAAAGGGACCGAAGTCATGAACTAGAAATGGCCAAACTGAAAATAGAAGGCGAGATAAGGCTAGCCGAAAAGAAGCTAGCGGTGGAA